>NC_134856.1:28992500-29328125 GCF_049852395.1 Peromyscus maniculatus bairdii
AGTGCTGAGATTAAAGGTGCACCCACCACTGCCTCCCAGCCAAGCCTATTCTTAAATTGACTGGTCTTGACTGTTCTAGCTGGTCATATGACTAACTGCTATTTCTGCTTTTGTAATCAAACTTGCTTACTCTGCTAACAAAGATGACTAGGGCAACTATAAGATATATATGTTAAAATTAGAGCCTGACCACATGTCATCTTGTGGGTTTTGCCTTTATAAGCCTTGGGCTGATGTGGCTAGGGGCTGCATCTTGAGGAGTACTCTTGGGCACCAGTAACTAAATAAAAAGCCTCTGTTTATTAAAGTTTGTTTAGGGTCATGGTGAACCTCTGAGCAACCCTAGAAGCATAACAGAGGCCCTGTGTCAAAGGGGCCTGCTTAAGACTGTTCAGGTAGATGTCCATGAGTTCAGGGGCAGCCTGGTCTATGTGGTGAGTTTCAGTATATCCAGGACCCACATAATGAGACCCTGTCTCAAAAATAAAAACAAAAAAGTATTAAGATGGAAGGAGAATAAGTATCTCCTGTTGCTGGCTTCAAAGTTGGAGAGGAGAGATCAATAGCAAGTGTTATGCCTGCGTCATGAGCCCCCCAGAGACCACCAGGAGCCTGAGTTCATAAACAAAAGCAAAGAGCCTTTATTGCGAGCTCGAGCTTGGGCTCTCTGTCTGTTCCAACACAGCAGTTGGATCAAGGAGAGCCCTGAGCTCAGTTATGGCAGGGATTTTAAGGAGTAAAGGATGGGGGGGGGTAATTCCAGACTCAGATGGGTGTTGAACTCCTGATTGGGCAGGAGTGGGGCTCAGAAGTCTTGTCAATCAGGGATTGGTACTGGCATTGCTACAAGGAAATTAGCAACAATGTTAATAATAAAGGAAATGATATACAAGTGATGTGAGCTCTCCTTAATGTTCTGGAGCATCTAGTACTTGTTTGTCTCAATCCTGATTGGTCTCCTGCAGGGCACAGTTTGTGGCTTTTCCTGGTTATTGTAATGGTGAGGCCTAGTCGCAGTGTTGTTAGTCTGCAGCCTGTCATGGCTGCACTGATGTTAAGTTAGGCCTCTTCACAAGAAGAAGTATGTGTAGGGAAAAGGGGCTGGCTAAAGAAACCCACCCTGACCCTGGAGCCCAGAACCAGGGAAAGATGGCTCAGATCAGGGCAGAAAGAAACAGTTTGGCTCAGTCAGATCAGAGCCATCTCTGCCCCTGGACAACTAACTTGTGTAACCAACCAATCACAGAGCAGGACAGTAGAACCCTGGGCCCCAGGTTAACCCCTGGTTGACTCCACCCCTAAGATTTCCTATGTAAACTGCCATGCCTGGTCAGTTAGAAAAAAGGCTGCTCTCTCCACTCTGGTAGAGGCAGCTAGTTCTCCTGGACTCCTCCTTGCCAAATAAATCTTTTTTTTTAGACTTATTTATTTATTATATGTGTACAGTATCCTGCCTGCATGCCAGAAGAGGGCAGCAGATCCCATTATAGATGGTTGTGAGCCACCATGTGGTTGCTGGGAATTGAACTCAGGACTTCTGGAAGAGCACCCAGTGCTCTTAACCTCTGAGCCATCTCTCCAGCTCCCAAATAAATCTCTTTCTCGAAAGAGCTTTGCCTGTGAAGATCTTCATTCACTGGCATAGAGAAGATCCTTGCTGAGACGTCCCTCAGTGGACAAAACAAAGGAGAGCTGAAAGAGCAGAGCAAGGAGGAGCTGAACAGAAGATCTTTGTTGAGTCCCTCAGTGGACAGATCAAGAGAGAGCTGAAAAGTAACACTTTTCTCCTGAGCAGGAGGAGATTGCTACATTTCTGCAGGGGGTTTCCCTTTGTGCAGAGTGAAGCAAAGGAAGCAGCTCTCCCAGAGAGGGGCAGGATTGCTATATACTGCGTGGAGACCATCCCCCAATCACACCAGGTATACCTTGACTTCCCAGAACAGTGAAGATATCCTTCCCTGCTGAAAGCAGTTCCAGGCCTGACTATCCCGAGAAGTCAGAAAAATTTCCCTTCCTGGGTTAGGCTGCTTCTTTGCAGTTCCGCCATCAGAGCTGTTCTAAGCAGCTCCAGGTGTTGCCTGACTCCCCAGGTAGTCAGGACACCTTTCCCCAGAGTTGTTGCAACCAATTTATTTACATTGTTGGTACCAAAACCCAGGACTAAACCCACCGAATTGCAACCAGTTTACTTACAGTGTGTGCATTCTCTGAAAGCTTTGAACTGTCTGCAGCTACTGTCCAGAAAGGAACAGGGTTCTAACAATGACTCCAGTGAACAAGAAGAGGAATTCTCCCCTAAAGCATCCAGAAAATAACACAGTGCTGCCAGCCTTTTGTATTCAGCCCTCTGAGACCCATTGCCCTAGATTTCTGACTTCTTCAACAAGGAAATAAAATGAACAAACACTTAAGCCACTAAGTCTATGGTTTTTATTATGACGGCAAAAAAATTACAAGCAAGCAAGACACTGTGTCCCTCAAGTCTTTCTTCCTGGGGACAACTCTGAGAATGTGGGAGCATTGAAAGCTCTGCCTGATTCTTATCCTGACCTAGAGATGGTTCCAGGAAACGACCAAGTTGGAAAGGAAAACACAAGCCAGTGTTCCCCTCTTTTCCTTTTTTTCCAGGAGAGGAACATGGAAAGTACACAGCAGAATGTATACTGTACAAGATATTCTTTCTTCATGACTGCAACAAAATCCTGATGCAGAAAGACTTACCATGAAGAAAGCTTTTGGCTCACAGTTTCTGAGGGTTCCATGGCTGCTGGACTCCATGAACTCGGGAAGAACATCAAGAAGCAGAGGGAGGAGACACAGACTGGGAAGAAGTGTAACCCTCAAGGCATGCCCCCAAGCACCCTACTTCCGCCAGCCAGGTTCCACTTCCGAAAGTTCCACAGCTTCCCACAGCAGCACTGCCAGTCGGGGAGCGCCTATTCACTCACATTTCCTACAGAAACAAGACAAGTAGACTCAGAGAGAAAGCCTGTCTCAAAAACAGAGGAGGAGGAGGAGGAGGGGGGGGGAGGGGAAGGGGGAGAGGGGGGAGGGGGAGGAAGAGAGAGGGGAGGGGGAGGAGGAGTCAAATTCAACCCTTATCTACAAAGGGAAGATGTTACATAAACAGGTACTGCTTGCACTAGCTGAGCCTGGTGGACTCCATTCACAGCAAGGAACGTACAGAGCACTCACTTCCACACATGTGCACACACTCATGTCATGTAAATGAGACCATTCAGGATGTATGCTTATGTGTTTACTTACACAAGGGCACTCAACAGCCCAACATATGTGAGAAAAGTAAAGGCAAAAAAAACCCTCCACCTCCAAAGAGCATTCTCCTCATAGTTGAAGACAAAACTCATTCTTCACATTAGCAAAAAAACCTCCCTCTAATCCTTTGTGAGAGCCAAAGTTACGTTTTAAGTTTTAGTTACTGTACCTAAGAGAGCCATGAAACAAAAATGCCTCCGTGCAGATCAACTCATCTAGGTAAAGAAGGTAGGATAGTGTTTGATTTCAGAAAATGACGATATAGGCTATATATATTCACGTGTCTAATTGAGACACGTTTGCTTGCTCCCTTGATTTAGAAAGACCTTATGATCCCATTTGCCATTTGTTTGCTCTGCAAACCTATACAGCTAAAAGCTTTGAGTGCACAGAATGTGGTGTCAGAAAGCCAACCTTTTGAATTCTAAATAAGTAGGACTTTTACATTTGTGGTATTCATTGATTACATTCGCAGTATTCATTAACTACATTTATGATATGATTTATTATTCATGATATTATGTCCTGATACTAGTGTTCATTTGTGGGACTTTTCCATCACACAAAATAGAAACTCTGTACTTAAGAAATCATTGCTCTATATTCCTTTCTTCTTCATCTTGAGATAATATCTAATCTTTCTGTCTCTATGAATTTGTATATTCTACATATTTCATGTAATACAATTCTATAGTATTTGTCCTTTTTTGAAATGTAAAAACATTTTATGTATAACTGCAGGAGAAATAATACACAGATAGCTTAAACATAAAACAGGTTATATTCCAGAAGTCCAGGGTTATTTTAAACAGTAAAATATTTTCTCTGTAGAAAATAGTAAAAATGATAACATTTCCCAATAAGCCCTTTTAAGCAAATGACAGCTGAATTATACATATAAATATTGATTAGATTCTGGGATACAGAAGAAACCTAACTTCATCTGTTCAGAGAGCTATGGTTTTTTGTTTGTTTGTTTTTGTTTTTTTCAAGACAGGGTTTCTCTGTGTAGCTTTGTGCCTTTCCTGGATCTTCCTCTGTAGACCAGGCTGGCCTCGAACTCACAAAGATCCACCTGGCTCTGCCTCCCAAGTGCTGGGATTAAAGGCTTGAGCCACCACCGCCTGGCTCAGAGAACTATGTTTTACTAAAGTTGTGTAAGTGAGATTCCTATTCATCTTCCCCTTCACTGTTTTGATTTACGGCAGACATTTTTCTATAGGCTAATCCATAATCTAAAAAGATTTTATCCTCCCCTCCTGAAAGTACAGATTAGTAAGACTTTTTTTGTTTGTTTGTTTTTTGTTTTTTGTTTTTTGAGACAGGGTTTCTCTGTGTAGCTTTGCGCCTTTTCCTGAAACTCACTTGGTAGTCCAGGCTGGCCTCGAACTCACAGAGATCCGCCTGGCTCTGTCTCCCGAGTGCTCGGATTAAAGGCGTGAGCCACCACTGCCCGGCTTAGTAAGACTTTTTAACACAAGTTCCAAGTGTTCATGTTGTGCCAGATCGTGACCCCCAGAGAGACCACCAAAGACGAGCATGCCGGAATGCAAAAGCAAGGTTTAATTCTGGATATCCAAAAGCAATACAAGACTAGGCAGGGACTTTGTCCAATACATTCAACGCAGTGGAGGCTGGAGGAAGTGCCCACCTGTCTGCAAGCTCAGCTTTTAAAGGGAAAAGTCACAAGGTTACATCATTTAGGGGTGCTAGTACAGGTACAATTCTGATTGGTTCCCTTCTAGGGACTTCTAGAAATTACTTCTAAGGGAGTGGTTGCCTGCCACCATTTCTCATTGGCTGCCCTCAGGTGGGGGCATTTCTGTGATCAGTTATCCTGGAAACCAGGGAGAGGACATTCCATAGTCTGGCAGGCATTACCTTGTGACTATCTTGTGACTCTGTACTTTTTACACTTCCTGGTTTCTGGAATCTGAACTGACTGGTTTCAGTAACTAATGGCCTATTCCCAAAAGGAGAAATCCTAGGCCTTAGTTTTTGGGTGAAAGCATTTCTAAGATGGCTCATTTTGGTCTCACATTTCCCCCTTCTCATGTGCCTAATGGAACCCAGTCATGGGTTTTGGACAGTTAGCTCCTAAGTATCCCTCTCTAATAATGGCCATGTATAGTTAGCCATCTTGTCTCTATGCCAGGGAGTTTCATTTTGACCCAGCATTTCAGCCTTTTCTGAACAGGGAACATGGGTGATGTATTCTCTTCTGGAACTGCTTCGAGCTGGCATTGGGGCGCCGTTGTCAAGGGGCCCCAAAAGGCTGAAAAGCTAGTCAAAGACTGGGCAAGGGGGCATTTGTCAGAAGCATGTAGCTGCCTGACTCCATAGGGACAAGGAAGAACCATATTAGCTGGGCTGATCCATGTCTGCTTTTAGCAAGTCCGGAGCTCACAGTCGTCTGGAGCAGTGGAGTCAGCAACTGAAACCTGGAGGTGACTGCCAGCCAAATGGAAATCTGTTGAGACAAATTTAAACTAGGAACAGAAGTTAAAATTTATGAACTTATTTGGAACCCTTAGGTCCATACACTTAGTAATGGGAAAAGCAGTAGTCCCAAGACCAGGAGAGAGGAAAAATACCATCTTTAGGAATACTTATCTTGGGTCCTTTCAACCTCTGTGAAATGGGTCTAGGTTTTTGTGGCTCTTTTGATCCTTTGAGGCCTACTTACAAAATGACATAAAAGTTTTAGATACATTAGTATTACCAATCTGCACTGAAATCCATATTGTAGACAAAGCAGGTAATGGGTATCAGCAGAAGTGGACTCAAACCTTTGAGTCCCAACAAGTTACATTTAAATATGACATCTAAAACAAATCCAAAATATTGAGCTTGTGACTGAACAGTAAGTAGTCATTGCTCTACCAGCTCATCAGGACTCCTAAATGTTAAGCTCTGAACCATAGAACAGGAGAGTAATCTGAAACTTATCTCATTTTGGACTCATATCTGAACCTTTATGACTTACTTAAACTTTTATATCTTAGAACATTTTCCTAAAAGTGAGCTAACAAGAAAGCTATAGCCTTGCAGAAAGATCTGGTTGTCTGATGCTGCCATGCTGACAAAGTTAGAGCTAGCCGGCCATCAGTACTGTCAGAGATCTGAGAAGGATAAACTATATCTGAGTGCAGACCAAGAAGCTTCCAATCCTATAAATTACAGGGACGAATCCCTACCCAGGTCTCCATAGCGTTGGAGGCACCAGTCAGAACAGTATCCATCTTCTTCCGCCATCAGGTCCATAAGGCAGAGTATTTTTCCTGTGGAATAGGGACATGGAAGACTGACCTTGATCAGGCAAAAGGGTGCAATCAATTCCAGTGTCCTACTGCTTGTCCACAGTCTGGGCTGTGTCTTGGTGGCAGGCGTTGCATTGGGGCATCTTGCCCTGTGGTCAGTGTTGTCATATTTCAGGCAGAGACGTTGTGGTGCCTCGTACGTAATCTTCTTTGGAGACCTTGGGTCACTGCTAGGATCTGGAAGCCTGTCTGATATAGTAAGCTTTTAGATCAACATTTAAATGCCATATTCTGCAGATCTCTGAAGTATGAGGGCTGTCCAGGTATATCTGAATGGACAAACTTTGTTTCTAATTACTTGTTTCAAGCTCAACCCTGAAAATATAACAAACTTAGCAAATACAAGGAGGTTAGACAACATTCTTTTTTTTTTTTTTTTTTTTTGGTTTTTCAAGACAGGGTTTCTCTGTGTAGCTTTGCACCTTTCCTGGAACTCACTTGGTAGCCCAGGCTGGCCTCGAACGCACAGAGATCCGCCTGCCTCTGCCTCCCAAGTGCTGGGATTAAAGGCGTGCACCACCACCTCCCGGCCCTAGACAACATTCTTAAGCCTGAATGTACCTTGGGTAAGGAGAAACATTTTTTTAAGCCATTGGTTTTTAACTGTAAAAAACTGTTCTTAAAAGATTGAGATCTCTCGAATGTCTTCCACCACTGCAACTAGTTCCACTCTTTTTGGAACTCTAGTCCTGCCATACATTTGCAAACCTCAGCTGTTTCCTATGATTCCTTTATGTTGCAAAGTTTGGCTGCCAGAGCAAGGTATATTCCTGTGAATAAAAGCATTGATGTGCAGCTTTAATATTAATCAAATAAACATATGTTGCCATCTATTTAAATTCTCTAGAAACTTGCTGTTGAACACTTGGTAAAGACATAAGTATTAGGTGTTAACCCGAGTAGATCTTTATAACCTTAGTAAAAGATGGCTACCAGCCACATGGCTGCCCATGAAGTCACCAGCCAAGATGGAGGGAGCCACGTGGTTGCTGTTTAAAGCTCGTTTTTCTAAACAATAATTACTTGCACACATACACACAGTTGGATCCAAGTTACACACATACATACGTACAGTTAAAGCTTGCTTACATTTTCAAGTCACATACCTGTATACATACACACATAAGCAGTTTGCAGAAGCATTAGCCATTCTTAAGATGAAAATCTATCTTTTAAATTCAGTATTTGCAGGTATAAGAAACCATAACAAACAGTTTACATCACATCCCCTCTGACCTTCTACAACCTTCCATGTACCCTCAGTCCGTTCCTTTGATCCCTCAGACATTTACTCTAGACAAATTTCACTTTTTTCTTTTCCTTTAAAACAGAAACTCTTACCAAAGTCTTTCTTGTGATTTCCCTCAGTACTCTAGAATATATTGTAAAGTTAACAATATTTTAAACAAGAACAGAAATACATGCACATACCATAACAAGAATAACTCAATTTGCATCAGCACTGTACCACAGACAAACTGTTGGTGACATTCCATTCCTGGAGCCAGACCTTGATTAGGTTTTAGCCCCAGGGCAGGTCTTGGGAGCCCCACCAAACAGCATGGAAGAGAACGGGGAAGGCATGCACCATGGAGACAAAAGATGACTCCACGCCCTGGCTGGGCCCACAGACCTGTAGGCCACTCCTTAGCTGTGACCCTGGAGGGGCAGTTAGTTCTCCACCAGCCCCCACACTGAGCTCCTTGAGGCTCCTGCTGGCTCCTGCCAGCTCTGCCCCATGTCCACACAGTAGCCCAGCCAGAACCTGCTGGCTGTATCTGGGCCCCACAGTGCTCACAGCCCACTCTAGCACAAAGCCATGCCTAGTTCCCATGCAGCCAAGCTTTTTGAGCGAGTCAGCAGGGGCAGACTCCAGACCGGCTCTGGTCTCCACCTCAGGGCCGGCACAGGGCACCCGGTAAAGGAGGGCACGCCCTCATGATGAGGCCGCACCGGCAGTCACACTGCCCCTGCGCCCCATTGGGGGAACCATTGAGGATGGGGCTGGGGGAGACATGCCTGCCCTCCAATATTGGCCGTTTTCCTCCTCAGATTTATATAATTGGAAAAATAATAACCCACCCTTTTCTGAAGATCCCACCCGACTAACCGGGCTCCTCGAGTCCATCATGTATTCCCACCAGCCTACATGGGACGATTGCCAGCAACTTCTGGGGGTCCTTTTCACCACAGAAGAAAGGGAATGCATCCTCCTGGAGGCTGGGAAGTTAGTCCCTGGACCAGACGGACGGCCAACCCAGCTCGCCAATCTCATTGATGAGCGTTTCCCCTTGAGACGTCCGACCTGGGACCCGAGCACTCCAGAAGGTAGGGAGCATCTGTCCCTCTATCGCCAGACTCTAATGGCGGGTCTCCGTGCAGCGGCCAGAAGACCCACTAATTTGGCTAAGGAGGTGAGGTTCTTCAAGGGCCTGAAGAAACCCCCTCTGCCTTCCTTGAGAGACTCATGGAGGCATATAGAAGGTATACCCCCTTTGACCCACAGTCAGAGGAATTGAGGGGAGCAGTAAGCATGGCCTTTATAGGACAGTCCGCACAGATATACGGCGGAAGTTGCAGAGATTAGATGGATTGCAAGGGCTGAGCCTGAGAGATCTGGTTAAAGAGGCAGAGAAGGTCTACTATAAGTGAGAGACTGCGGAAGAAAAAGAGATTCGACTGGAAAAAGAAAGAGAGGAAAAAGTGAAACAACGACAAAAACGCCAGAATCGGGATTTGACACGGATTCTTGCAGCCGCGGTAAGAGACGGGCCAGGGCCACAGGGGCGAGGAGGAGGAGGAGGAGGAGGCCGGGGAGGCCGCTCTCCTCTGGGACCAAACCAATGTGCCTACTGTAAAGAGGAAGGTCACTGGGCCAGAGAATGCCCAAAGAAGTTAAAAGGGCGAGGTCGACAGGTCCTTGCCCTCGAAGACTGAGGGAGTCAGGGTTCGGATTCCCTCCCCGAGCTCCGGGTAACATTTGAAGTGGAGGGGACCCCAGTGGACTTTGAGGTGGACACAGGGGCAGTCTACTCAGCCATCCAGCATCCGCTGGGGCCTCTATCTACCCAAAAGTCACTGGTTCAAGGAGCGAATGGAAGCAGAGAGAGACCCTGGACCACCCAGAGAACAGTCAACTTGGGAAAAGGTACTGTACAGCATTCCTTCCTAGTCCTGCCTGACTGCCCGGTGCCGCTTTTGGGCAGAGATCTCCTGACAAAATTGGGAGCACAAATCTCCTTTACCGCTCGGGGCCCAGAATTAAAATTTGCACACCCGAAAGTGGGGGACCTCCATCTCCTCACATTAGAACTCCCAGCCGCTGAGGAGTATCGGTTGTATGGAGCAGCAGCTAAAGCCTCTGTAGCTGCTGTCTCCCCGAACAACGAGGAATGGATTCACAGGTTTCCTAATGCGTGGGCAGAGACAGGGGGCCTTGGGCTGGCTAAAGAACAACCTCCGGTGGTAGTCACCCTTAAGCCCACCGCGGTGCCGGTGCGTGTAAGACAATACCCGCTCAGTCGAGAAGCCCGGGAAGGCATAAAACCCCACATCAGGAGGTTTCTGGAACTGGGCATTCTGAAACCATGCCAGTCAGAGTGGAACACTCCGGTCCTACCGGTAAAGAAGCCAGGAACAAATGACTACAGACCGGTCCAGGATCTGAGGGAAGTCAACTCCCGGGTAATAGACATTCACCCTACAGTGCCCAACCCCTACAATCTCCTGAGTACCTTGCCTCCAGAGCGCAATTGGTAGGTACACTGTTCTGGATTTGAAAGATGCCTTCTTCTGCCTACCCCTCCACCCAGATTCCCAAAAGCTCTTTGCTTTTGAATGGTCAGACCCTGAGGAAGGGAGGACAGGGCAGCTAACATGGACTCGACTTCCGCAAGGATTTAAGAACTCCCCAACACCGAGACCTTCGGGGGTATCGAGAGACCACCCCTGATGTCACTCTCCTCCAGTATGTAGATGATTTACTCCTGGCAGCTGAAACTCAGGACGCCTGCAAACTTGGGACTGAAAAACTTCTAGATACCCTGGCTAGGCTGGGGTACAGGGCATCTGCCAAAAAGGCGCAGATCTGTAAAAACAAAGTCACCTTCCTCGGTTACTCCTTGGAAGGAGGGAAGAGGTGGCTTTGCGATGTTCTGATGCCACTGAATAGTTGAGATGTTATGTTCTCTTTCTTGGGCAGAATGCTGCTCTTTCGATGCAAACTGGGAGTGCTGCAGTACACTGTGATCAGACCAATTATCAGTCTTATAACATTGTAAGTATGGCCTTCCTTTAGCTTTTTTTTAAATCTTTATGATACATAACTGGGAATATAGCTCAGTTGATAAGAGTGTTTGCCTTGTATGCACAAAGCCCTGGGTTTAATTCTCAACATGACAGAAAACAAGTGTAGTGATTCATGGCAAATAATCCTAGCACTTGAAGGTAGAGGCAGGAGAATTGAGAGTTTAAGGCCAGACTGGGCCCTGTCTTAAAAAAAACAGTTGATGTTCTTAAATGGAAAAAACAAGTAGAAGAACAATGTTGATTAATAGTGTAAATACATATATAAAAGCCGGATTCTATTATGATGAACAATGCAAAGGATTGCCATGATTTTCACATTCTTTGAGAGCAGAATGTACAACACATCAGAAAAACCAAAATTAGGCTTACTAAAGTAAACAGACTTACTGAAGTAAACAGACTTTACTAAAGTAAACAGACTCTAAATTTTAAGTGTTGCTACCACTACACCTTAAGAACGTGTTCAGGGCTGGAGAGCACTCAGTGGAGCACTCAGTGTTAAGAGCACTTGGTACTCTTGCAGAGATTTAGTGAAATCTAGTTCCAGAGTATCCAGTGCCCTCTTCTGGTCACCAAGGGCATTGCATGCACATTGTGCACAGGTATACATGCAGGTAAAACATTTGTATGCATAAAATAAGTCTCTAAAGGGTACATATTAAGATGCATGCACATTAAAATAAATATTAAATAGTTTTAAAAAGATAAAAAACAAATAATCTTAGTCATGTGTGGTGGTACATACCTGTAACCCAGCATTCAGGGTGAGGCAAGAGAATCTCACATTGTGAGTTTGAGGACAGCCTGCTCTATAAAGCAAGTTGTGGACCAGCCTCTGCCACCTTGTGTTATCTTGTATCTGAACAATCAAAGAAGTAGTCAGATGGCCACTGTGACATTTAAAAGATGAAGATAATTTGAGATAGCCTAAATATCTTGATGTTGGTGTGGTGGTGTATACCTTTAATCCCAGCACTCCCCGGGCAGGCAGAAGCAGGTGACTCTCTCTGAGTTCAAGGCTAGCAGGGTCTGCATAGCAAGTTTGAGGCCAGTCAGCTACATAGTGAGACCCTGTCTCAAAATGAACAAATTACCTAAAATCTGTCATAACTAAAACAGCTATCAATTTGGGAGAAAACATGTAATGACAGGGAAATGTTTATCAGTGAGTGTCCTTTAAAACACAGGGTAGGGCTGGAGATCCATCACAGTGTCTGCATGGTGTATCCACTGCCCTACTGTCTGTCCTCACTGTCACAAAGCAAACAGCAAACTAGCCATGGTGTTAGGACAGGATAGATACTAAGAGTTATAGAAACAATCTGATCCAGTTTAGCAATTCAGCAGGGCAGAGGAGAAGGAATTCATGAAATTGCACTGCCAGAAGTAATCATTAGCAGTTGAAGGCACACATCATATGCTACAGAGACTTCTGGGACTCGATGGCATTATAATGCAGATACTCTGTGGGCTGGCAGGCTAGCTCCCTGGGGAAAGGCACTTGCTATGCAAGCCTAATGAACTGAGTTTAATCCCCAGGACCTCTGTATAGGTGGAAGTAGAGAACCAACTCCACAAACCTGTCCTCTGGCACCCTGCCACACTAATCATAAGAAGTAAGGCTTAAAAAGGGAGAGAAATCAAAACTGAAATTAATAGGGCCAGTGAAATGGGCCAGCAGGAAAAGATGCTTGCTGTCACCAACCTGACGATTGGAGTTCCATCAAAGAGCCCACGAGGTAGATGGAAAGAAATGACTCCTGCAGGCTGGCCTCTGACCTCCACACACACAACATGTTACATGTGTGCACACACACAGCCAGAAATAAATATTTTTTGTCCTAGTAATTATCCAGGCATGGTGGCACATACCTTTAATCTCAGCACTTGGGAGGCAGAGGCTGCCAGATCAAGGCCAGGTCGGTCAGCATAGCAAGTCCTAGAAAAACTAGGGTTCCATTGGTAGACCCTGTATCTAAATGAATGAATGAAGAATACAATCAAATCCTAGTAATTACACATGTAAATACACTTGAGTACCAGGCCTTTACTTACAAGCTGTTAGAACTTAGAATCTAATTGTTTGTGCATAGTTTCAAAGCAAAAATGATATATGAGCCAAATGATGAAGGTCTGAGAATACATAATGAAATTCATCTTATGAAGCTAGTAGAATAAATTCATGAGGCAAGGTGAGTATATTTCATATAAGCAGACCTTGTTTGGGAATATGCCCTGAAGGCAGAGCAGTGGGGGGTCCTGGGGTACATTGAGGCCTTCACTGTTTTTAGGTGCACGTTTTAATCTCTTTGTGTATAGGATATGCATGTGTTTATTGTGTGAGTGGCACACGTCCATGCCATGTGTGCATGTGGAAATGAGGACAGCTTTGGGTATCGGTCCTCGCCTTTCATTTGAGATGGGGTCTCTTAACTGTCACTCTGCACACATCAGGCTCGCCGGCCTGCAGTCTTCCCAGGATTCTCTTACCCCACCTCTCGGCTCACTGCAGGAGCGCCGGGTTTACAGATGTGCACCACCATGCCAGCCTTCCCTGGCTTCTGTGACTCTAACTCAGGTCCTCACACTTGTGCAGCAAGTGTTTTACACACTGAGCCCCCTCCAGAGCCCCTAATTGCATAGACAGTTGGTCATTTCATGATCTAGATCTGACCTTTACCTTTTCTTGACATACAGGCAAGCAGTCCTTATAGCACTGTTGGTAAAGGTTGGCGTTAAATTTCTGAAAAGCATACGTGGGAATGGCAGAGCGCGGAAGCTGTGGCCATGGGCCTGCAGGTAAGTAGTGCTGTCACACTGCCCCTGCGCCCCATTGGGGGAACCATTGAGGATGGGGCTGGGGGAGACATGCCTGCCCTCCAATATTGGCCGTTTTCCTCCTCAGATTTATATAATTGGAAAAATAATAACCCACCCTTTTCTGAAGATCCCACCCGACTAACTGGGCTCCTCGAGTCCATCATGTATTCCCACCAGCCTACATGGGACGATTGCCAGCAACTTCTGGGGGTCCTTTTCACCACAGAAGAAAGGGAATGCATCCTCCTGGAGGCTGGGAAGTTAGTCCCTGGACCAGACGGACGGCCAACCCAGCTCGCCAATCTCATTGATGAGCGTTTCCCCTTGAGACGTCCGACCTGGGACCCGAGCACTCCAGAAGGTAGGGAGCATCTGTCCCTCTATCGCCAGACTCTAATGGCGGGTCTCCGTGCAGCGGCCAGAAGACCCACTAATTTGGCTAAGGAGGTGAGGTTCTTCAAGGGCCTGAAGAAACCCCCTCTGCCTTCCTTGAGAGACTCATGGAGGCATATAGAAGGTATACCCCCTTTGACCCACAGTCAGAGGAATTGAGGGGAGCAGTAAGCATGGCCTTTATAGGACAGTCCGCACAGATATACGGCGGAAGTTGCAGAGATTAGATGGATTGCAAGGGCTGAGCCTGAGAGATCTGGTTAAAGAGGCAGAGAAGGTCTACTATAAGTGAGAGACTGCGGAAGAAAAAGAGATTCGACTGGAAAAAGAAAGAGAGGAAAAAGTGAAACAACGACAAAAACGCCAGAATCGGGATTTGACACGGATTCTTGCAGCCGCGGTAAGAGACGGGCCAGGGCCACGGGGGCGAGGAGGAGGAGGAGGAGGAGGCCGGGGAGGCCGCTCTCCTCTGGGACCAAACCAATGTGCCTACTGTAAAGAGGAAGGTCACTGGGCCAGAGAATGCCCAAAGAAGTTAAAAGGGCGAGGTCGACAGGTCCTTGCCCTCGAAGACTGAGGGAGTCAGGGTTCGGATTCCCTCCCCGAGCTCCGGGTAACATTTGAAGTGGAGGGGACCCCAGTGGACTTTGAGGTGGACACAGGGGCAGTCTACTCAGCCATCCAGCATCCGCTGGGGCCTCTATCTACCCAAAAGTCACTGGTTCAAGGAGCGAATGGAAGCAGAGAGAGACCCTGGACCACCCAGAGAACAGTCAACTTGGGAAAAGGTACTGTACAGCATTCCTTCCTAGTCCTGCCTGACTGTCCGGCGCCGCTTTTGGGCAGAGATCTCCTGACAAAATTGGGAGCACAAATCTCCTTTACCGCTCGGGGCCCAGAATTAAAATTTGCACACCCGAAAGTGGGGGACCTCCATCTCCTCACATTAGAACTCCCAGCCGCTGAGGAGTATCGGTTGTATGGAGCAGCAGCTAAAGCCTCTGTAGCTGCTGTCTCCCCGAACAACGAGGAATGGATTCACAGGTTTCCTAATGCGTGGGCAGAGACAGGGGGCCTTGGGCTGGCTAAAGAACAACCTCCGGTGGTAGTCACCCTTAAGCCCACTGCGGTGCCGGTGCGTGTAAGACAATACCCGCTCAGTCGAGAAGCCCGGGAAGGCATAAAACCCCACATCAGGAGGTTTCTGGAACTGGGCATTCTGAAACCATGCCAGTCAGAGTGGAACACTCCGGTCCTACCGGTAAAGAAGCCAGGAACAAATGACTACAGACCGGTCCAGGATCTGAGGGAAGTCAACTCCCGGGTAATAGACATTCACCCTACAGTGCCCAACCCCTACAATCTCCTGAGTACCTTGCCTCCAGAGCGCAATTGGTAGGTACACTGTTCTGGATTTGAAAGATGCCTTCTTCTGCCTACCCCTCCACCCAGATTCCCAAAAGCTCTTTGCTTTTGAATGGTCAGACCCTGAGGAAGGGAGGACAGGGCAGCTAACATGGACTCGACTTCCGCAAGGATTTAAGAACTCCCCAACACCGAGACCTTCGGGGGTATCGAGAGACCACCCCTGATGTCACTCTCCTCCAGTATGTAGATGATTTACTCCTGGCAGCTGAAACTCAGGACGCCTGCAAACTTGGGACTGAAAAACTTCTAGATACCCTGGCTAGGCTGGGGTACAGGGCATCTGCCAAAAGGCGCAGATCTGTAAAAACAAAGTCACCTTCCTCGGTTACTCCTTGGAAGGAGGGAAGAGGTGGCTCACGGATGCCCGGAAGCAAACCGTGGCCAGCATACCAACTCCAACAGATCACCGGCAGTTACGCGAATTCCTGGGCGCAGCTGGGTTCTGCAGACTCTGGATTCCAGGGTTCGCTGCCATAACAGAGCCTTTCTCTCCCTTATTAAAAGAAAAGACCCCTTTTGTCTGGCAGAAGGAGCACCAGCTCGCATTTGAGAAACTGAAGAGGACACTCCTGTCAGCCCCGGCGCTTGCTCTCCAGGATGTAAGTAAACCCTTCACCCTGTACTTACATGAGAAGGGTGGGGTGGCGGTCGGCGTCCTAGTACAAGCCCTTGGTCCATGGAAAAGACCTACTGCCTATCTATCAAAGCGGCTTGATCCTGTAGCCAGGGGATGGCCGACCTGCCTCCGGGCGGTGGCAGCAGCCGCCATGCTGGTGAGGGACGCAGATAAATTAACTCTGGGACAGCATCTGACTATTATAGCTCCCCATGCATTGGAGAGCACTGTCCGCCGGACCGATGGCTCAGCAATGCTCGGGCCACATACTATCAGACAACTCTCCTGGACCGGGACCGCATCACTTTCGGGCCCCCATCCGTCCTTAACCCAGCCACCCTCCTCCCAGTTGCCCAACAAGAAGAGGAGGGAGAGCCAGTGCATGACTGTGGTGCCATCCTGGCGGAGGAAACTGGGGTCCGGACAGATTTAACGGACCAACCACTGGCCAACCCGGACCTGATATGGTATACGGATGGCTGCAGTTTCCTAATGAGGGGCAGCGGAAGGCGGGAGCGGCAGTGGTGGACAAGAATAAGGTCATCTGGTCTAGCAGCCTCCCAGGGGGACCCTCGGCTCAAAAAGCCAAATTGATTGCGCTCACCCAAGCCCTCACCATGGCAGCGGGTAAGCGAGCCACCATCTACACAGATAGCCGGTACGCATTTGCAACCGCGCATGTGCATGGAGCCATATACAGGGAGAGGGGACTATTAACATCGGCAGGAAAGGAAGTTAAAAATAAAAAATCGAGGCGCTACTAGATGCCGTCATGCTGCCTCGTGAGCTGGCCATCGTACATTGCCCAGGACACCAGAAGGGCGACTCCCCAGTTGCGGTTGGGAACCGGAGGGCTGACCAGGAAGCAAGGGAGGCAGCTCTCCGAGGCATCAGGCACCTGACAGTCCACCTGTCACCCTCTAAAAGCCCAGTCTCTGAAGAGCCTCTGGCCCCTGAGACTCTGAAGGACACTCTGGAACGAATCCACAAGCTGACCCATCTGGGTAGCCAGAAGTTAGTCCAACTCACAGCAGAGAATAAAACCCACTCCCCGTCTGAAAGGAAGCGGATGGCAGAGGAAGTGGTGGCAGGCTGCCAAGCCTGCCAGCAGGTTA
Source organism: Peromyscus maniculatus bairdii (assembly GCF_049852395.1). Classification (NCBI taxonomy): domain Eukaryota; kingdom Metazoa; phylum Chordata; class Mammalia; order Rodentia; family Cricetidae; genus Peromyscus; species Peromyscus maniculatus. The sequence continues at coordinate 29,009,777 of NC_134856.1, forward strand.
ATGCATACCCTGGTCGGGTGGCTCCTGGAAAGAGACTACGAGGGAGTCGACCGGGCCAACACTGGGAAGTGGACTTCACTGAAATACGGCCAGCTAAATATGGCCTAAGGCATTTACTACGAGATGTACTCAAGATTTCCCAGAAACTGCTGTTACCCACCCAAAACCACCCAGACCCTGAGTAACCCCTCTACCCCACCCGTGTGAAACTGCCCTATAAAAAGCCTATAAGCTGGAGCTTCGGGGTCTTCAGTCCTCAGCTTGACTGTTGACCCGTGTGCACACCTACAATAAACTGCTTCTGAGTGACTCAATATCGGAGTGCAGCTTCTCTTGTCAGCGCTGACTCTAACACAAATAAGCTATTTTTAAGAATGATTCTTATACTGGGTTCAGAAATTATGCTGAGAAATCCCTCCTTAGGGCTCTAAACTGTAGCAACTGACTGAAATCTAAGTGAAGGTTTCCTATTTTGTGTTTTTCCAGCCAGTTTCTAATTCCATCCTTAAAGACAACCAGGGAGCCTTTTCAGAAAAAAAGCCTGTCTCAAGTTCTGCTCTGGCCCTCACTAAGGCTTTCCTTTAGATGGAACAAAGTCTCAAGAATGCAGCACGTGTTTCTGAACCGTCCCCAGTCCCTACAACTTCCGGAACCCTTCTGAGGATCCACTAAGACCTGCCAAGTTAGCGAAGCCAACAATCCTCCACTACCCTCCTCTGCATCCCTCCCACCACGCCCTCAGTAACCTTGGTTACAGTCACGCCCTCCTCCGTAGCTGCCCAATCATAAAGGTCTGACGTCTGACTTCACAGAAAACAGCTCAAGAAGAGAAAGTGTCAAAATCTTGATTTGGTTCATTTTCTTGGCTGTTCAATGATTTTTCACTGAAGAAAATGGCCTGTGTGTGCTATGGGAAAAACTGGAGGCAATGGATCCAACCGCTGGTCATACTCATTTATATAATTAGCATCCTGATCTTGGTTACCTTGTGTATTTTGAAATATCACAATGTGAAGGTAAGAGGGTCCAGCACCTTTACGCAGATAAATTAACTCTGGGACAGCATCTGACTATTATAGCTCCCCATGCATTGGAGAGCACTGTCCGCCGGACCGATGGCTCAGCAATGCTCGGGCCACATACTATCAGACAACTCTCCTGGACCGGGACCGCATCCGTCCTTAACCCAGCCACCCTCCTCCCAGTTGCCCAACAAGAAGAGGAGGGAGAGCCAGTGCATGACTGTGGTGCCATCCTGGCGGAGGAAACTGGGGTCTGAAAGGAAGCGGATGGCAGAGGAAGTGCTGGCAGGCTGCCAAGCCTGCCAGCAGGTTAATGCATACCCTGGTCGGGTGGCTCCTGGAAAGAGACTACGAGGGAGTCGACCGGGCCAACACTGGGAAGTGGACTTTACTGAAATACGGCCAGCTAAATATGGCCTAAGGCATTTACTACGAAAAACTGGAGGCAATGGATACCCTGGTCATACTCATTGATATAATTAGCATCCTTACATTGGTTACCTTGTGTACTTTGCAATTTCACAGAATGAAGGTAAGAGGGTCCAGCACCTCTACCCTTTCTTAGTCTGTTTGGCAGGATTCCTTTGTCAGCCTTTAATGCTTGGGGGTTCAGAAAAACATTTCATCTCTGAACATTAAACAGACCTGTCTGATTTCACTTTGCCGCTACAAGTGGAGGTGTGTATTTTGAAATATCACAATGTGAAGGTAAGAGGGTCCAGCACCTTTACGCAGATAAATTAACTCTGGGACAGCATCTGACTATTATAGCTCCCCATGCATTGGAGAGCACTGTCCGCCGGACCGATGGCTCAGCAATGCTCGGGCCACATACTATCAGACAACTCTCCTGGACCGGGACCGCATCCGTCCTTAACCCAGCCACCCTCCTCCCAAGTGCCCAACAAGAAGAGGAGGGAGAGCCAGTGCATGACTGTGGTGCCATCCTGGCGGAGGAAACTGGGGTCTGAAAGGAAGCGGATGGCAGAGGAAGTGCTGGCAGGCTGCCAAGCCTGCCAGCAGGTTAATGCATACCCTGGTCGGGTGGCTCCTGGAAAGAGACTACGAGGGAGTCGACCGGGCCAACACTGGGAAGTGGACTTTACTGAAATACGGCCAGCTAAATATGGCCTAAGGCATTTACTACGAAAAACTGGAGGCAATGGATACCCTGGTCATACTCATTGATATAATTAGCATCCTGATCTTGGTTACCTTGTGTATTTTGAAATATCACAATGTGAAGGTAAGAGGGTCCAGCACCTTTACGCAGATAAATTAACTCTGGGACAGCATCTGACTATTATAGCTCCCCATGCATTGGAGAGCACTGTCCGCCGGACCGATGGCTCAGCAATGCTCGGGCCACATACTATCAGACAACTCTCCTGGACCGGGACCGCATCCGTCCTTAACCCAGCCACCCTCCTCCCAAGTGCCCAACAAGAAGAGGAGGGAGAGCCAGTGCATGACTGTGGTGCCATCCTGGCGGAGGAAACTGGGGTCTGAAAGGAAGCGGATGGCAGAGGAAGTGCTGGCAGGCTGCCAAGCCTGCCAGCAGGTTAATGCATACCCTGGTCGGGTGGCTCCTGGAAAGAGACTACGAGGGAGTCGACCGGGCCAACACTGGGAAGTGGACTTTACTGAAATACGGCCAGCTAAATATGGCCTAAGGCATTTACTACGAAAAACTGGAGGCAATGGATACCCTGGTCATACTCATTGATATAATTAGCATCCTTACATTGGTTACCTTGTGTACTTTGCAATTTCACAGAATGAAGGTAAGAGGGTCCAGCACCTCTACCCTTTCTTAGTCTGTTTGGCAGGATTCCTTTGTCAGCCTTTAATGCTTGGGGGTTCAGAAAAACATTTCATCTCTGAACATTAAACAGACCTGTCTGATTTCACTTTGCCGCTACAAGTGGAGGTGTGTATTTTGAAATATCACAATGTGAAGGTAAGAGGGTCCAGCACCTTTACGCAGATAAATTAACTCTGGGACAGCATCTGACTATTATAGCTCCCCATGCATTGGAGAGCACTGTCCGCCGGACCGATGGCTCAGCAATGCTCGGGCCACATACTATCAGACAACTCTCCTGGACCGGGACCGCATCCGTCCTTAACCCAGCCACCCTCCTCCCAAGTGCCCAACAAGAAGAGGAGGGAGAGCCAGTGCATGACTGTGGTGCCATCCTGGCGGAGGAAACTGGGGTCTGAAAGGAAGCGGATGGCAGAGGAAGTGCTGGCAGGCTGCCAAGCCTGCCAGCAGGTTAATGCATACCCTGGTCGGGTGGCTCCTGGAAAGAGACTACGAGGGAGTCGACCGGGCCAACACTGGGAAGTGGACTTTACTGAAATACGGCCAGCTAAATATGGCCTAAGGCATTTACTACGAAAAACTGGAGGCAATGGATACCCTGGTCATACTCATTGATATAATTAGCATCCTTACATTGGTTACCTTGTGTACTTTGCAATTTCACAGAATGAAGGTAAGAGGGTCCAGCACCTTTACGCAGATAAATTAACTCTGGGACAGCATCTGACTATTATAGCTCCCCATGCATTGGAGAGCACTGTCCGCCGGACCGATGGCTCAGCAATGCTCGGGCCACATACTATCAGACAACTCTCCTGGACCGGGACCGCATCCGTCCTTAACCCAGCCACCCTCCTCCCAAGTGCCCAACAAGAAGAGGAGGGAGAGCCAGTGCATGACTGTGGTGCCATCCTGGCGGAGGAAACTGGGGTCTGAAAGGAAGCGGATGGCAGAGGAAGTGCTGGCAGGCTGCCAAGCCTGCCAGCAGGTTAATGCATACCCTGGTCGGGTGGCTCCTGGAAAGAGACTACGAGGGAGTCGACCGGGCCAACACTGGGAAGTGGACTTTACTGAAATACGGCCAGCTAAATATGGCCTAAGGCATTTACTACGAAAAACTGGAGGCAATGGATACCCTGGTCATACTCATTGATATAATTAGCATCCTTACATTGGTTACCTTGTGTACTTTGCAATTTCACAGAATGAAGGTAAGAGGGTCCAGCACCTCTACCTTTTCTTAGTCTGTTTGGCAGGATTCCTTTGTCAGCCTTTAATGCTTGGGGGTTCAGAAAAACATTTCATCTCTGAACATTAAACAGACCTGTCTGATTTCACTTTGCCGCTACAAGTGGAGGTGTGTATTTTGAAATATCACAATGTGAAGGTAAGAGGGTCCAGCACCTTTACGCAGATAAATTAACTCTGGGACAGCATCTGACTATTATAGCTCCCCATGCATTGGAGAGCACTGTCCGCCGGACCGATGGCTCAGCAATGCTCGGGCCACATACTATCAGACAACTCTCCTGGACCGGGACCGCATCCGTCCTTAACCCAGCCACCCTCCTCCCAGTTGCCCAACAAGAAGAGGAGGGAGAGCCAGTGCATGACTGTGGTGCCATCCTGGCGGAGGAAACTGGGGTCTGAAAGGAAGCGGATGGCAGAGGAAGTGCTGGCAGGCTGCCAAGCCTGCCAGCAGGTTAATGCATACCCTGGTCGGGTGGCTCCTGGAAAGAGACTACGAGGGAGTCGACCGGGCCAACACTGGGAAGTGGACTTTACTGAAATACGGCCAGCTAAATATGGCCTAAGGCATTTACTACGAAAAACTGGAGGCAATGGATACCCTGGTCATACTCATTGATATAATTAGCATCCTGATCTTGGTTACCTTGTGTATTTTGAAATATCACAATGTGAAGGTAAGAGGGTCCAGCACCTTTACGCAGATAAATTAACTCTGGGACAGCATCTGACTATTATAGCTCCCCATGCATTGGAGAGCACTGTCCGCCGGACCGATGGCTCAGCAATGCTCGGGCCACATACTATCAGACAACTCTCCTGGACCGGGACCGCATCCGTCCTTAACCCAGCCACCCTCCTCCCAAGTGCCCAACAAGAAGAGGAGGGAGAGCCAGTGCATGACTGTGGTGCCATCCTGGCGGAGGAAACTGGGGTCTGAAAGGAAGCGGATGGCAGAGGAAGTGCTGGCAGGCTGCCAAGCCTGCCAGCAGGTTAACGCATACCCTGGTCGGGTGGCTCCTGGAAAGAGACTACGAGGGAGTCGACCGGGCCAACACTGGGAAGTGGACTTTACTGAAATACGGCCAGCTAAATATGGCCTAAGGCATTTACTACGAAAAACTGGAGGCAATGGATACCCTGGTCATACTCATTGATATAATTAGCATCCTGATCTTGGTTACCTTGTGTATTTTGAAATATCACAATGTGAAGGTAAGAGGGTCCAGCACCTTTACGCAGATAAATTAACTCTGGGACAGCATCTGACTATTATAGCTCCCCATGCATTGGAGAGCACTGTCCGCCGGACCGATGGCTCAGCAATGCTCGGGCCACATACTATCAGACAACTCTCCTGGACCGGGACCGCATCCGTCCTTAACCCAGCCACCCTCCTCCCAAGTGCCCAACAAGAAGAGGAGGGAGAGCCAGTGCATGACTGTGGTGCCATCCTGGCGGAGGAAACTGGGGTCTGAAAGGAAGCGGATGGCAGAGGAAGTGCTGGCAGGCTGCCAAGCCTGCCAGCAGGTTAATGCATACCCTGGTCGGGTGGCTCCTGGAAAGAGACTACGAGGGAGTCGACCGGGCCAACACTGGGAAGTGGACTTTACTGAAATACGGCCAGCTAAATATGGCCTAAGGCATTTACTACGAAAAACTGGAGGCAATGGATACCCTGGTCATACTCATTGATATAATTAGCATCCTTACATTGGTTACCTTGTGTACTTTGCAATTTCACAGAATGAAGGTAAGAGGGTCCAGCACCTTTACGCAGATAAATTAACTCTGGGACAGCATCTGACTATTATAGCTCCCCATGCATTGGAGAGCACTGTCCGCCGGACCGATGGCTCAGCAATGCTCGGGCCACATACTATCAGACAACTCTCCTGGACCGGGACCGCATCCGTCCTTAACCCAGCCACCCTCCTCCCAAGTGCCCAACAAGAAGAGGAGGGAGAGCCAGTGCATGACTGTGGTGCCATCCTGGCGGAGGAAACTGGGGTCTGAAAGGAAGCGGATGGCAGAGGAAGTGCTGGCAGGCTGCCAAGCCTGCCAGCAGGTTAATGCATACCCTGGTCGGGTGGCTCCTGGAAAGAGACTACGAGGGAGTCGACCGGGCCAACACTGGGAAGTGGACTTTACTGAAATACGGCCAGCTAAATATGGCCTAAGGCATTTACTACGAAAAACTGGAGGCAATGGATACCCTGGTCATACTCATTGATATAATTAGCATCCTGATCTTGGTTACCTTGTGTATTTTGAAATATCACAATGTGAAGGTAAGAGGGTCCAGCACCTTTACGCAGATAAATTAACTCTGGGACAGCATCTGACTATTATAGCTCCCCATGCATTGGAGAGCACTGTCCGCCGGACCGATGGCTCAGCAATGCTCGGGCCACATACTATCAGACAACTCTCCTGGACCGGGACCGCATCCGTCCTTAACCCAGCCACCCTCCTCCCAAGTGCCCAACAAGAAGAGGAGGGAGAGCCAGTGCATGACTGTGGTGCCATCCTGGCGGAGGAAACTGGGGTCTGAAAGGAAGCGGATGGCAGAGGAAGTGCTGGCAGGCTGCCAAGCCTGCCAGCAGGTTAATGCATACCCTGGTCGGGTGGCTCCTGGAAAGAGACTACGAGGGAGTCGACCGGGCCAACACTGGGAAGTGGACTTTACTGAAATACGGCCAGCTAAATATGGCCTAAGGCATTTACTACGAAAAACTGGAGGCAATGGATACCCTGGTCATACTCATTGATATAATTAGCATCCTTACATTGGTTACCTTGTGTACTTTGCAATTTCACAGAATGAAGGTAAGAGGGTCCAGCACCTTTACGCAGATAAATTAACTCTGGGACAGCATCTGACTATTATAGCTCCCCATGCATTGGAGAGCACTGTCCGCCGGACCGATGGCTCAGCAATGCTCGGGCCACATACTATCAGACAACTCTCCTGGACCGGGACCGCATCCGTCCTTAACCCAGCCACCCTCCTCCCAAGTGCCCAACAAGAAGAGGAGGGAGAGCCAGTGCATGACTGTGGTGCCATCCTGGCGGAGGAAACTGGGGTCTGAAAGGAAGCGGATGGCAGAGGAAGTGCTGGCAGGCTGCCAAGCCTGCCAGCAGGTTAATGCATACCCTGGTCGGGTGGCTCCTGGAAAGAGACTACGAGGGAGTCGACCGGGCCAACACTGGGAAGTGGACTTTACTGAAATACGGCCAGCTAAATATGGCCTAAGGCATTTACTACGAAAAACTGGAGGCAATGGATACCCTGGTCATACTCATTGATATAATTAGCATCCTTACATTGGTTACCTTGTGTACTTTGCAATTTCACAGAATGAAGGTAAGAGGGTCCAGCACCTCTACCTTTTCTTAGTCTGTTTGGCAGGATTCCTTTGTCAGCCTTTAATGCTTGGGGGTTCAGAAAAACATTTCATCTCTGAACATTAAACAGACCTGTCTGATTTCACTTTGCCGCTACAAGTGGAGGTGTGTATTTTGAAATATCACAATGTGAAGGTAAGAGGGTCCAGCACCTTTACGCAGATAAATTAACTCTGGGACAGCATCTGACTATTATAGCTCCCCATGCATTGGAGAGCACTGTCCGCCGGACCGATGGCTCAGCAATGCTCGGGCCACATACTATCAGACAACTCTCCTGGACCGGGACCGCATCACTTTCGGGCCCCCATCCGTCCTTAACCCAGCCACCCTCCTCCCAGTTGCCCAACAAGAAGAGGAGGGAGAGCCAGTGCATGACTGTGGTGCCATCCTGGCGGAGGAAACTGGGGTCCGGACAGATTTAACGGACCAACCACTGGCCAACCCGGACCTGATATGGTATACGGATGGCTGCAGTTTCCTAATGAGGGGCAGCGGAAGGCGGGAGCGGCAGTGGTGGACAGGAATAAGGTCATCTGGTCTAGCAGCCTCCCAGGGGGACCCTCGGCTCAAAAAGCCAAATTGATTGCGCTCACCCAAGCCCTCACCATGGCAGCGGGTAAGCGAGCCACCATCTACACAGATAGCCGGTACGCATTTGCAACCGCGCATGTGCATGGAGCCATATACAGGGAGAGGGGACTATTAACATCGGCAGGAAAGGAAGTTAAAAATAAAAAATCGAGGCGCTACTAGATGCCGTCATGCTGCCTCGTGAGCTGGCCATCGTACATTGCCCAGGACACCAGAAGGGCGACTCCCCAGTTGCGGTTGGGAACCGGAGGGCTGACCAGGAAGCAAGGGAGGCAGCTCTCCGAGGCATCAGGCACCTGACAGTCCACCTGTCACCCTCTAAAAGCCCAGTCTCTGAAGAGCCTCTGGCCCCTGAGACTCTGAAGGACACTCTGGAACGAATCCACAAGCTGACCCATCTGGGTAGCCAGAAGTTAGTCCAACTCACAGCAGAGAATAAAACCCACTCCCCGTCTGAAAGGAAGCGGATGGCAGAGGAAGTGGTGGCAGGCTGCCAAGCCTGCCAGCAGGTTAATGCATACCCTGGTCGGGTGGCTCCTGGAAAGAGACTACGAGGGAGTCGACCGGGCCAACACTGGGAAGTGGACTTCACTGAAATACGGCCAGCTAAATATGGCCTAAGGCATTTACTACGAGATGTACTCAAGATTTCCCAGAAACTGCTGTTACCCACCCAAAACCACCCAGACCCTGAGTAACCCCTCTACCCCACCCGTGTGAAACTGCCCTATAAAAAGCCTATAAGCTGGAGCTTCGGGGTCTTCAGTCCTCAGCTTGACTGTTGACCCGTGTGCACACCTACAATAAACTGCTTCTGAGTGACTCAATATCGGAGTGCAGCTTCTCTTGTCAGCGCTGACTCTAACACAAATAAGCTATTTTTAAGAATGATTCTTATACTGGGTTCAGAAATTATGCTGAGAAATCCCTCCTTAGGGCTCTAAACTGTAGCAACTGACTGAAATCTAAGTGAAGGTTTCCTATTTTGTGTTTTTCCAGCCAGTTTCTAATTCCATCCTTAAAGACAACCAGGGAGCCTTTTCAGAAAAAAAGCCTGTCTCAAGTTCTGCTCTGGCCCTCACTAAGGCTTTCCTTTAGATGGAACAAAGTCTCAAGAATGCAGCACGTGTTTCTGAACCGTCCCCAGTCCCTACAACTTCCGGAACCCTTCTGAGGATCCACTAAGACCTGCCAAGTTAGCGAAGCCAACAATCCTCCACTACCCTCCTCTGCATCCCTCCCACCACGCCCTCAGTAACCTTGGTTACAGTCACGCCCTCCTCCGTAGCTGCCCAATCATAAAGGTCTGACGTCTGACTTCACAGAAAACAGCTCAAGAAGAGAAAGTGTCAAAATCTTGATTTGGTTCATTTTCTTGGCTGTTCAATGATTTTTCACTGAAGAAAATGGCCTGTGTGTGCTATGGGAAAAACTGGAGGCAATGGATCCAACCGCTGGTCATACTCATTTATATAATTAGCATCCTGATCTTGGTTACCTTGTGTATTTTGAAATATCACAATGTGAAGGTAAGAGGGTCCAGCACCTTTACGCAGATAAATTAACTCTGGGACAGCATCTGACTATTATAGCTCCCCATGCATTGGAGAGCACTGTCCGCCGGACCGATGGCTCAGCAATGCTCGGGCCACATACTATCAGACAACTCTCCTGGACCGGGACCGCATCCGTCCTTAACCCAGCCACCCTCCTCCCAAGTGCCCAACAAGAAGAGGAGGGAGAGCCAGTGCATGACTGTGGTGCCATCCTGGCGGAGGAAACTGGGGTCTGAAAGGAAGCGGATGGCAGAGGAAGTGCTGGCAGGCTGCCAAGCCTGCCAGCAGGTTAATGCATACCCTGGTCGGGTGGCTCCTGGAAAGAGACTACGAGGGAGTCGACCAGGCCAACACTGGGAAGTGGACTTTACTGAAATACGGCCAGCTAAATATGGCCTAAGGCATTTACTACGAAAAACTGGAGGCAATGGATACCCTGGTCATACTCATTGATATAATTAGCATCCTTACATTGGTTACCTTGTGTACTTTGCAATTTCACAGAATGAAGGTAAGAGGGTCCAGCACCTCTACCCTTTCTTAGTCTGTTTGGCAGGATTCCTTTGTCAGCCTTTAATGCTTGGGGGTTCAGAAAAACATTTCATCTCTGAACATTAAACAGACCTGTCTGATTTCACTTTGCCGCTACAAGTGGAGGTGTGTATTTTGAAATATCACAATGTGAAGGTAAGAGGGTCCAGCACCTTTACGCAGATAAATTAACTCTGGGACAGCATCTGACTATTATAGCTCCCCATGCATTGGAGAGCACTGTCCGCCGGACCGATGGCTCAGCAATGCTCGGGCCACATACTATCAGACAACTCTCCTGGACCGGGACCGCATCCGTCCTTAACCCAGCCACCCTCCTCCCAAGTGCCCAACAAGAAGAGGAGGGAGAGCCAGTGCATGACTGTGGTGCCATCCTGGCGGAGGAAACTGGGGTCTGAAAGGAAGCGGATGGCAGAGGAAGTGCTGGCAGGCTGCCAAGCCTGCCAGCAGGTTAATGCATACCCTGGTCGGGTGGCTCCTGGAAAGAGACTACGAGGGAGTCGACCGGGCCAACACTGGGAAGTGGACTTTACTGAAATACGGCCAGCTAAATATGGCCTAAGGCATTTACTACGAAAAACTGGAGGCAATGGATACCCTGGTCATACTCATTGATATAATTAGCATCCTTACATTGGTTACCTTGTGTACTTTGCAATTTCACAGAATGAAGGTAAGAGGGTCCAGCACCTTTACGCAGATAAATTAACTCTGGGACAGCATCTGACTATTATAGCTCCCCATGCATTGGAGAGCACTGTCCGCCGGACCGATGGCTCAGCAATGCTCGGGCCACATACTATCAGACAACTCTCCTGGACCGGGACCGCATCCGTCCTTAACCCAGCCACCCTCCTCCCAAGTGCCCAACAAGAAGAGGAGGGAGAGCCAGTGCATGACTGTGGTGCCATCCTGGCGGAGGAAACTGGGGTCTGAAAGGAAGCGGATGGCAGAGGAAGTGCTGGCAGGCTGCCAAGCCTGCCAGCAGGTTAATGCATACCCTGGTCGGGTGGCTCCTGGAAAGAGACTACGAGGGAGTCGACCGGGCCAACACTGGGAAGTGGACTTTACTGAAATACGGCCAGCTAAATATGGCCTAAGGCATTTACTACGAAAAACTGGAGGCAATGGATACCCTGGTCATACTCATTGATATAATTAGCATCCTTACATTGGTTACCTTGTGTACTTTGCAATTTCACAGAATGAAGGTAAGAGGGTCCAGCACCTCTACCCTTTCTTAGTCTGTTTGGCAGGATTCCTTTGTCAGCCTTTAATGCTTGGGGGTTCAGAAAAACATTTCATCTCTGAACATTAAACAGACCTGTCTGATTTCACTTTGCCGCTACAAGTGGAGGTGTGTATTTTGAAATATCACAATGTGAAGGTAAGAGGGTCCAGCACCTTTACGCAGATAAATTAACTCTGGGACAGCATCTGACTATTATAGCTCCCCATGCATTGGAGAGCACTGTCCGCCGGACCGATGGCTCAGCAATGCTCGGGCCACATACTATCAGACAACTCTCCTGGACCGGGACCGCATCCGTCCTTAACCCAGCCACCCTCCTCCCAAGTGCCCAACAAGAAGAGGAGGGAGAGCCAGTGCATGACTGTGGTGCCATCCTGGCGGAGGAAACTGGGGTCTGAAAGGAAGCGGATGGCAGAGGAAGTGCTGGCAGGCTGCCAAGCCTGCCAGCAGGTTAATGCATACCCTGGTCGGGTGGCTCCTGGAAAGAGACTACGAGGGAGTCGACCGGGCCAACACTGGGAAGTGGACTTTACTGAAATACGGCCAGCTAAATATGGCCTAAGGCATTTACTACGAAAAACTGGAGGCAATGGATACCCTGGTCATACTCATTGATATAATTAGCATCCTTAAATTGGTTACCTTGTGTACTTTGCAATTTCACAGAATGAAGGTAAGAGGGTCCAGCACCTTTGCGCAGATAAATTAACTCTGGGACAGCATCTGACTATTATAGCTCCCCATGCATTGGAGAGCACTGTCCGCCGGACCGATGGCTCAGCAATGCTCGGGCCACATACTATCAGACAACTCTCCTGGACCGGGACCGCATCCGTCCTTAACCCAGCCACCCTCCTCCCAAGTGCCCAACAAGAAGAGGAGGGAGAGCCAGTGCATGACTGTGGTGCCATCCTGGCGGAGGAAACTGGGGTCTGAAAGGAAGCGGATGGCAGAGGAAGTGCTGGCAGGCTGCCAAGCCTGCCAGCAGGTTAATGCATACCCTGGTCGGGTGGCTCCTGGAAAGAGACTACGAGGGAGTCGACCGGGCCAACACTGGGAAGTGGACTTTACTGAAATACGGCCAGCTAAATATGGCCTAAGGCATTTACTACGAAAAACTGGAGGCAATGGATACCCTGGTCATACTCATTGATATAATTAGCATCCTTACATTGGTTACCTTGTGTACTTTGCAATTTCACAGAATGAAGGTAAGAGGGTCCAGCACCTCTACCTTTTCTTAGTCTGTTTGGCAGGATTCCTTTGTCAGCCTTTAATGCTTGGGGGTTCAGAAAAACATTTCATCTCTGAACATTAAACAGACCTGTCTGATTTCACTTTGCCGCTACAAGTGGAGGTGTGTATTTTGAAATATCACAATGTGAAGGTAAGAGGGTCCAGCACCTTTACGCAGATAAATTAACTCTGGGACAGCATCTGACTATTATAGCTCCCCATGCATTGGAGAGCACTGTCCGCCGGACCGATGGCTCAGCAATGCTCGGGCCACATACTATCAGACAACTCTCCTGGACCGGGACCGCATCCGTCCTTAACCCAGCCACCCTCCTCCCAGTTGCCCAACAAGAAGAGGAGGGAGAGCCAGTGCATGACTGTGGTGCCATCCTGGCGGAGGAAACTGGGGTCTGAAAGGAAGCGGATGGCAGAGGAAGTGCTGGCAGGCTGCCAAGCCTGCCAGCAGGTTAATGCATACCCTGGTCGGGTGGCTCCTGGAAAGAGACTACGAGGGAGTCGACCGGGCCAACACTGGGAAGTGGACTTTACTGAAATACGGCCAGCTAAATATGGCCTAAGGCATTTACTACGAAAAACTGGAGGCAATGGATACCCTGGTCATACTCATTGATATAATTAGCATCCTGATCTTGGTTACCTTGTGTATTTTGAAATATCACAATGTGAAGGTAAGAGGGTCCAGCACCTTTACGCAGATAAATTAACTCTGGGACAGCATCTGACTATTATAGCTCCCCATGCATTGGAGAGCACTGTCCGCCGGACCGATGGCTCAGCAATGCTCGGGCCACATACTATCAGACAACTCTCCTGGACCGGGACCGCATCCGTCCTTAACCCAGCCACCCTCCTCCCAAGTGCCCAACAAGAAGAGGAGGGAGAGCCAGTGCATGACTGTGGTGCCATCCTGGCGGAGGAAACTGGGGTCTGAAAGGAAGCGGATGGCAGAGGAAGTGCTGGCAGGCTGCCAAGCCTGCCAGCAGGTTAATGCATACCCTGGTCGGGTGGCTCCTGGAAAGAGACTACGAGGGAGTCGACCGGGCCAACACTGGGAAGTGGACTTTACTGAAATACGGCCAGCTAAATATGGCCTAAGGCATTTACTACGAAAAACTGGAGGCAATGGATACCCTGGTCATACTCATTGATATAATTAGCATCCTTACATTGGTTACCTTGTGTACTTTGCAATTTCACAGAATGAAGGTAAGAGGGTCCAGCACCTCTACCCTTTCTTAGTCTGTTTGGCAGGATTCCTTTGTCAGCCTTTAATGCTTGGGGGTTCAGAAAAACATTTCATCTCTGAACATTAAACAGACCTGTCTGATTTCACTTTGCCGCTACAAGTGGAGGTGTGTATTTTGAAATATCACAATGTGAAGGTAAGAGGGTCCAGCACCTTTACGCAGATAAATTAACTCTGGGACAGCATCTGACTATTATAGCTCCCCATGCATTGGAGAGCACTGTCCGCCGGACCGATGGCTCAGCAATGCTCGGGCCACATACTATCAGACAACTCTCCTGGACCGGGACCGCATCCGTCCTTAACCCAGCCACCCTCCTCCCAAGTGCCCAACAAGAAGAGGAGGGAGAGCCAGTGCATGACTGTGGTGCCATCCTGGCGGAGGAAACTGGGGTCTGAAAGGAAGCGGATGGCAGAGGAAGTGCTGGCAGGCTGCCAAGCCTGCCAGCAGGTTAATGCATACCCTGGTCGGGTGGCTCCTGGAAAGAGACTACGAGGGAGTCGACCGGGCCAACACTGGGAAGTGGACTTTACTGAAATACGGCCAGCTAAATATGGCCTAAGGCATTTACTACGAAAAACTGGAGGCAATGGATACCCTGGTCATACTCATTGATATAATTAGCATCCTGATCTTGGTTACCTTGTGTATTTTGAAATATCACAATGTGAAGGTAAGAGGGTCCAGCACCTTTACGCAGATAAATTAACTCTGGGACAGCATCTGACTATTATAGCTCCCCATGCATTGGAGAGCACTGTCCGCCGGACCGATGGCTCAGCAATGCTCGGGCCACATACTATCAGACAACTCTCCTGGACTGGGACCGCATCCGTCCTTAACCCAGCCACCCTCCTCCCAAGTGCCCAACAAGAAGAGGAGGGAGAGCCAGTGCATGACTGTGGTGCCATCCTGGCGGAGGAAACTGGGGTCTGAAAGGAAGCGGATGGCAGAGGAAGTGCTGGCAGGCTGCCAAGCCTGCCAGCAGGTTAATGCATACCCTGGTCGGGTGGCTCCTGGAAAGAGACTACGAGGGAGTCGACCGGGCCAACACTGGGAAGTGGACTTTACTGAAATACGGCCAGCTAAATATGGCCTAAGGCATTTACTACGAAAAACTGGAGGCAATGGATACCCTGGTCATACTCATTGATATAATTAGCATCCTTACATTGGTTACCTTGTGTACTTTGCAATTTCACAGAATGAAGGTAAGAGGGTCCAGCACCTCTACCCTTTCTTAGTCTGTTTGGCAGGATTCCTTTGTCAGCCTTTAATGCTTGGGGGTTCAGAAAAACATTTCATCTCTGAACATTAAACAGACCTGTCTGATTTCACTTTGCCGCTACAAGTGGAGGTGTGTATTTTGAAATATCACAATGTGAAGGTAAGAGGGTCCAGCACCTTTACGCAGATAAATTAACTCTGGGACAGCATCTGACTATTATAGCTCCCCATGCATTGGAGAGCACTGTCCGCCGGACCGATGGCTCAGCAATGCTCGGGCCACATACTATCAGACAACTCTCCTGGACCGGGACCGCATCCGTCCTTAACCCAGCCACCCTCCTCCCAAGTGCCCAACAAGAAGAGGAGGGAGAGCCAGTGCATGACTGTGGTGCCATCCTGGCGGAGGAAACTGGGGTCTGAAAGGAAGCGGATGGCAGAGGAAGTGCTGGCAGGCTGCCAAGCCTGCCAGCAGGTTAATGCATACCCTGGTCGGGTGGCTCCTGGAAAGAGACTACGAGGGAGTCGACCGGGCCAACACTGGGAAGTGGACTTTACTGAAATACGGCCAGCTAAATATGGCCTAAGGCATTTACTACGAAAAACTGGAGGCAATGGATACCCTGGTCATACTCATTGATATAATTAGCATCCTTACATTGGTTACCTTGTGTACTTTGCAATTTCACAGAATGAAGGTAAGAGGGTCCAGCACCTTTACGCAGATAAATTAACTCTGGGACAGCATCTGACTATTATAGCTCCCCATGCATTGGAGAGCACTGTCCGCCGGACCGATGGCTCAGCAATGCTCGGGCCACATACTATCAGACAACTCTCCTGGACCGGGACCGCATCCGTCCTTAACCCAGCCACCCTCCTCCCAAGTGCCCAACAAGAAGAGGAGGGAGAGCCAGTGCATGACTGTGGTGCCATCCTGGCGGAGGAAACTGGGGTCTGAAAGGAAGCGGATGGCAGAGGAAGTGCTGGCAGGCTGCCAAGCCTGCCAGCAGGTTAATGCATACCCTGGTCGGGTGGCTCCTGGAAAGAGACTACGAGGGAGTCGACCGGGCCAACACTGGGAAGTGGACTTTACTGAAATACGGCCAGCTAAATATGGCCTAAGGCATTTACTACGAAAAACTGGAGGCAATGGATACCCTGGTCATACTCATTGA
Organism: Peromyscus maniculatus bairdii; assembly: GCF_049852395.1. Taxonomy (NCBI): domain Eukaryota; kingdom Metazoa; phylum Chordata; class Mammalia; order Rodentia; family Cricetidae; genus Peromyscus; species Peromyscus maniculatus. Next base: position 29,026,143 of record NC_134856.1, read on the forward strand.
TATAATTAGCATCCTTACATTGGTTACCTTGTGTACTTTGCAATTTCACAGAATGAAGGTAAGAGGGTCCAGCACCTCTACCTTTTCTTAGTCTGTTTGGCAGGATTCCTTTGTCAGCCTTTAATGCTTGGGGGTTCAGAAAAACATTTCATCTCTGAACATTAAACAGACCTGTCTGATTTCACTTTGCCGCTACAAGTGGAGGTGTGTATTTTGAAATATCACAATGTGAAGGTAAGAGGGTCCAGCACCTTTACGCAGATAAATTAACTCTGGGACAGCATCTGACTATTATAGCTCCCCATGCATTGGAGAGCACTGTCCGCCGGACCGATGGCTCAGCAATGCTCGGGCCACATACTATCAGACAACTCTCCTGGACCGGGACCGCATCCGTCCTTAACCCAGCCACCCTCCTCCCAGTTGCCCAACAAGAAGAGGAGGGAGAGCCAGTGCATGACTGTGGTGCCATCCTGGCGGAGGAAACTGGGGTCTGAAAGGAAGCGGATGGCAGAGGAAGTGCTGGCAGGCTGCCAAGCCTGCCAGCAGGTTAATGCATACCCTGGTCGGGTGGCTCCTGGAAAGAGACTACGAGGGAGTCGACCGGGCCAACACTGGGAAGTGGACTTTACTGAAATACGGCCAGCTAAATATGGCCTAAGGCATTTACTACGAAAAACTGGAGGCAATGGATACCCTGGTCATACTCATTGATATAATTAGCATCCTGATCTTGGTTACCTTGTGTATTTTGAAATATCACAATGTGAAGGTAAGAGGGTCCAGCACCTTTACGCAGATAAATTAACTCTGGGACAGCATCTGACTATTATAGCTCCCCATGCATTGGAGAGCACTGTCCGCCGGACCGATGGCTCAGCAATGCTCGGGCCACATACTATCAGACAACTCTCCTGGACCGGGACCGCATCCGTCCTTAACCCAGCCACCCTCCTCCCAAGTGCCCAACAAGAAGAGGAGGGAGAGCCAGTGCATGACTGTGGTGCCATCCTGGCGGAGGAAACTGGGGTCTGAAAGGAAGCGGATGGCAGAGGAAGTGCTGGCAGGCTGCCAAGCCTGCCAGCAGGTTAATGCATACCCTGGTCGGGTGGCTCCTGGAAAGAGACTACGAGGGAGTCGACCGGGCCAACACTGGGAAGTGGACTTTACTGAAATACGGCCAGCTAAATATGGCCTAAGGCATTTACTACGAAAAACTGGAGGCAATGGATACCCTGGTCATACTCATTGATATAATTAGCATCCTTACATTGGTTACCTTGTGTACTTTGCAATTTCACAGAATGAAGGTAAGAGGGTCCAGCACCTTTACGCAGATAAATTAACTCTGGGACAGCATCTGACTATTATAGCTCCCCATGCATTGGAGAGCACTGTCCGCCGGACCGATGGCTCAGCAATGCTCGGGCCACATACTATCAGACAACTCTCCTGGACCGGGACCGCATCCGTCCTTAACCCAGCCACCCTCCTCCCAAGTGCCCAACAAGAAGAGGAGGGAGAGCCAGTGCATGACTGTGGTGCCATCCTGGCGGAGGAAACTGGGGTCTGAAAGGAAGCGGATGGCAGAGGAAGTGCTGGCAGGCTGCCAAGCCTGCCAGCAGGTTAACGCATACCCTGGTCGGGTGGCTCCTGGAAAGAGACTACGAGGGAGTCGACCGGGCCAACACTGGGAAGTGGACTTTACTGAAATACGGCCAGCTAAATATGGCCTAAGGCATTTACTATGAAAAACTGGAGGCAATGGATACCCTGGTCATACTCATTGATATAATTAGCATCCTGATCTTGGTTACCTTGTGTATTTTGAAATATCACAATGTGAAGGTAAGAGGGTCCAGCACCTTTACGCAGATAAATTAACTCTGGGACAGCATCTGACTATTATAGCTCCCCATGCATTGGAGAGCACTGTCCGCCGGACCGATGGCTCAGCAATGCTCGGGCCACATACTATCAGACAACTCTCCTGGACCGGGACCGCATCCGTCCTTAACCCAGCCACCCTCCTCCCAAGTGCCCAACAAGAAGAGGAGGGAGAGCCAGTGCATGACTGTGGTGCCATCCTGGCGGAGGAAACTGGGGTCTGAAAGGAAGCGGATGGCAGAGGAAGTGCTGGCAGGCTGCCAAGCCTGCCAGCAGGTTAATGCATACCCTGGTCGGGTGGCTCCTGGAAAGAGACTACGAGGGAGTCGACCGGGCCAACACTGGGAAGTGGACTTTACTGAAATACGGCCAGCTAAATATGGCCTAAGGCATTTACTACGAAAAACTGGAGGCAATGGATACCCTGGTCATACTCATTGATATAATTAGCATCCTTACATTGGTTACCTTGTGTACTTTGCAATTTCACAGAATGAAGGTAAGAGGGTCCAGCACCTTTACGCAGATAAATTAACTCTGGGACAGCATCTGACTATTATAGCTCCCCATGCATTGGAGAGCACTGTCCGCCGGACCGATGGCTCAGCAATGCTCGGGCCACATACTATCAGACAACTCTCCTGGACCGGGACCGCATCCGTCCTTAACCCAGCCACCCTCCTCCCAAGTGCCCAACAAGAAGAGGAGGGAGAGCCAGTGCATGACTGTGGTGCCATCCTGGCGGAGGAAACTGGGGTCTGAAAGGAAGCGGATGGCAGAGGAAGTGCTGGCAGGCTGCCAAGCCTGCCAGCAGGTTAACGCATACCCTGGTCGGGTGGCTCCTGGAAAGAGACTACGAGGGAGTCGACCGGGCCAACACTGGGAAGTGGACTTTACTGAAATACGGCCAGCTAAATATGGCCTAAGGCATTTACTATGAAAAACTGGAGGCAATGGATACCCTGGTCATACTCATTGATATAATTAGCATCCTGATCTTGGTTACCTTGTGTATTTTGAAATATCACAATGTGAAGGTAAGAGGGTCCAGCACCTTTACGCAGATAAATTAACTCTGGGACAGCATCTGACTATTATAGCTCCCCATGCATTGGAGAGCACTGTCCGCCGGACCGATGGCTCAGCAATGCTCGGGCCACATACTATCAGACAACTCTCCTGGACCGGGACCGCATCCGTCCTTAACCCAGCCACCCTCCTCCCAAGTGCCCAACAAGAAGAGGAGGGAGAGCCAGTGCATGACTGTGGTGCCATCCTGGCGGAGGAAACTGGGGTCTGAAAGGAAGCGGATGGCAGAGGAAGTGCTGGCAGGCTGCCAAGCCTGCCAGCAGGTTAATGCATACCCTGGTCGGGTGGCTCCTGGAAAGAGACTACGAGGGAGTCGACCGGGCCAACACTGGGAAGTGGACTTTACTGAAATACGGCCAGCTAAATATGGCCTAAGGCATTTACTACGAAAAACTGGAGGCAATGGATACCCTGGTCATACTCATTGATATAATTAGCATCCTTACATTGGTTACCTTGTGTACTTTGCAATTTCACAGAATGAAGGTAAGAGGGTCCAGCACCTCTACCCTTTCTTAGTCTGTTTGGCAGGATTCCTTTGTCAGCCTTTAATGCTTGGGGGTTCAGAAAAACATTTCATCTCTGAACATTAAACAGACCTGTCTGATTTCACTTTGCCGCTACAAGTGGAGGTGTGTATTTTGAAATATCACAATGTGAAGGTAAGAGGGTCCAGCACCTTTACGCAGATAAATTAACTCTGGGACAGCATCTGACTATTATAGCTCCCCATGCATTGGAGAGCACTGTCCGCCGGACCGATGGCTCAGCAATGCTCGGGCCACATACTATCAGACAACTCTCCTGGACCGGGACCGCATCCGTCCTTAACCCAGCCACCCTCCTCCCAAGTGCCCAACAAGAAGAGGAGGGAGAGCCAGTGCATGACTGTGGTGCCATCCTGGCGGAGGAAACTGGGGTCTGAAAGGAAGCGGATGGCAGAGGAAGTGCTGGCAGGCTGCCAAGCCTGCCAGCAGGTTAATGCATACCCTGGTCGGGTGGCTCCTGGAAAGAGACTACGAGGGAGTCGACCGGGCCAACACTGGGAAGTGGACTTTACTGAAATACGGCCAGCTAAATATGGCCTAAGGCATTTACTACGAAAAACTGGAGGCAATGGATACCCTGGTCATACTCATTGATATAATTAGCATCCTGATCTTGGTTACCTTGTGTATTTTGAAATATCACAATGTGAAGGTAAGAGGGTCCAGCACCTTTACGCAGATAAATTAACTCTGGGACAGCATCTGACTATTATAGCTCCCCATGCATTGGAGAGCACTGTCCGCCGGACCGATGGCTCAGCAATGCTCGGGCCACATACTATCAGACAACTCTCCTGGACCGGGACCGCATCCGTCCTTAACCCAGCCACCCTCCTCCCAAGTGCCCAACAAGAAGAGGAGGGAGAGCCAGTGCATGACTGTGGTGCCATCCTGGCGGAGGAAACTGGGGTCTGAAAGGAAGCGGATGGCAGAGGAAGTGCTGGCAGGCTGCCAAGCCTGCCAGCAGGTTAATGCATACCCTGGTCGGGTGGCTCCTGGAAAGAGACTACGAGGGAGTCGACCGGGCCAACACTGGGAAGTGGACTTTACTGAAATACGGCCAGCTAAATATGGCCTAAGGCATTTACTACGAAAAACTGGAGGCAATGGATACCCTGGTCATACTCATTGATATAATTAGCATCCTTACATTGGTTACCTTGTGTACTTTGCAATTTCACAGAATGAAGGTAAGAGGGTCCAGCACCTCTACCCTTTCTTAGTCTGTTTGGCAGGATTCCTTTGTCAGCCTTTAATGCTTGGGGGTTCAGAAAAACATTTCATCTCTGAACATTAAACAGACCTGTCTGATTTCACTTTGCCGCTACAAGTGGAGGTGTGTATTTTGAAATATCACAATGTGAAGGTAAGAGGGTCCAGCACCTTTACGCAGATAAATTAACTCTGGGACAGCATCTGACTATTATAGCTCCCCATGCATTGGAGAGCACTGTCCGCCGGACCGATGGCTCAGCAATGCTCGGGCCACATACTATCAGACAACTCTCCTGGACCGGGACCGCATCCGTCCTTAACCCAGCCACCCTCCTCCCAAGTGCCCAACAAGAAGAGGAGGGAGAGCCAGTGCATGACTGTGGTGCCATCCTGGCGGAGGAAACTGGGGTCTGAAAGGAAGCGGATGGCAGAGGAAGTGCTGGCAGGCTGCCAAGCCTGCCAGCAGGTTAATGCATACCCTGGTCGGGTGGCTCCTGGAAAGAGACTACGAGGGAGTCGACCGGGCCAACACTGGGAAGTGGACTTTACTGAAATACGGCCAGCTAAATATGGCCTAAGGCATTTACTACGAAAAACTGGAGGCAATGGATACCCTGGTCATACTCATTGATATAATTAGCATCCTTACATTGGTTACCTTGTGTACTTTGCAATTTCACAGAATGAAGGTAAGAGGGTCCAGCACCTTTACGCAGATAAATTAACTCTGGGACAGCATCTGACTATTATAGCTCCCCATGCATTGGAGAGCACTGTCCGCCGGACCGATGGCTCAGCAATGCTCGGGCCACATACTATCAGACAACTCTCCTGGACCGGGACCGCATCCGTCCTTAACCCAGCCACCCTCCTCCCAAGTGCCCAACAAGAAGAGGAGGGAGAGCCAGTGCATGACTGTGGTGCCATCCTGGCGGAGGAAACTGGGGTCTGAAAGGAAGCGGATGGCAGAGGAAGTGCTGGCAGGCTGCCAAGCCTGCCAGCAGGTTAATGCATACCCTGGTCGGGTGGCTCCTGGAAAGAGACTACAAGGGAGTCGACCGGGCCAACACTGGGAAGTGGACTTTACTGAAATACGGCCAGCTAAATATGGCCTAAGGCATTTACTACGAAAAACTGGAGGCAATGGATACCCTGGTCATACTCATTGATATAATTAGCATCCTTACATTGGTTACCTTGTGTACTTTGCAATTTCACAGAATGAAGGTAAGAGGGTCCAGCACCTCTACCTTTTCTTAGTCTGTTTGGCAGGATTCCTTTGTCAGCCTTTAATGCTTGGGGGTTCAGAAAAACATTTCATCTCTGAACATTAAACAGACCTGTCTGATTTCACTTTGCCGCTACAAGTGGAGGTGTGTATTTTGAAATATCACAATGTGAAGGTAAGAGGGTCCAGCACCTTTACGCAGATAAATTAACTCTGGGACAGCATCTGACTATTATAGCTCCCCATGCATTGGAGAGCACTGTCCGCCGGACCGATGGCTCAGCAATGCTCGGGCCACATACTATCAGACAACTCTCCTGGACCGGGACCGCATCCGTCCTTAACCCAGCCACCCTCCTCCCAGTTGCCCAACAAGAAGAGGAGGGAGAGCCAGTGCATGACTGTGGTGCCATCCTGGCGGAGGAAACTGGGGTCTGAAAGGAAGCGGATGGCAGAGGAAGTGCTGGCAGGCTGCCAAGCCTGCCAGCAGGTTAATGCATACCCTGGTCGGGTGGCTCCTGGAAAGAGACTACGAGGGAGTCGACCGGGCCAACACTGGGAAGTGGACTTTACTGAAATACGGCCAGCTAAATATGGCCTAAGGCATTTACTACGAAAAACTGGAGGCAATGGATACCCTGGTCATACTCATTGATATAATTAGCATCCTGATCTTGGTTACCTTGTGTATTTTGAAATATCACAATGTGAAGGTAAGAGGGTCCAGCACCTTTACGCAGATAAATTAACTCTGGGACAGCATCTGACTATTATAGCTCCCCATGCATTGGAGAGCACTGTCCGCCGGACCGATGGCTCAGCAATGCTCGGGCCACATACTATCAGACAACTCTCCTGGACCGGGACCGCATCCGTCCTTAACCCAGCCACCCTCCTCCCAAGTGCCCAACAAGAAGAGGAGGGAGAGCCAGTGCATGACTGTGGTGCCATCCTGGCGGAGGAAACTGGGGTCTGAAAGGAAGCGGATGGCAGAGGAAGTGCTGGCAGGCTGCCAAGCCTGCCAGCAGGTTAATGCATACCCTGGTCGGGTGGCTCCTGGAAAGAGACTACGAGGGAGTCGACCGGGCCAACACTGGGAAGTGGACTTTACTGAAATACGGCCAGCTAAATATGGCCTAAGGCATTTACTACGAAAAACTGGAGGCAATGGATACCCTGGTCATACTCATTGATATAATTAGCATCCTTACATTGGTTACCTTGTGTACTTTGCAATTTCACAGAATGAAGGTAAGAGGGTCCAGCACCTTTACGCAGATAAATTAACTCTGGGACAGCATCTGACTATTATAGCTCCCCATGCATTGGAGAGCACTGTCCGCCGGACCGATGGCTCAGCAATGCTCGGGCCACATACTATCAGACAACTCTCCTGGACCGGGACCGCATCCGTCCTTAACCCAGCCACCCTCCTCCCAAGTGCCCAACAAGAAGAGGAGGGAGAGCCAGTGCATGACTGTGGTGCCATCCTGGCGGAGGAAACTGGGGTCTGAAAGGAAGCGGATGGCAGAGGAAGTGCTGGCAGGCTGCCAAGCCTGCCAGCAGGTTAACGCATACCCTGGTCGGGTGGCTCCTGGAAAGAGACTACGAGGGAGTCGACCGGGCCAACACTGGGAAGTGGACTTTACTGAAATACGGCCAGCTAAATATGGCCTAAGGCATTTACTATGAAAAACTGGAGGCAATGGATACCCTGGTCATACTCATTGATATAATTAGCATCCTGATCTTGGTTACCTTGTGTATTTTGAAATATCACAATGTGAAGGTAAGAGGGTCCAGCACCTTTACGCAGATAAATTAACTCTGGGACAGCATCTGACTATTATAGCTCCCCATGCATTGGAGAGCACTGTCCGCCGGACCGATGGCTCAGCAATGCTCGGGCCACATACTATCAGACAACTCTCCTGGACCGGGACCGCATCCGTCCTTAACCCAGCCACCCTCCTCCCAAGTGCCCAAGAAGAAGAGGAGGGAGAGCCAGTGCATGACTGTGGTGCCATCCTGGCGGAGGAAACTGGGGTCTGAAAGGAAGCGGATGGCAGAGGAAGTGCTGGCAGGCTGCCAAGCCTGCCAGCAGGTTAATGCATACCCTGGTCGGGTGGCTCCTGGAAAGAGACTACGAGGGAGTCGACCGGGCCAACACTGGGAAGTGGACTTTACTGAAATACGGCCAGCTAAATATGGCCTAAGGCATTTACTACGAAAAACTGGAGGCAATGGATACCCTGGTCATACTCATTGATATAATTAGCATCCTTACATTGGTTACCTTGTGTACTTTGCAATTTCACAGAATGAAGGTAAGAGGGTCCAGCACCTTTACGCAGATAAATTAACTCTGGGACAGCATCTGACTATTATAGCTCCCCATGCATTGGAGAGCACTGTCCGCCGGACCGATGGCTCAGCAATGCTCGGGCCACATACTATCAGACAACTCTCCTGGACCGGGACCGCATCCGTCCTTAACCCAGCCACCCTCCTCCCAAGTGCCCAAGAAGAAGAGGAGGGAGAGCCAGTGCATGACTGTGGTGCCATCCTGGCGGAGGAAACTGGGGTCTGAAAGGAAGCGGATGGCAGAGGAAGTGCTGGCAGGCTGCCAAGCCTGCCAGCAGGTTAATGCATACCCTGGTCGGGTGGCTCCTGGAAAGAGACTACGAGGGAGTCGACCGGGCCAACACTGGGAAGTGGACTTTACTGAAATACGGCCAGCTAAATATGGCCTAAGGCATTTACTACGAAAAACTGGAGGCAATGGATACCCTGGTCATACTCATTGATATAATTAGCATCCTTACATTGGTTACCTTGTGTACTTTGCAATTTCACAGAATGAAGGTAAGAGGGTCCAGCACCTTTACGCAGATAAATTAACTCTGGGACAGCATCTGACTATTATAGCTCCCCATGCATTGGAGAGCACTGTCCGCCGGACCGATGGCTCAGCAATGCTCGGGCCACATACTATCAGACAACTCTCCTGGACCGGGACCGCATCCGTCCTTAACCCAGCCACCCTCCTCCCAAGTGCCCAACAAGAAGAGGAGGGAGAGCCAGTGCATGACTGTGGTGCCATCCTGGCGGAGGAAACTGGGGTCTGAAAGGAAGCGGATGGCAGAGGAAGTGCTGGCAGGCTGCCAAGCCTGCCAGCAGGTTAATGCATACCCTGGTCGGGTGGCTCCTGGAAAGAGACTACGAGGGAGTCGACCGGGCCAACACTGGGAAGTGGACTTTACTGAAATACGGCCAGCTAAATATGGCCTAAGGCATTTACTACGAAAAACTGGAGGCAATGGATACCCTGGTCATACTCATTGATATAATTAGCATCCTGATCTTGGTTACCTTGTGTATTTTGAAATATCACAATGTGAAGGTAAGAGGGTCCAGCACCTTTACGCAGATAAATTAACTCTGGGACAGCATCTGACTATTATAGCTCCCCATGCATTGGAGAGCACTGTCCGCCGGACCGATGGCTCAGCAATGCTCGGGCCACATACTATCAGACAACTCTCCTGGACCGGGACCGCATCCGTCCTTAACCCAGCCACCCTCCTCCCAAGTGCCCAACAAGAAGAGGAGGGAGAGCCAGTGCATGACTGTGGTGCCATCCTGGCGGAGGAAACTGGGGTCTGAAAGGAAGCGGATGGCAGAGGAAGTGCTGGCAGGCTGCCAAGCCTGCCAGCAGGTTAATGCATACCCTGGTCGGGTGGCTCCTGGAAAGAGACTACGAGGGAGTCGACCGGGCCAACACTGGGAAGTGGACTTTACTGAAATACGGCCAGCTAAATATGGCCTAAGGCATTTACTACGAAAAACTGGAGGCAATGGATACCCTGGTCATACTCATTGATATAATTAGGATCCTTACATTGGTTACCTTGTGTACTTTGCAATTTCACAGAATGAAGGTAAGAGGGTCCAGCACCTCTACCTTTTCTTAGTCTGTTTGGCAGGATTCCTTTGTCAGCCTTTAATGCTTGGGGGTTCAGAAAAACATTTCATCTCTGAACATTAAACAGACCTGTCTGATTTCACTTTGCCGCTACAAGTGGAGGTGTGTATTTTGAAATATCACAATGTGAAGGTAAGAGGGTCCAGCACCTTTACGCAGATAAATTAACTCTGGGACAGCATCTGACTATTATAGCTCCCCATGCATTGGAGAGCACTGTCCGCCGGACCGATGGCTCAGCAATGCTCGGGCCACATACTATCAGACAACTCTCCTGGACCGGGACCGCATCACTTTCGGGCCCCCATCCGTCCTTAACCCAGCCACCCTCCTCCCAGTTGCCCAACAAGAAGAGGAGGGAGAGCCAGTGCATGACTGTGGTGCCATCCTGGCGGAGGAAACTGGGGTCCGGACAGATTTAACGGACCAACCACTGGCCAACCCGGACCTGATATGGTATACGGATGGCTGCAGTTTCCTAATGAGGGGCAGCGGAAGGCGGGAGCGGCAGTGGTGGACAAGAATAAGGTCATCTGGTCTAGCAGCCTCCCAGGGGGACCCTCGGCTCAAAAAGCCAAATTGATTGCGCTCACCCAAGCCCTCACCATGGCAGCGGGTAAGCGAGCCACCATCTACACAGATAGCCGGTACGCATTTGCAACCGCGCATGTGCATGGAGCCATATACAGGGAGAGGGGACTATTAACATCGGCAGGAAAGGAAGTTAAAAATAAAAAATCGAGGCGCTACTAGATGCCGTCATGCTGCCTCGTGAGCTGGCCATCGTACATTGCCCAGGACACCAGAAGGGCGACTCCCCAGTTGCGGTTGGGAACCGGAGGGCTGACCAGGAAGCAAGGGAGGCAGCTCTCCGAGGCATCAGGCACCTGACAGTCCACCTGTCACCCTCTAAAAGCCCAGTCTCTGAAGAGCCTCTGGCCCCTGAGACTCTGAAGGACACTCTGGAACGAATCCACAAGCTGACCCATCTGGGTAGCCAGAAGTTAGTCCAACTCACAGCAGAGAATAAAACCCACTCCCCGTCTGAAAGGAAGCGGATGGCAGAGGAAGTGGTGGCAGGCTGCCAAGCCTGCCAGCAGGTTAATGCATACCCTGGTCGGGTGGCTCCTGGAAAGAGACTACGAGGGAGTCGACCGGGCCAACACTGGGAAGTGGACTTCACTGAAATACGGCCAGCTAAATATGGCCTAAGGCATTTACTACGAGATGTACTCAAGATTTCCCAGAAACTGCTGTTACCCACCCAAAACCACCCAGACCCTGAGTAACCCCTCTACCCCACCCGTGTGAAACTGCCCTATAAAAAGCCTATAAGCTGGAGCTTCGGGGTCTTCAGTCCTCAGCTTGACTGTTGACCCGTGTGCACACCTACAATAAACTGCTTCTGAGTGACTCAATATCGGAGTGCAGCTTCTCTTGTCAGCGCTGACTCTAACACAAATAAGCTATTTTTAAGAATGATTCTTATACTGGGTTCAGAAATTATGCTGAGAAATCCCTCCTTAGGGCTCTAAACTGTAGCAACTGACTGAAATCTAAGTGAAGGTTTCCTATTTTGTGTTTTTCCAGCCAGTTTCTAATTCCATCCTTAAAGACAACCAGGGAGCCTTTTCAGAAAAAAAGCCTGTCTCAAGTTCTGCTCTGGCCCTCACTAAGGCTTTCCTTTAGATGGAACAAAGTCTCAAGAATGCAGCACGTGTTTCTGAACCGTCCCCAGTCCCTACAACTTCCGGAACCCTTCTGAGGATCCACTAAGACCTGCCAAGTTAGCGAAGCCAACAATCCTCCACTACCCTCCTCTGCATCCCTCCCACCACGCCCTCAGTAACCTTGGTTACAGTCACGCCCTCCTCCGTAGCTGCCCAATCATAAAGGTCTGACGTCTGACTTCACAGAAAACAGCTCAAGAAGAGAAAGTGTCAAAATCTTGATTTGGTTCATTTTCTTGGCTGTTCAATGATTTTTCACTGAAGAAAATGGCCTGTGTGTGCTATGGGAAAAACTGGAGGCAATGGATCCAACCGCTGGTCATACTCATTTATATAATTAGCATCCTGATCTTGGTTACCTTGTGTATTTTGAAATATCACAATGTGAAGGTAAGAGGGTCCAGCACCTTTACGCAGATAAATTAACTCTGGGACAGCATCTGACTATTATAGCTCCCCATGCATTGGAGAGCACTGTCCGCCGGACCGATGGCTCAGCAATGCTCGGGCCACATACTATCAGACAACTCTCCTGGACCGGGACCGCATCCGTCCTTAACCCAGCCACCCTCCTCCCAGTTGCCCAACAAGAAGAGGAGGGAGAGCCAGTGCATGACTGTGGTGCCATCCTGGCGGAGGAAACTGGGGTCTGAAAGGAAGCGGATGGCAGAGGAAGTGCTGGCAGGCTGCCAAGCCTGCCAGCAGGTTAATGCATACCCTGGTCGGGTGGCTCCTGGAAAGAGACTACGAGGGAGTCGACCGGGCCAACACTGGGAAGTGGACTTTACTGAAATACGGCCAGCTAAATATGGCCTAAGGCATTTACTACGAAAAACTGGAGGCAATGGATACCCTGGTCAAACTCATTGATATAATTAGCATCCTTACATTGGTTACCTTGTGTACTTTGCAATTTCACAGAATGAAGGTAAGAGGGTCCAGCACCTCTACCCTTTCTTAGTCTGTTTGGCAGGATTCCTTTGTCAGCCTTTAATGCTTGGGGGTTCAGAAAAACATTTCATCTCTGAACATTAAACAGACCTGTCTGATTTCACTTTGCCGCTACAAGTGGAGGTGTGTATTTTGAAATATCACAATGTGAAGGTAAGAGGGTCCAGCACATTTACGCAGATAAATTAACTCTGGGACAGCATCTGACTATTATAGCTCCCCATGCATTGGAGAGCACTGTCCGCCGGACCGATGGCTCAGCAATGCTCGGGCCACATACTATCAGACAACTCTCCTGGACCGGGACCGCATCCGTCCTTAACCCAGCCACCCTCCTCCCAAGTGCCCAACAAGAAGAGGAGGGAGAGCCAGTGCATGACTGTGGTGCCATCCTGGCGGAGGAAACTGGGGTCTGAAAGGAAGCGGATGGCAGAGGAAGTGCTGGCAGGCTGCCAAGCCTGCCAGCAGGTTAATGCATACCCTGGTCGGGTGGCTCCTGGAAAGAGACTACGAGGGAGTCGACCGGGCCAACACTGGGAAGTGGACTTTACTGAAATACGGCCAGCTAAATATGGCCTAAGGCATTTACTACGAAAAACTGAAGGCAATGGATACCCTGGTCATACTCATTGATATAATTAGCATCCTGATCTTGGTTACCTTGTGTATTTTGAAATATCACAATGTGAAGGTAAGAGGGTCCAGCACCTTTACGCAGATAAATTAACTCTGGGACAGCATCTGACTATTATAGCTCCCCATGCATTGGAGAGCACTGTCCGCCGGACCGATGGCTCAGCAATGCTCGGGCCACATACTATCAGACAACTCTCCTGGACCGGGACCGCATCCGTCCTTAACCCAGCCACCCTCCTCCCAAGTGCCCAACAAGAAGAGGAGGGAGAGCCAGTGCATGACTGTGGTGCCATCCTGGCGGAGGAAACTGGGGTCTGAAAGGAAGCGGATGGCAGAGGAAGTGCTGGCAGGCTGCCAAGCCTGCCAGCAGGTTAATGCATACCCTGGTCGGGTGGCTCCTGGAAAGAGACTACGAGGGAGTCGACCGGGCCAACACTGGGAAGTGGACTTTACTGAAATACGGCCAGCTAAATATGGCCTAAGGCATTTACTACGAAAAACTGGAGGCAATGGATACCCTGGTCATACTCATTGATATAATTAGCATCCTTACATTGGTTACCTTGTGTACTTTGCAATTTCACAGAATGAAGGTAAGAGGGTCCAGCACCTCTACCCTTTCTTAGTCTGTTTGGCAGGATTCCTTTGTCAGCCTTTAATGCTTGGGGGTTCAGAAAAACATTTCATCTCTGAACATTAAACAGACCTGTCTGATTTCACTTTGCCGCTACAAGTGGAGGTGTGTATTTTGAAATATCACAATGTGAAGGTAAGAGGGTCCAGCACCTTTACGCAGATAAATTAACTCTGGGACAGCATCTGACTATTATAGCTCCCCATGCATTGGAGAGCACTGTCCGCCGGACCGATGGCTCAGCAATGCTCGGGCCACATACTATCAGACAACTCTCCTGGACCGGGACCGCATCCGTCCTTAACCCAGCCACCCTCCTCCCAAGTGCCCAACAAGAAGAGGAGGGAGAGCCAGTGCATGACTGTGGTGCCATCCTGGCGGAGGAAACTGGGGTCTGAAAGGAAGCGGATGGCAGAGGAAGTGCTGGCAGGCTGCCAAGCCTGCCAGCAGGTTAATGCATACCCTGGTCGGGTGGCTCCTGGAAAGAGACTACGAGGGAGTCGACCGGGCCAACACTGGGAAGTGGACTTTACTGAAATACGGCCAGCTAAATATGGCCTAAGGCATTTACTACGAAAAACTGGAGGCAATGGATACCCTGGTCATACTCATTGATATAATTAGCATCCTTACATTGGTTACCTTGTGTACTTTGCAATTTCACAGAATGAAGGTAAGAGGGTCCAGCACCTTTACGCAGATAAATTAACTCTGGGACAGCATCTGACTATTATAGCTCCCCATGCATTGGAGAGCACTGTCCGCCGGACCGATGGCTCAGCAATGCTCGGGCCACATACTATCAGACAACTCTCCTGGACCGGGACCGCATCCGTCCTTAACCCAGCCACCCTCCTCCCAAGTGCCCAACAAGAAGAGGAGGGAGAGCCAGTGCATGACTGTGGTGCCATCCTGGCGGAGGAAACTGGGGTCTGAAAGGAAGCGGATGGCAGAGGAAGTGCTGGCAGGCTGCCAAGCCTGCCAGCAGGTTAATGCATACCCTGGTCTGGTGGCTCCTGGAAAGAGACTACGAGGGAGTCGACCGGGCCAACACTGGGAAGTGGACTTTACTGAAATACGGCCAGCTAAATATGGCCTAAGGCATTTACTACGAAAAACTGGAGGCAATGGATACCCTGGTCATACTCATTGATATAATTAGCATCCTTACATTGGTTACCTTGTGTACTTTGCAATTTCACAGAATGAAGGTAAGAGGGTCCAGCACCTCTACCTTTTCTTAGTCTGTTTGGCAGGATTCCTTTGTCAGCCTTTAATGCTTGGGGATTCAGAAAAACATTTCATCTCTGAACATTAAACAGACCTGTCTGATTTCACTTTGCCGCTACAAGTGGAGGTGTGTATTTTGAAATATCACAATGTGAAGGTAAGAGGGTCCAGCACCTTTACGCAGATAAATTAACTCTGGGACAGCATCTGACTATTATAGCTCCCCATGCATTGGAGAGCACTGTCCGCCGGACCGATGGCTCAGCAATGCTCGGGCCACATACTATCAGACAACTCTCCTGGACCGGGACCGCATCCGTCCTTAACCCAGCCACCCTCCTCCCAGTTGCCCAACAAGAAGAGGAGGGAGAGCCAGTGCATGACTGTGGTGCCATCCTGGCGGAGGAAACTGGGGTCTGAAAGGAAGCGGATGGCAGAGGAAGTGCTGGCAGGCTGCCAAGCCTGCCAGCAGGTTAATGCATACCCTGGTCGGGTGGCTCCTGGAAAGAGACTACGAGGGAGTCGACCGGGCCAACACTGGGAAGTGGACTTTACTGAAATACGGCCAGCTAAATATGGCCTAAGGCATTTACTACGAAAAACTGGAGGCAATGGATACCCTGGTCATACTCATTGATATAATTAGCATCCTTACATTGGTTACCTTGTGTACTTTGCAATTTCACAGAATGAAGGTAAGAGGGTCCAGCACCTTTACGCAGATAAATTAACTCTGGGACAGCATCTGACTATTATAGCTCCCCATGCATTGGAGAGCACTGTCCGCCGGACCGATGGCTCAGCAATGCTCGGGCCACATACTATCAGACAACTCTCCTGGACCGGGACCGCATCCGTCCTTAACCCAGCCACCCTCCTCCCAAGTGCCCAACAAGAAGAGGAGGGAGAGCCAGTGCATGACTGTGGTGCCATCCTGGCGGAGGAAACTGGGGTCTGAAAGGAAGCGGATGGCAGAGGAAGTGCTGGCAGGCTGCCAAGCCTGCCAGCAGGTTAATGCATACCCTGGTCGGGTGGCTCCTGGAAAGAGACTACGAGGGAGTCGACCGGGCCAACACTGGGAAGTGGACTTTACTGAAATACGGCCAGCTAAATATGGCCTAAGGCATTTACTACGAAAAACTGGAGGCAATGGATACCCTGGTCATACTCATTGATATAATTAGCATCCTGATCTTGGTTACCTTGTGTATTTTGAAATATCACAATGTGAAGGTAAGAGGGTCCAGCACCTTTACGCAGATAAATTAACTCTGGGACAGCATCTGACTATTATAGCTCCCCATGCATTGGAGAGCACTGTCCGCCGGACCGATGGCTCAGCAATGCTCGGGCCACATACTATCAGACAACTCTCCTGGACCGGGACCGCATCCGTCCTTAACCCAGCCACCCTCCTCCCAAGTGCCCAACAAGAAGAGGAGGGAGAGCCAGTGCATGACTGTGGTGCCATCCTGGCGGAGGAAACTGGGGTCTGAAAGGAAGCGGATGGCAGAGGAAGTGCTGGCAGGCTGCCAAGCCTGCCAGCAGGTTAACGCATACCCTGGTCGGGTGGCTCCTGGAAAGAGACTACGAGGGAGTCGACCGGGCCAACACTGGGAAGTGGACTTTACTGAAATACGGCCAGCTAAATATGGCCTAAGGCATTTACTACGAAAAACTGGAGGCAATGGATACCCTGGTCATACTCATTGATATAATTAGCATCCTGATCTTGGTTACCTTGTGTATTTTGAAATATCACAATGTGAAGGTAAGAGGGTCCAGCACCTTTACGCAGATAAATTAACTCTGGGACAGCATCTGACTATTATAGCTCCCCATGCATTGGAGAGCACTGTCCGCCGGACCGATGGCTCAGCAATGCTCGGGCCACATACTATCAGACAACTCTCCTGGACCGGGACCGCATCCGTCCTTAACCCAGCCACCCTCCTCCCAAGTGCCCAACAAGAAGAGGAGGGAGAGCCAGTGCATGACTGTGGTGCCATCCTGGCGGAGGAAACTGGGGTCTGAAAGGAAGCGGATGGCAGAGGAAGTGCTGGCAGGCTGCCAAGCCTGCCAGCAGGTTAATGCATACCCTGGTCGGGTGGCTCCTGGAAAGAGACTACGAGGGAGTCGACCGGGCCAACACTGGGAAGTGGACTTTACTGAAATACGGCCAGCTAAATATGGCCTAAGGCATTTACTACGAAAAACTGGAGGCAATGGATACCCTGGTCATACTCATTGATATAATTAGCATCCTTACATTGGTTACCTTGTGTACTTTGCAATTTCACAGAATGAAGGTAAGAGGGTCCAGCACCTTTACGCAGATAAATTAACTCTGGGACAGCATCTGACTATTATAGCTCCCCATGCATTGGAGAGCACTGTCCGCCGGACCGATGGCTCAGCAATGCTCGGGCCACATACTATCAGACAACTCTCCTGGACCGGGACCGCATCCGTCCTTAACCCAGCCACCCTCCTCCCAAGTGCCCAACAAGAAGAGGAGGGAGAGCCAGTGCATGACTGTGGTGCCATCCTGGCGGAGGAAACTGGGGTCTGAAAGGAAGCGGATGGCAGAGGAAGTGCTGGCAGGCTGCCAAGCCTGCCAGCAGGTTAATGCATACCCTGGTCGGGTGGCTCCTGGAAAGAGACTACGAGGGAGTCGACCGGGCCAACACTGGGAAGTGGACTTTACTGAAATACGGCCAGCTAAATATGGCCTAAGGCATTTACTACGAAAAACTGGAGGCAATGGATACCCTGGTCATACTCATTGATATAATTAGCATCCTGATCTTGGTTACCTTGTGTATTTTGAAATATCACAATGTGAAGGTAAGAGGGTCCAGCACCTTTACGCAGATAAATTAACTCTGGGACAGCATCTGACTATTATAGCTCCCCATGCATTGGAGAGCACTGTCCGCCGGACCGATGGCTCAGCAATGCTCGGGCCACATACTATCAGACAACTCTCCTGGACCGGGACCGCATCCGTCCTTAACCCAGCCACCCTCCTCCCAAGTGCCCAACAAGAAGAGGAGGGAGAGCCAGTGCATGACTGTGGTGCCATCCTGGCGGAGGAAACTGGGGTCTGAAAGGAAGCGGATGGCAGAGGAAGTGCTGGCAGGCTGCCAAGCCTGCCAGCAGGTTAACGCATACCCTGGTCGGGTGGCTCCTGGAAAGAGACTACGAGGGAGTCGACCGGGCCAACACTGGGAAGTGGACTTTACTGAAATACGGCCAGCTAAATATGGCCTAAGGCATTTACTACGAAAAACTGGAGGCAATGGATACCCTGGTCATACTCATTGATATAATTAGCATCCTGATCTTGGTTACCTTGTGTATTTTGAAATATCACAATGTGAAGGTAAGAGGGTCCAGCACCTTTACGCAGATAAATTAACTCTGGGACAGCATCTGACTATTATAGCTCCCCATGCATTGGAGAGCACTGTCCGCCGGACCGATGGCTCAGCAATGCTCGGGCCACATACTATCAGACAACTCTCCTGGACCGGGACCGCATCCGTCCTTAACCCAGCCACCCTCCTCCCAAGTGCCCAACAAGAAGAGGAGGGAGAGCCAGTGCATGACTGTGGTGCCATCCTGGCGGAGGAAACTGGGGTCTGAAAGGAAGCGGATGGCAGAGGAAGTGCTGGCAGGCTGCCAAGCCTGCCAGCAGGTTAATGCATACCCTGGTCGGGTGGCTCCTGGAAAGAGACTACGAGGGAGTCGACCGGGCCAACACTGGGAAGTGGACTTTACTGAAATACGGCCAGCTAAATATGGCCTAAGGCATTTACTACGAAAAACTGGAGGCAATGGATACCCTGGTCATACTCATTGATATAATTAGCATCCTTACATTGGTTACCTTGTGTACTTTGCAATTTCACAGAATGAAGGTAAGAGGGTCCAGCACCTTTACGCAGATAAATTAACTCTGGGACAGCATCTGACTATTATAGCTCCCCATGCATTGGAGAGCACTGTCCGCCGGACCGATGGCTCAGCAATGCTCGGGCCACATACTATCAGACAACTCTCCTGGACCGGGACCGCATCCGTCCTTAACCCAGCCACCCTCCTCCCAAGTGCCCAACAAGAAGAGGAGGGAGAGCCAGTGCATGACTGTGGTGCCATCCTGGCGGAGGAAACTGGGGTCTGAAAGGAAGCGGATGGCAGAGGAAGTGCTGGCAGGCTGCCAAGCCTGCCAGCAGGTTAATGCATACCCTGGTCGGGTGGCTCCTGGAAAGAGACTACGAGGGAGTCGACCGGGCCAACACTGGGAAGTGGACTTTACTGAAATACGGCCAGCTAAATATGGCCTAAGGCATTTACTACGAAAAACTGGAGGCAATGGATACCCTGGTCATACTCATTGATATAATTAGCATCCTGATCTTGGTTACCTTGTGTATTTTGAAATATCACAATGTGAAGGTAAGAGGGTCCAGCACCTTTACGCAGATAAATTAACTCTGGGACAGCATCTGACTATTATAGCTCCCCATGCATTGGAGAGCACTGTCCGCCGGACCGATGGCTCAGCAATGCTCGGGCCACATACTATCAGACAACTCTCCTGGACCGGGACCGCATCCGTCCTTAACCCAGCCACCCTCCTCCCAAGTGCCCAACAAGAAGAGGAGGGAGAGCCAGTGCATGACTGTGGTGCCATCCTGGCGGAGGAAACTGGGGTCTGAAAGGAAGCGGATGGCAGAGGAAGTGCTGGCAGGCTGCCAAGCCTGCCAGCAGGTTAATGCATACCCTGGTCGGGTGGCTCCTGGAAAGAGACTACGAGGGAGTCGACCGGGCCAACACTGGGAAGTGGACTTTACTGAAATACGGCCAGCTAAATATGGCCTAAGGCATTTACTACGAAAAACTGGAGGCAATGGATACCCTGGTCATACTCATTGATATAATTAGCATCCTTACATTGGTTACCTTGTGTACTTTGCAATTTCACAGAATGAAGGTAAGAGGGTCCAGCACCTTTACGCAGATAAATTAACTCTGGGACAGCATCTGACTATTATAGCTCCCCATGCATTGGAGAGCACTGTCCGCCGGACCGATGGCTCAGCAATGCTCGGGCCACATACTATCAGACAACTCTCCTGGACCGGGACCGCATCCGTCCTTAACCCAGCCACCCTCCTCCCAAGTGCCCAACAAGAAGAGGAGGGAGAGCCAGTGCATGACTGTGGTGCCATCCTGGCGGAGGAAACTGGGGTCTGAAAGGAAGCGGATGGCAGAGGAAGTGCTGGCAGGCTGCCAAGCCTGCCAGCAGGTTAATGCATACCCTGGTCGGGTGGCTCCTGGAAAGAGACTACGAGGGAGTCGACCGGGCCAACACTGGGAAGTGGACTTTACTGAAATACGGCCAGCTAAATATGGCCTAAGGCATTTACTACGAAAAACTGGAGGCAATGGATACCCTGGTCATACTCATTGATATAATTAGCATCCTTACATTGGTTACCTTGTGTACTTTGCAATTTCACAGAATGAAGGTAAGAGGGTCCAGCACCTTTACGCAGATAAATTAACTCTGGGACAGCATCTGACTATTATAGCTCCCCATGCATTGGAGAGCACTGTCCGCCGGACCGATGGCTCAGCAATGCTCGGGCCACATACTATCAGACAACTCTCCTGGACCGGGACCGCATCCGTCCTTAACCCAGCCACCCTCCTCCCAAGTGCCCAACAAGAAGAGGAGGGAGAGCCAGTGCATGACTGTGGTGCCATCCTGGCGGAGGAAACTGGGGTCTGAAAGGAAGCGGATGGCAGAGGAAGTGCTGGCAGGCTGCCAAGCCTGCCAGCAGGTTAATGCATACCCTGGTCGGGTGGCTCCTGGAAAGAGACTACGAGGGAGTCGACCGGGCCAACACTGGGAAGTGGACTTTACTGAAATACGGCCAGCTAAATATGGCCTAAGGCATTTACTACGAAAAACTGGAGGCAATGGATACCCTGGTCATACTCATTGATATAATTAGCATCCTGATCTTGGTTACCTTGTGTATTTTGAAATATCACAATGTGAAGGTAAGAGGGTCCAGCACCTTTACGCAGATAAATTAACTCTGGGACAGCATCTGACTATTATAGCTCCCCATGCATTGGAGAGCACTGTCCGCCGGACCGATGGCTCAGCAATGCTCGGGCCACATACTATCAGACAACTCTCCTGGACCGGGACCGCATCCGTCCTTAACCCAGCCACCCTCCTCCCAAGTGCCCAACAAGAAGAGGAGGGAGAGCCAGTGCATGACTGTGGTGCCATCCTGGCGGAGGAAACTGGGGTCTGAAAGGAAGCGGATGGCAGAGGAAGTGCTGGCAGGCTGCCAAGCCTGCCAGCAGGTTAATGCATACCCTGGTCGGGTGGCTCCTGGAAAGAGACTACAAGGGAGTCGACCGGGCCAACACTGGGAAGTGGACTTTACTGAAATACGGCCAGCTAAATATGGCCTAAGGCATTTACTACGAAAAACTGGAGGCAATGGATACCCTGGTCATACTCATTGATATAATTAGCATCCTTACATTGGTTACCTTGTGTACTTTGCAATTTCACAGAATGAAGGTAAGAGGGTCCAGCACCTTTACGCAGATAAATTAACTCTGGGACAGCATCTGACTATTATAGCTCCCCATGCATTGGAGATCACTGTCCGCCGGACCGATGACTCAGCAATGCTCGGGCAACATACTATCAGACAACTCTCCTGGACCGGGACCGCATCCGTCCTTAACCCAGCCACCCTCCTCCCAAGTGCCCAACAAGAAGAGGAGGGAGAGCCAGTGCATGACTGTGGTGCCATCCTGGCGGAGGAAACTGGGGTCTGAAAGGAAGCGGATGGCAGAGGAAGTGCTGGCAGGCTGCCAAGCCTGCCAGCAGGTTAATGCATACCCTGGTCGGGTGGCTCCTGGAAAGAGACTACGAGGGAGTCGACCGGGCCAACACTGGGAAGTGGACTTTACTGAAATACGGCCAGCTAAATATGGCCTAAGGCATTTACTACGAAAAACTGGAGGCAATGGATACCCTGGTCATACTCATTGATATAATTAGCATCCTGATCTTGGTTACCTTGTGTACTTTGAAATATCACAATGTGAAGGTAAGAGGGTCCAGCACCTTTACGCAGATAAATTAACTCTGGGACAGCATCTGACTATTATAGCTCCCCATGCATTGGAGAGCACTGTCCGCCGGACCGATGGCTCAGCAATGCTCGGGCCACATACTATCAGACAACTCTCCTGGACCGGGACCGCATCCGTCCTTAACCCAGCCACCCTCCTCCCAAGTGCCCAACAAGAAGAGGAGGGAGAGCCAGTGCATGACTGTGGTGCCATCCTGGCGGAGGAAACTGGGGTCTGAAAGGAAGCGGATGGCAGAGGAAGTGCTGGCAGGCTGCCAAGCCTGCCAGCAGGTTAATGCATACCCTGGTCGGGTGGCTCCTGGAAAGAGACTACGAGGGAGTCGACCGGGCCAACACTGGGAAGTGGACTTTACTGAAATACGGCCAGCTAAATATGGCCTAAGGCATTTACTACGAAAAACTGGAGGCAATGGATACCCTGGTCATACTCATTGATATAATTAGCATCCTTACATTGGTTACCTTGTGTACTTTGCAATTTCACAGAATGAAGGTAAGAGGGTCCAGCAACTTTACGCAGATAAATTAACTCTGGGACAGCATCTGACTATTATAGCTCCCCATGCATTGGAGAGCACTGTCCGCCGGACCGATGGCTCAGCAATGCTCGGGCCACATACTATCAGACAACTCTCCTGGACCGGGACCGCATCCGTCCTTAACCCAGCCACCCTCCTCCCAAGTGCCCAACAAGAAGAGGAGGGAGAGCCAGTGCATGACTGTGGTGCCATCCTGGCGGAGGAAACTGGGGTCTGAAAGGAAGCGGATGGCAGAGGAAGTGCTGGCAGGCTGCCAAGCCTGCCAGCAGGTTAATGCATACCCTGGTCGGGTGGCTCCTGGAAAGAGACTACGAGGGAGTCGACCGGGCCAACACTGGGAAGTGGACTTTACTGAAATACGGCCAGCTAAATATGGCCTAAGGCATTTACTACGAAAAACTGGAGGCAATGGATACCCTGGTCATACTCATTGATATAATTAGCATCCTTACATTGGTTACCTTGTGTACTTTGCAATTTCACAGAATGAAGGTAAGAGGGTCCAGCACCTCTACCTTTTCTTAGTCTGTTTGGCAGGATTCCTTTGTCAGCCTTTAATGCTTGGGGGTTCAGAAAAACATTTCATCTCTGAACATTAAACAGACCTGTCTGATTTCACTTTGCCGCTACAAGTGGAGGTGTGTATTTTGAAATATCACAATGTGAAGGTAAGAGGGTCCAGCACCTTTACGCAGATAAATTAACTCTGGGACAGCATCTGACTATTATAGCTCCCCATGCATTGGAGAGCACTGTCCGCCGGACCGATGGCTCAGCAATGCTCGGGCCACATACTATCAGACAACTCTCCTGGACCGGGACCGCATCCGTCCTTAACCCAGCCACCCTCCTCCCAGTTGCCCAACAAGAAGAGGAGGGAGAGCCAGTGCATGACTGTGGTGCCATCCTGGCGGAGGAAACTGGGGTCTGAAAGGAAGCGGATGGCAGAGGAAGTGCTGGCAGGCTGCCAAGCCTGCCAGCAGGTTAATGCATACCCTGGTCGGGTGGCTCCTGGAAAGAGACTACGAGGGAGTCGACCGGGCCAACACTGGGAAGTGGACTTTACTGAAATACGGCCAGCTAAATATGGCCTAAGGCATTTACTACGAAAAACTGGAGGCAATGGATACCCTGGTCATACTCATTGATATAATTAGCATCCTGATCTTGGTTACCTTGTGTATTTTGAAATATCACAATGTGAAGGTAAGAGGGTCCAGCACCTTTACGCAGATAAATTAACTCTGGGACAGCATCTGACTATTATAGCTCCCCATGCATTGGAGAGCACTGTCCGCCGGACCGATGGCTCAGCAATGCTCGGGCCACATACTATCAGACAACTCTCCTGGACCGGGACCGCATCCGTCCTTAACCCAGCCACCCTCCTCCCAAGTGCCCAACAAGAAGAGGAGGGAGAGCCAGTGCATGACTGTGGTGCCATCCTGGCGGAGGAAACTGGGGTCTGAAAGGAAGCGGATGGCAGAGGAAGTGCTGGCAGGCTGCCAAGCCTGCCAGCAGGTTAATGCATACCCTGGTCGGGTGGCTCCTGGAAAGAGACTACGAGGGAGTCGACCGGGCCAACACTGGGAAGTGGACTTTACTGAAATACGGCCAGCTAAATATGGCCTAAGGCATTTACTACGAAAAACTGGAGGCAATGGATACCCTGGTCATACTCATTGATATAATTAGCATCCTTACATTGGTTACCTTGTGTACTTTGCAATTTCACAGAATGAAGGTAAGAGGGTCCAGCACCTTTACGCAGATAAATTAACTCTGGGACAGCATCTGACTATTATAGCTCCCCATGCATTGGAGAGCACTGTCCGCCGGACCGATGGCTCAGCAATGCTCGGGCCACATACTATCAGACAACTCTCCTGGACCGGGACCGCATCCGTCCTTAACCCAGCCACCCTCCTCCCAAGTGCCCAACAAGAAGAGGAGGGAGAGCCAGTGCATGACTGTGGTGCCATCCTGGCGGAGGAAACTGGGGTCTGAAAGGAAGCGGATGGCAGAGGAAGTGCTGGCAGGCTGCCAAGCCTGCCAGCAGGTTAATGCATACCCTGGTCGGGTGGCTCCTGGAAAGAGACTACGAGGGAGTCGACCGGGCCAACACTGGGAAGTGGACTTTACTGAAATACGGCCAGCTAAATATGGCCTAAGGCATTTACTACGAAAAACTGGAGGCAATGGATACCCTGGTCATACTCATTGATATAATTAGCATCCTGATCTTGGTTACCTTGTGTATTTTGAAATATCACAATGTGAAGGTAAGAGGGTCCAGCACCTTTACGCAGATAAATTAACTCTGGGACAGCATCTGACTATTATAGCTCCCCATGCATTGGAGAGCACTGTCCGCCGGACCGATGGCTCAGCAATGCTCGGGCCACATACTATCAGACAACTCTCCTGGACCGGGACCGCATCCGTCCTTAACCCAGCCACCCTCCTCCCAAGTGCCCAACAAGAAGAGGAGGGAGAGCCAGTGCATGACTGTGGTGCCATCCTGGCGGAGGAAACTGGGGTCTGAAAGGAAGCGGATGGCAGAGGAAGTGCTGGCAGGCTGCCAAGCCTGCCAGCAGGTTAACGCATACCCTGGTCGGGTGGCTCCTGGAAAGAGACTACGAGGGAGTCGACCGGGCCAACACTGGGAAGTGGACTTTACTGAAATACGGCCAGCTAAATATGGCCTAAGGCATTTACTACGAAAAACTGGAGGCAATGGATACCCTGGTCATACTCATTGATATAATTAGCATCCTGATCTTGGTTACCTTGTGTATTTTGAAATATCACAATGTGAAGGTAAGAGGGTCCAGCACCTTTACGCAGATAAATTAACTCTGGGACAGCATCTGACTATTATAGCTCCCCATGCATTGGAGAGCACTGTCCGCCGGACCGATGGCTCAGCAATGCTCGGGCCACATACTATCAGACAACTCTCCTGGACCGGGACCGCATCCGTCCTTAACCCAGCCACCCTCCTCCCAAGTGCCCAACAAGAAGAGGAGGGAGAGCCAGTGCATGACTGTGGTGCCATCCTGGCGGAGGAAACTGGGGTCTGAAAGGAAGCGGATGGCAGAGGAAGTGCTGGCAGGCTGCCAAGCCTGCCAGCAGGTTAATGCATACCCTGGTCGGGTGGCTCCTGGAAAGAGACTACGAGGGAGTCGACCGGGCCAACACTGGGAAGTGGACTTTACTGAAATACGGCCAGCTAAATATGGCCTAAGGCATTTACTACGAAAAACTGGAGGCAATGGATACCCTGGTCATACTCATTGATATAATTAGCATCCTTACATTGGTTACCTTGTGTACTTTGCAATTTCACAGAATGAAGGTAAGAGGGTCCAGCACCTTTACGCAGATAAATTAACTCTGGGACAGCATCTGACTATTATAGCTCCCCATGCATTGGAGAGCACTGTCCGCCGGACCGATGGCTCAGCAATGCTCGGGCCACATACTATCAGACAACTCTCCTGGACCGGGACCGCATCCGTCCTTAACCCAGCCACCCTCCTCCCAAGTGCCCAACAAGAAGAGGAGGGAGAGCCAGTGCATGACTGTGGTGCCATCCTGGCGGAGGAAACTGGGGTCTGAAAGGAAGCGGATGGCAGAGGAAGTGCTGGCAGGCTGCCAAGCCTGCCAGCAGGTTAATGCATACCCTGGTCGGGTGGCTCCTGGAAAGAGACTACGAGGGAGTCGACCGGGCCAACACTGGGAAGTGGACTTTACTGAAATACGGCCAGCTAAATATGGCCTAAGGCATTTACTACGAAAAACTGGAGGCAATGGATACCCTGGTCATACTCATTGATATAATTAGCATCCTGATCTTGGTTACCTTGTGTATTTTGAAATATCACAATGTGAAGGTAAGAGGGTCCAGCACCTTTACGCAGATAAATTAACTCTGGGACAGCATCTGACTATTATAGCTCCCCATGCATTGGAGAGCACTGTCCGCCGGACCGATGGCTCAGCAATGCTCGGGCCACATACTATCAGACAACTCTCCTGGACCGGGACCGCATCCGTCCTTAACCCAGCCACCCTCCTCCCAAGTGCCCAACAAGAAGAGGAGGGAGAGCCAGTGCATGACTGTGGTGCCATCCTGGCGGAGGAAACTGGGGTCTGAAAGGAAGCGGATGGCAGAGGAAGTGCTGGCAGGCTGCCAAGCCTGCCAGCAGGTTAATGCATACCCTGGTCGGGTGGCTCCTGGAAAGAGACTACGAGGGAGTCGACCGGGCCAACACTGGGAAGTGGACTTTACTGAAATACGGCCAGCTAAATATGGCCTAAGGCATTTACTACGAAAAACTGGAGGCAATGGATACCCTGGTCATACTCATTGATATAATTAGCATCCTTACATTGGTTACCTTGTGTACTTTGCAATTTCACAGAATGAAGGTAAGAGGGTCCAGCACCTTTACGCAGATAAATTAACTCTGGGACAGCATCTGACTATTATAGCTCCCCATGCATTGGAGAGCACTGTCCGCCGGACCGATGGCTCAGCAATGCTCGGGCCACATACTATCAGACAACTCTCCTGGACCGGGACCGCATCCGTCCTTAACCCAGCCACCCTCCTCCCAAGTGCCCAACAAGAAGAGGAGGGAGAGCCAGTGCATGACTGTGGTGCCATCCTGGCGGAGGAAACTGGGGTCTGAAAGGAAGCGGATGGCAGAGGAAGTGCTGGCAGGCTGCCAAGCCTGCCAGCAGGTTAATGCATACCCTGGTCGGGTGGCTCCTGGAAAGAGACTACGAGGGAGTCGACCGGGCCAACACTGGGAAGTGGACTTTACTGAAATACGGCCAGCTAAATATGGCCTAAGGCATTTACTACGAAAAACTGGAGGCAATGGATACCCTGGTCATACTCATTGATATAATTAGCATCCTTACATTGGTTACCTTGTGTACTTTGCAATTTCACAGAATGAAGGTAAGAGGGTCCAGCACCTTTACGCAGATAAATTAACTCTGGGACAGCATCTGACTATTATAGCTCCCCATGCATTGGAGAGCACTGTCCGCCGGACCGATGGCTCAGCAATGCTCGGGCCACATACTATCAGACAACTCTCCTGGACCGGGACCGCATCCGTCCTTAACCCAGCCACCCTCCTCCCAAGTGCCCAACAAGAAGAGGAGGGAGAGCCAGTGCATGACTGTGGTGCCATCCTGGCGGAGGAAACTGGGGTCTGAAAGGAAGCGGATGGCAGAGGAAGTGCTGGCAGGCTGCCAAGCCTGCCAGCAGGTTAATGCATACCCTGGTCGGGTGGCTCCTGGAAAGAGACTACGAGGGAGTCGACCGGGCCAACACTGGGAAGTGGACTTTACTGAAATACGGCCAGCTAAATATGGCCTAAGGCATTTACTACGAAAAACTGGAGGCAATGGATACCCTGGTCATACTCATTGATATAATTAGCATCCTGATCTTGGTTACCTTGTGTATTTTGAAATATCACAATGTGAAGGTAAGAGGGTCCAGCACCTTTACGCAGATAAATTAACTCTGGGACAGCATCTGACTATTATAGCTCCCCATGCATTGGAGAGCACTGTCCGCCGGACCGATGGCTCAGCAATGCTCGGGCCACATACTATCAGACAACTCTCCTGGACCGGGACCGCATCCGTCCTTAACCCAGCCACCCTCCTCCCAAGTGCCCAACAAGAAGAGGAGGGAGAGCCAGTGCATGACTGTGGTGCCATCCTGGCGGAGGAAACTGGGGTCTGAAAGGAAGCGGATGGCAGAGGAAGTGCTGGCAGGCTGCCAAGCCTGCCAGCAGGTTAATGCATACCCTGGTCGGGTGGCTCCTGGAAAGAGACTACAAGGGAGTCGACCGGGCCAACACTGGGAAGTGGACTTTACTGAAATACGGCCAGCTAAATATGGCCTAAGGCATTTACTACGAAAAACTGGAGGCAATGGATACCCTGGTCATACTCATTGATATAATTAGCATCCTTACATTGGTTACCTTGTGTACTTTGCAATTTCACAGAATGAAGGTAAGAGGGTCCAGCACCTTTACGCAGATAAATTAACTCTGGGACAGCATCTGACTATTATAGCTCCCCATGCATTGGAGAGCACTGTCCGCCGGACCGATGACTCAGCAATGCTCGGGCAACATACTATCAGACAACTCTCCTGGACCGGGACCGCATCCGTCCTTAACCCAGCCACCCTCCTCCCAAGTGCCCAACAAGAAGAGGAGGGAGAGCCAGTGCATGACTGTGGTGCCATCCTGGCGGAGGAAACTGGGGTCTGAAAGGAAGCGGATGGCAGAGGAAGTGCTGGCAGGCTGCCAAGCCTCCCAGCAGGTTAATGCATACCCTGGTCGGGTGGCTCCTGGAAAGAGACTACGAGGGAGTCGACCGGGCCAACACTGGGAAGTGGACTTTACTGAAATACGGCCAGCTAAATATGGCCTAAGGCATTTACTACGAAAAACTGGAGGCAATGGATACCCTGGTCATACTCATTGATATAATTAGCATCCTGATCTTGGTTACCTTGTGTACTTTGAAATATCACAATGTGAAGGTAAGAGGGTCCAGCACCTTTACGCAGATAAATTAACTCTGGGACAGCATCTGACTATTATAGCTCCCCATGCATTGGAGAGCACTGTCCGCCGGACCGATGGCTCAGCAATGCTCGGGCCACATACTATCAGACAACTCTCCTGGACCGGGACCGCATCCGTCCTTAACCCAGCCACCCTCCTCCCAAGTGCCCAACAAGAAGAGGAGGGAGAGCCAGTGCATGACTGTGGTGCCATCCTGGCGGAGGAAACTGGGGTCTGAAAGGAAGCGGATGGCAGAGGAAGTGCTGGCAGGCTGCCAAGCCTGCCAGCAGGTTAATGCATACCCTGGTCGGGTGGCTCCTGGAAAGAGACTACGAGGGAGTCGACCGGGCCAACACTGGGAAGTGGACTTTACTGAAATACGGCCAGCTAAATATGGCCTAAGGCATTTACTACGAAAAACTGGAGGCAATGGATACCCTGGTCATACTCATTGATATAATTAGCATCCTGATCTTGGTTACCTTGTGTATTTTGAAATATCACAATGTGAAGGTAAGAGGGTCCAGCACCTTTACGCAGATAAATTAACTCTGGGACAGCATCTGACTATTATAGCTCCCCATGCATTGGAGAGCACTGTCCGCCGGACCGATGGCTCAGCAATGCTCGGGCCACATACTATCAGACAACTCTCCTGGACCGGGACCGCATCCGTCCTTAACCCAGCCACCCTCCTCCCAAGTGCCCAACAAGAAGAGGAGGGAGAGCCAGTGCATGACTGTGGTGCCATCCTGGCGGAGGAAACTGGGGTCTGAAAGGAAGCGGATGGCAGAGGAAGTGCTGGCAGGCTGCCAAGCCTGCCAGCAGGTTAATGCATACCCTGGTCGGGTGGCTCCTGGAAAGAGACTACGAGGGAGTCGACCGGGCCAACACTGGGAAGTGGACTTTACTGAAATACGGCCAGCTAAATATGGCCTAAGGCATTTACTACGAAAAACTGGAGGCAATGGATACCCTGGTCATACTCATTGATATAATTAGCATCCTTACATTGGTTACCTTGTGTACTTTGCAATTTCACAGAATGAAGGTAAGAGGGTCCAGCACCTCTACCCTTTCTTAGTCTGTTTTGCAGGATTCCTTTGTCAGCCTTTAATGCTTGGGGGTTCAGAAAAACATTTCATCTCTGAACATTAAACAGACCTGTCTGATTTCACTTTGCCGCTACAAGTGGAGGTGTGTATTTTGAAATATCACAATGTGAAGGTAAGAGGGTCCAGCACCTTTACGCAGATAAATTAACTCTGGGACAGCATCTGACTATTATAGCTCCCCATGCATTGGAGAGCACTGTCCGCCGGACCGATGGCTCAGCAATGCTCGGGCCACATACTATCAGACAACTCTCCTGGACCGGGACCGCATCCGTCCTTAACCCAGCCACCCTCCTCCCAAGTGCCCAACAAGAAGAGGAGGGAGAGCCAGTGCATGACTGTGGTGCCATCCTGGCGGAGGAAACTGGGGTCTGAAAGGAAGCGGATGGCAGAGGAAGTGCTGGCAGGCTGCCAAGCCTGCCAGCAGGTTAATGCATACCCTGGTCGGGTGGCTCCTGGAAAGAGACTACGAGGGAGTCGACCGGGCCAACACTGGGAAGTGGACTTTACTGAAATACGGCCAGCTAAATATGGCCTAAGGCATTTACTACGAAAAACTGGAGGCAATGGATACCCTGGTCATACTCATTGATATAATTAGCATCCTTACATTGGTTACCTTGTGTACTTTGCAATTTCACAGAATGAAGGTAAGAGGGTCCAGCACCTTTACGCAGATAAATTAACTCTGGGACAGCATCTGACTATTATAGCTCCCCATGCATTGGAGAGCACTGTCCGCCGGACCGATGGCTCAGCAATGCTCGGGCCACATACTATCAGACAACTCTCCTGGACCGGGACCGCATCCGTCCTTAACCCAGCCACCCTCCTCCCAAGTGCCCAACAAGAAGAGGAGGGAGAGCCAGTGCATGACTGTGGTGCCATCCTGGCGGAGGAAACTGGGGTCTGAAAGGAAGCGGATGGCAGAGGAAGTGCTGGCAGGCTGCCAAGCCTGCCAGCAGGTTAATGCATACCCTGGTCGGGTGGCTCCTGGAAAGAGACTACGAGGGAGTCGACCGGGCCAACACTGGGAAGTGGACTTTACTGAAATACGGCCAGCTAAATATGGCCTAAGGCATTTACTACGAAAAACTGGAGGCAATGGATACCCTGGTCATACTCATTGATATAATTAGCATCCTGATCTTGGTTACCTTGTGTATTTTGAAATATCACAATGTGAAGGTAAGAGGGTCCAGCACCTTTACGCAGATAAATTAACTCTGGGACAGCATCTGACTATTATAGCTCCCCATGCATTGGAGAGCACTGTCCGCCGGACCGATGGCTCAGCAATGCTCGGGCCACATACTATCAGACAACTCTCCTGGACCGGGACCGCATCCGTCCTTAACCCAGCCACCCTCCTCCCAAGTGCCCAACAAGAAGAGGAGGGAGAGCCAGTGCATGACTGTGGTGCCATCCTGGCGGAGGAAACTGGGGTCTGAAAGGAAGCGGATGGCAGAGGAAGTGCTGGCAGGCTGCCAAGCCTGCCAGCAGGTTAATGCATACCCTGGTCGGGTGGCTCCTGGAAAGAGACTACGAGGGAGTCGACCGGGCCAACACTGGGAAGTGGACTTTACTGAAATACGGCCAGCTAAATATGGCCTAAGGCATTTACTACGAAAAACTGGAGGCAATGGATACCCTGGTCATACTCATTGATATAATTAGCATCCTTACATTGGTTACCTTGTGTACTTTGCAATTTCACAGAATGAAGGTAAGAGGGTCCAGCACCTCTACCCTTTCTTAGTCTGTTTGGCAGGATTCCTTTGTCAGCCTTTAATGCTTGGGGGTTCAGAAAAACATTTCATCTCTGAACATTAAACAGACCTGTCTGATTTCACTTTGCCGCTACAAGTGGAGGTATGTATTTTGAAATGTCACAATGTGAAGGTAAGAGGGTCCAGCACCTTTACGCAGATAAATTAACTCTGGGACAGCATCTGACTATTATAGCTCCCCATGCATTGGAGAGCACTGTCCGCCGGACCGATGGCTCAGCAATGCTCGGGCCACATACTATCAGACAACTCTCCTGGACCGGGACCGCATCCGTCCTTAACCCAGCCACCCTCCTCCCAAGTGCCCAACAAGAAGAGGAGGGAGAGCCAGTGCATGACTGTGGTGCCATCCTGGCGGAGGAAACTGGGGTCTGAAAGGAAGCGGATGGCAGAGGAAGTGCTGGCAGGCTGCCAAGCCTGCCAGCAGGTTAATGCATACCCTGGTCGGGTGGCTCCTGGAAAGAGACTACGAGGGAGTCGACCGGGCCAACACTGGGAAGTGGACTTTACTGAAATACGGCCAGCTAAATATGGCCTAAGGCATTTACTACGAAAAACTGGAGGCAATGGATACCCTGGTCATACTCATTGATATAATTAGCATCCTTACATTGGTTACCTTGTGTACTTTGCAATTTCACAGAATGAAGGTAAGAGGGTCCAGCACCTTTACGCAGATAAATTAACTCTGGGACAGCATCTGACTATTATAGCTCCCCATGCATTGGAGAGCACTGTCCGCCGGACCGATGGCTCAGCAATGCTCGGGCCACATACTATCAGACAACTCTCCTGGACCGGGACCGCATCCGTCCTTAACCCAGCCACCCTCCTCCCAAGTGCCCAACAAGAAGAGGAGGGAGAGCCAGTGCATGACTGTGGTGCCATCCTGGCGGAGGAAACTGGGGTCTGAAAGGAAGCGGATGGCAGAGGAAGGGCTGGCAGGCTGCAAGCCTGCCAGCAGGTTAATGCATACCCTGGTCGGGTGGCTCCTGGAAAGAGACTACGAGGGAGTCGACCGGGCCAACACTGGGAAGTGGACTTTACTGAAATACGGCCAGCTAAATATGGCCTAAGGCATTTACTACGAAAAACTGGAGGCAATGGATACCCTGGTCATACTCATTGATATAATTAGCATCCTGATCTTGGTTACCTTGTGTATTTTGAAATATCACAATGTGAAGGTAAGAGGGTCCAGCACCTTTACGCAGATAAATTAACTCTGGGACAGCATCTGACTATTATAGCTCCCCATGCATTGGAGAGCACTGTCCGCCGGACCGATGGCTCAGCAATGCTCGGGCCACATACTATCAGACAACTCTCCTGGACCGGGACCGCATCCGTCCTTAACCCAGCCACCCTCCTCCCAAGTGCCCAACAAGAAGAGGAGGGAGAGCCAGTGCATGACTGTGGTGCCATCCTGGCGGAGGAAACTGGGGTCTGAAAGGAAGCGGATGGCAGAGGAAGTGCTGGCAGGCTGCCAAGCCTGCCAGCAGGTTAATGCATACCCTGGTCGGGTGGCTCCTGGAAAGAGACTACGAGGGAGTCGACCGGGCCAACACTGGGAAGTGGACTTTACTGAAATACGGCCAGCTAAATATGGCCTAAGGCATTTACTACGAAAAACTGGAGGCAATGGATACCCTGGTCATACTCATTGATATAATTAGCATCCTGATCTTGGTTACCTTGTGTATTTTGAAATATCACAATGTGAAGGTAAGAGGGTCCAGCACCTTTACGCAGATAAATTAACTCTGGGACAGCATCTGACTATTATAGCTCCCCATGCATTGGAGAGCACTGTCCGCCGGACCGATGGCTCAGCAATGCTCGGGCCACATACTATCAGACAACTCTCCTGGACCGGGACCGCATCACTTTCGGGCCCCCATCCGTCCTTAACCCAGCCACCCTCCTCCCAGTTGCCCAACAAGAAGAGGAGGGAGAGCCAGTGCATGACTGTGGTGCCATCCTGGCGGAGGAAACTGGGGTCTGAAAGGAAGCGGATGGCAGAGGAAGTGCTGGCAGGCTGCCAAGCCTGCCAGCAGGTTAATGCATACCCTGGTCGGGTGGCTCCTGGAAAGAGACTACGAGGGAGTCGACCGGGCCAACACTGGGAAGTGGACTTTACTGAAATACGGCCAGCTAAATATGGCCTAAGGCATTTACTACGAAAAACTGGAGGCAATGGATACCCTGGTCATACTCATTGATATAATTAGCATCCTTACATTGGTTACCTTGTGTACTTTGCAATTTCACAGAATGAAGGTAAGAGGGTCCAGCACCTTTACGCAGATAAATTAACTCTGGGACAGCATCTGACTATTATAGCTCCCCATGCATTGGAGAGCACTGTCCGCCGGACCGATGGCTCAGCAATGCTCGGGCCACATACTATCAGACAACTCTCCTGGACCGGGACCGCATCCGTCCTTAACCCAGCCACCCTCCTCCCAAGTGCCCAACAAGAAGAGGAGGGAGAGCCAGTGCATGACTGTGGTGCCATCCTGGCGGAGGAAACTGGGGTCTGAAAGGAAGCGGATGGCAGAGGAAGTGCTGGCAGGCTGCCAAGCCTGCCAGCAGGTTAATGCATACCCTGGTCGGGTGGCTCCTGGAAAGAGACTACGAGGGAGTCGACCGGGCCAACACTGGGAAGTGGACTTTACTGAAATACGGCCAGCTAAATATGGCCTAAGGCATTTACTACGAAAAACTGGAGGCAATGGATACCCTGGTCATACTCATTGATATAATTAGCATCCTTACATTGGTTACCTTGTGTACTTTGCAATTTCACAGAATGAAGGTAAGAGGGTCCAGCACCTTTACGCAGATAAATTAACTCTGGGACAGCATCTGACTATTATAGCTCCCCATGCATTGGAGAGCACTGTCCGCCGGACCGATGGCTCAGCAATGCTCGGGCCACATACTATCAGACAACTCTCCTGGACCGGGACCGCATCCGTCCTTAACCCAGCCACCCTCCTCCCAAGTGCCCAACAAGAAGAGGAGGGAGAGCCAGTGCATGACTGTGGTGCCATCCTGGCGGAGGAAACTGGGGTCTGAAAGGAAGCGGATGGCAGAGGAAGTGCTGGCAGGCTGCCAAGCCTGCCAGCAGGTTAATGCATACCCTGGTCGGGTGGCTCCTGGAAAGAGACTACGAGGGAGTCGACCGGGCCAACACTGGGAAGTGGACTTTACTGAAATACGGCCAGCTAAATATGGCCTAAGGCATTTACTACGAAAAACTGGAGGCAATGGATACCCTGGTCATACTCATTGATATAATTAGCATCCTGATCTTGGTTACCTTGTGTATTTTGAAATATCACAATGTGAAGGTAAGAGGGTCCAGCACCTTTACGCAGATAAATTAACTCTGGGACAGCATCTGACTATTATAGCTCCCCATGCATTGGAGAGCACTGTCCGCCGGACCGATGGCTCAGCAATGCTCGGGCCACATACTATCAGACAACTCTCCTGGACCGGGACCGCATCCGTCCTTAACCCAGCCACCCTCCTCCCAAGTGCCCAACAAGAAGAGGAGGGAGAGCCAGTGCATGACTGTGGTGCCATCCTGGCGGAGGAAACTGGGGTCTGAAAGGAAGCGGATGGCAGAGGAAGTGCTGGCAGGCTGCCAAGCCTGCCAGCAGGTTAATGCATACCCTGGTCGGGTGGCTCCTGGAAAGAGACTACGAGGGAGTCGACCGGGCCAACACTGGGAAGTGGACTTTACTGAAATACGGCCAGCTAAATATGGCCTAAGGCATTTACTACGAAAAACTGGAGGCAATGGATACCCTGGTCATACTCATTGATATAATTAGCATCCTTACATTGGTTACCTTGTGTACTTTGCAATTTCACAGAATGAAGGTAAGAGGGTCCAGCACCTCTACCCTTTCTTAGTCTGTTTGGCAGGATTCCTTTGTCAGCCTTTAATGCTTGGGGGTTCAGAAAAACATTTCATCTCTGAACATTAAACAGACCTGTCTGATTTCACTTTGCCGCTACAAGTGGAGGTATGTATTTTGAAATATCACAATGTGAAGGTAAGAGGGTCCAGCACCTTTACGCAGATAAATTAACTCTGGGACAGCATCTGACTATTATAGCTCCCCATGCATTGGAGAGCACTGTCCGCCGGACCGATGGCTCAGCAATGCTCGGGCCACATACTATCAGACAACTCTCCTGGACCGGGACCGCATCCGTCCTTAACCCAGCCACCCTCCTCCCAAGTGCCCAACAAGAAGAGGAGGGAGAGCCAGTGCATGACTGTGGTGCCATCCTGGCGGAGGAAACTGGGGTCTGAAAGGAAGCGGATGGCAGAGGAAGTGCTGGCAGGCTGCCAAGCCTGCCAGCAGGTTAATGCATACCCTGGTCGGGTGGCTCCTGGAAAGAGACTACGAGGGAGTCGACCGGGACAACACTGGGAAGTGGACTTTACTGAAATACGGCCAGCTAAATATGGCCTAAGGCATTTACTACGAAAAACTGGAGGCAATGGATACCCTGGTCATACTCATTGATATAATTAGCATCCTTACATTGGTTACCTTGTGTACTTTGCAATTTCACAGAATGAAGGTAAGAGGGTCCAGCACCTTTACGCAGATAAATTAACTCTGGGACAGCATCTGACTATTATAGCTCCCCATGCATTGGAGAGCACTGTCCGCCGGACCGATGGCTCAGCAATGCTCGGGCCACATACTATCAGACAACTCTCCTGGACCGGGACCGCATCCGTCCTTAACCCAGCCACCCTCCTCCCAAGTGCCCAACAAGAAGAGGAGGGAGAGCCAGTGCATGACTGTGGTGCCATCCTGGCGGAGGAAACTGGGGTCTGAAAGGAAGCAGATGGCAGAGGAAGTGCTGGCAGGCTGCCAAGCCTGCCAGCAGGTTAATGCATACCCTGGTCGGGTGGCTCCTGGAAAGAGACTACGAGGGAGTCGACCGGGCCAACACTGGGAAGTGGACTTTACCGAAATACGGCCAGCTAAATATGGCCTAAGGCATTTACTACGAAAAACTGGAGGCAATGGATACCCTGGTCATACTCATTGATATAATTAGCATCCTGATCTTGGTTACCTTGTGTACTTTGAAATATCACAATGTGAAGGTAAGAGGGTCCAGCACCTTTACGCAGATAAATTAACTCTGGGACAGCATCTGACTATTATAGCTCCCCATGCATTGGAGAGCACTGTCCGCCGGACCGATGGCTCAGCAATGCTCGGGCCACATACTATCAGACAACTCTCCTGGACCGGGACCGCATCCGTCCTTAACCCAGCCACCCTCCTCCCAGTTGCCCAACAAGAAGAGGAGGGAGAGCCAGTGCATGACTGTGGTGCCATCCTGGCGCAGGAAACTGGGGTCTGAAAGGAAGCGGATGGCAGAGGAAGTGCTGGCAGGCTGCCAAGCCTGCCAGCAGGTTAATGCATACCCTGGTCGGGTGGCTCCTGGAAAGAGACTACGAGGGAGTCGACCGGGCCAACACTGGGAAGTGGACTTTACTGAAATACGGCCAGCTAAATATGGCCTAAGGCATTTACTACGAAAAACTGGAGGCAATGGATACCCTGGTCATACTCATTGATATAATTAGCATCCTTACATTGGTTACCTTGTGTACTTTGCAATTTCACAGAATGAAGGTAAGAGGGTCCAGCACCTTTACGCAGATAAATTAACTCTGGGACAGCATCTGACTATTATAGCTCCCCATGCATTGGAGAGCACTGTCCGCCGGACCGATGGCTCAGCAATGCTCGGGCCACATACTATCAGACAACTCTCCTGGACCGGGACCGCATCCGTCCTTAACCCAGCCACCCTCCTCCCAAGTGCCCAACAAGAAGAGGAGGGAGAGCCAGTGCATGACTGTGGTGCCATCCTGGCGGAGGAAACTGGGGTCTGAAAGGAAGCGGATGGCAGAGGAAGTGCTGGCAGGCTGCCAAGCCTGCCAGCAGGTTAATGCATACCCTGGTCGGGTGGCTCCTGGAAAGAGACTACGAGGGAGTCGACCGGGCCAACACTGGGAAGTGGACTTTACTGAAATACGGCCAGCTAAATATGGCCTAAGGCATTTACTACGAAAAACTGGAGGCAATGGATACCCTGGTCATACTCATTGATATAATTAGCATCCTGATCTTGGTTACCTTGTGTATTTTGAAATATCACAATGTGAAGGTAAGAGGGTCCAGCACCTTTACGCAGATAAATTAACTCTGGGACAGCATCTGACTATTATAGCTCCCCATGCATTGGAGAGCACTGTCCGCCGGACCGATGGCTCAGCAATGCTCGGGCCACATACTATCAGACAACTCTCCTGGACCGGGACCGCATCACTTTCGGGCCCCCATCCGTCCTTAACCCAGCCACCCTCCTCCCAGTTGCCCAACAAGAAGAGGAGGGAGAGCCAGTGCATGACTGTGGTGCCATCCTGGTGGAGGAAACTGGGGTCTGAAAGGAAGCGGATGGCAGAGGAAGTGCTGGCAGGCTGCCAAGCCTGCCAGCAGGTTAATGCATACCCTGGTCGGGTGGCTCCTGGAAAGAGACTACGAGGGAGTCGACCGGGCCAACACTGGGAAGTGGACTTTACTGAAATACGGCCAGCTAAATATGGCCTAAGGCATTTACTACGAAAAACTGGAGGCAATGGATACCCTGGTCATACTCATTGATATAATTAGCATCCTTACATTGGTTACCTTGTGTACTTTGCAATTTCACAGAATGAAGGTAAGAGGGTCCAGCACCTTTACGCAGATAAATTAACTCTGGGACAGCATCTGACTATTATAGCTCCCCATGCATTGGAGAGCACTGTCCGCCGGACCGATGGCTCAGCAATGCTCGGGCCACATACTATCAGACAACTCTCCTGGACCGGGACCGCATCCGTCCTTAACCCAGCCACCCTCCTCCCAAGTGCCCAACAAGAAGAGGAGGGAGAGCCAGTGCATGACTGTGGTGCCATCCTGGCGGAGGAAACTGGGGTCTGAAAGGAAGCGGATGGCAGAGGAAGTGCTGGCAGGCTGCCAAGCCTGCCAGCAGGTTAATGCATACCCTGGTCGGGTGGCTCCTGGAAAGAGACTACGAGGGAGTCGACCGGGCCAACACTGGGAAGTGGACTTTACTGAAATACGGCCAGCTAAATATGGCCTAAGGCATTTACTACGAAAAACTGGAGGCAATGGATACCCTGGTCATACTCATTGATATAATTAGCATCCTGATCTTGGTTACCTTGTGTATTTTGAAATATCACAATGTGAAGGTAAGAGGGTCCAGCACCTTTACGCAGATAAATTAACTCTGGGACAGCATCTGACTATTATAGCTCCCCATGCATTGGAGAGCACTGTCCGCCGGACCGATGGCTCAGCAATGCTCGGGCCACATACTATCAGACAACTCTCCTGGACCGGGACCGCATCACTTTCGGGCCCCCATCCGTCCTTAACCCAGCCACCCTCCTCCCAGTTGCCCAACAAGAAGAGGAGGGAGAGCCAGTGCATGACTGTGGTGCCATCCTGGCGGAGGAAACTGGGGTCTGAAAGGAAGCGGATGGCAGAGGAAGTGCTGGCAGGCTGCCAAGCCTGCCAGCAGGTTAATGCATACCCTGGTCGGGTGGCTCCTGGAAAGAGACTACGAGGGAGTCGACCGGGCCAACACTGGGAAGTGGACTTTACTGAAATACGGCCAGCTAAATATGGCCTAAGGCATTTACTACGAAAAACTGGAGGCAATGGATACCCTGGTCATACTCATTGATATAATTAGCATCCTTACATTGGTTACCT
The DNA here is from genome assembly GCF_049852395.1 of Peromyscus maniculatus bairdii. NCBI lineage: Eukaryota > Metazoa > Chordata > Mammalia > Rodentia > Cricetidae > Peromyscus > Peromyscus maniculatus. Next base: position 29,066,368 of record NC_134856.1, read on the forward strand.
TGTGTACTTTGCAATTTCACAGAATGAAGGTAAGAGGGTCCAGCACCTTTACGCAGATAAATTAACTCTGGGACAGCATCTGACTATTATAGCTCCCCATGCATTGGAGAGCACTGTCCGCCGGACCGATGGCTCAGCAATGCTCGGGCCACATACTATCAGACAACTCTCCTGGACCGGGACCGCATCCGTCCTTAACCCAGCCACCCTCCTCCCAAGTGCCCAACAAGAAGAGGAGGGAGAGCCAGTGCATGACTGTGGTGCCATCCTGGCGGAGGAAACTGGGGTCTGAAAGGAAGCGGATGGCAGAGGAAGTGCTGGCAGGCTGCCAAGCCTGCCAGCAGGTTAATGCATACCCTGGTCGGGTGGCTCCTGGAAAGAGACTACGAGGGAGTCGACCGGGCCAACACTGGGAAGTGGACTTTACTGAAATACGGCCAGCTAAATATGGCCTAAGGCATTTACTACGAAAAACTGGAGGCAATGGATACCCTGGTCATACTCATTGATATAATTAGCATCCTTACATTGGTTACCTTGTGTACTTTGCAATTTCACAGAATGAAGGTAAGAGGGTCCAGCACCTTTACGCAGATAAATTAACTCTGGGACAGCATCTGACTATTATAGCTCCCCATGCATTGGAGAGCACTGTCCGCCGGACCGATGGCTCAGCAATGCTCGGGCCACATACTATCAGACAACTCTCCTGGACCGGGACCGCATCCGTCCTTAACCCAGCCACCCTCCTCCCAAGTGCCCAACAAGAAGAGGAGGGAGAGCCAGTGCATGACTGTGGTGCCATCCTGGCGGAGGAAACTGGGGTCTGAAAGGAAGCGGATGGCAGAGGAAGTGCTGGCAGGCTGCCAAGCCTGCCAGCAGGTTAATGCATACCCTGGTCGGGTGGCTCCTGGAAAGAGACTACGAGGGAGTCGACCGGGCCAACACTGGGAAGTGGACTTTACTGAAATACGGCCAGCTAAATATGGCCTAAGGCATTTACTACGAAAAACTGGAGGCAATGGATACCCTGGTCATACTCATTGATATAATTAGCATCCTGATCTTGGTTACCTTGTGTATTTTGAAATATCACAATGTGAAGGTAAGAGGGTCCAGCACCTTTACGCAGATAAATTAACTCTGGGACAGCATCTGACTATTATAGCTCCCCATGCATTGGAGAGCACTGTCCGCCGGACCGATGGCTCAGCAATGCTCGGGCCACATACTATCAGACAACTCTCCTGGACCGGGACCGCATCCGTCCTTAACCCAGCCACCCTCCTCCCAAGTGCCCAACAAGAAGAGGAGGGAGAGCCAGTGCATGACTGTGGTGCCATCCTGGCGGAGGAAACTGGGGTCTGAAAGGAAGCGGATGGCAGAGGAAGTGCTGGCAGGCTGCCAAGCCTGCCAGCAGGTTAATGCATACCCTGGTCGGGTGGCTCCTGGAAAGAGACTACGAGGGAGTCGACCGGGCCAACACTGGGAAGTGGACTTTACTGAAATACGGCCAGCTAAATATGGCCTAAGGCATTTACTACGAAAAACTGGAGGCAATGGATACCCTGGTCATACTCATTGATATAATTAGCATCCTTACATTGGTTACCTTGTGTACTTTGCAATTTCACAGAATGAAGGTAAGAGGGTCCAGCACCTCTACCCTTTCTTAGTCTGTTTGGCAGGATTCCTTTGTCAGCCTTTAATGCTTGGGGGTTCAGAAAAACATTTCATCTCTGAACATTAAACAGACCTGTCTGATTTCACTTTGCCGCTACAAGTGGAGGTATGTATTTTGAAATATCACAATGTGAAGGTAAGAGGGTCCAGCACCTTTACGCAGATAAATTAACTCTGGGACAGCATCTGACTATTATAGCTCCCCATGCATTGGAGAGCACTGTCCGCCGGACCGATGGCTCAGCAATGCTCGGGCCACATACTATCAGACAACTCTCCTGGACCGGGACCGCATCCGTCCTTAACCCAGCCACCCTCCTCCCAAGTGCCCAACAAGAAGAGGAGGGAGAGCCAGTGCATGACTGTGGTGCCATCCTGGCGGAGGAAACTGGGGTCTGAAAGGAAGCGGATGGCAGAGGAAGTGCTGGCAGGCTGCCAAGCCTGCCAGCAGGTTAATGCATACCCTGGTCGGGTGGCTCCTGGAAAGAGACTACGAGGGAGTCGACCGGGACAACACTGGGAAGTGGACTTTACTGAAATACGGCCAGCTAAATATGGCCTAAGGCATTTACTACGAAAAACTGGAGGCAATGGATACCCTGGTCATACTCATTGATATAATTAGCATCCTTACATTGGTTACCTTGTGTACTTTGCAATTTCACAGAATGAAGGTAAGAGGGTCCAGCACCTTTACGCAGATAAATTAACTCTGGGACAGCATCTGACTATTATAGCTCCCCATGCATTGGAGAGCACTGTCCGCCGGACCGATGGCTCAGCAATGCTCGGGCCACATACTATCAGACAACTCTCCTGGACCGGGACCGCATCCGTCCTTAACCCAGCCACCCTCCTCCCAAGTGCCCAACAAGAAGAGGAGGGAGAGCCAGTGCATGACTGTGGTGCCATCCTGGCGGAGGAAACTGGGGTCTGAAAGGAAGCAGATGGCAGAGGAAGTGCTGGCAGGCTGCCAAGCCTGCCAGCAGGTTAATGCATACCCTGGTCGGGTGGCTCCTGGAAAGAGACTACGAGGGAGTCGACCGGGCCAACACTGGGAAGTGGACTTTACCGAAATACGGCCAGCTAAATATGGCCTAAGGCATTTACTACGAAAAACTGGAGGCAATGGATACCCTGGTCATACTCATTGATATAATTAGCATCCTGATCTTGGTTACCTTGTGTACTTTGAAATATCACAATGTGAAGGTAAGAGGGTCCAGCACCTTTACGCAGATAAATTAACTCTGGGACAGCATCTGACTATTATAGCTCCCCATGCATTGGAGAGCACTGTCCGCCGGACCGATGGCTCAGCAATGCTCGGGCCACATACTATCAGACAACTCTCCTGGACCGGGACCGCATCCGTCCTTAACCCAGCCACCCTCCTCCCAGTTGCCCAACAAGAAGAGGAGGGAGAGCCAGTGCATGACTGTGGTGCCATCCTGGCGCAGGAAACTGGGGTCTGAAAGGAAGCGGATGGCAGAGGAAGTGCTGGCAGGCTGCCAAGCCTGCCAGCAGGTTAATGCATACCCTGGTCGGGTGGCTCCTGGAAAGAGACTACGAGGGAGTCGACCGGGCCAACACTGGGAAGTGGACTTTACTGAAATACGGCCAGCTAAATATGGCCTAAGGCATTTACTACGAAAAACTGGAGGCAATGGATACCCTGGTCATACTCATTGATATAATTAGCATCCTTACATTGGTTACCTTGTGTACTTTGCAATTTCACAGAATGAAGGTAAGAGGGTCCAGCACCTTTACGCAGATAAATTAACTCTGGGACAGCATCTGACTATTATAGCTCCCCATGCATTGGAGAGCACTGTCCGCCGGACCGATGGCTCAGCAATGCTCGGGCCACATACTATCAGACAACTCTCCTGGACCGGGACCGCATCCGTCCTTAACCCAGCCACCCTCCTCCCAAGTGCCCAACAAGAAGAGGAGGGAGAGCCAGTGCATGACTGTGGTGCCATCCTGGCGGAGGAAACTGGGGTCTGAAAGGAAGCGGATGGCAGAGGAAGTGCTGGCAGGCTGCCAAGCCTGCCAGCAGGTTAATGCATACCCTGGTCGGGTGGCTCCTGGAAAGAGACTACGAGGGAGTCGACCGGGCCAACACTGGGAAGTGGACTTTACTGAAATACGGCCAGCTAAATATGGCCTAAGGCATTTACTACGAAAAACTGGAGGCAATGGATACCCTGGTCATACTCATTGATATAATTAGCATCCTGATCTTGGTTACCTTGTGTATTTTGAAATATCACAATGTGAAGGTAAGAGGGTCCAGCACCTTTACGCAGATAAATTAACTCTGGGACAGCATCTGACTATTATAGCTCCCCATGCATTGGAGAGCACTGTCCGCCGGACCGATGGCTCAGCAATGCTCGGGCCACATACTATCAGACAACTCTCCTGGACCGGGACCGCATCACTTTCGGGCCCCCATCCGTCCTTAACCCAGCCACCCTCCTCCCAGTTGCCCAACAAGAAGAGGAGGGAGAGCCAGTGCATGACTGTGGTGCCATCCTGGCGGAGGAAACTGGGGTCTGAAAGGAAGCGGATGGCAGAGGAAGTGCTGGCAGGCTGCCAAGCCTGCCAGCAGGTTAATGCATACCCTGGTCGGGTGGCTCCTGGAAAGAGACTACGAGGGAGTCGACCGGGACAACACTGGGAAGTGGACTTTACTGAAATACGGCCAGCTAAATATGGCCTAAGGCATTTACTACGAAAAACTGGAGGCAATGGATACCCTGGTCATACTCATTGATATAATTAGCATCCTTACATTGGTTACCTTGTGTACTTTGCAATTTCACAGAATGAAGGTAAGAGGGTCCAGCACCTTTACGCAGATAAATTAACTCTGGGACAGCATCTGACTATTATAGCTCCCCATGCATTGGAGAGCACTGTCCGCCGGACCGATGGCTCAGCAATGCTCGGGCCACATACTATCAGACAACTCTCCTGGACCGGGACCGCATCCGTCCTTAACCCAGCCACCCTCCTCCCAAGTGCCCAACAAGAAGAGGAGGGAGAGCCAGTGCATGACTGTGGTGCCATCCTGGCGGAGGAAACTGGGGTCTGAAAGGAAGCGGATGGCAGAGGAAGTGCTGGCAGGCTGCCAAGCCTGCCAGCAGGTTAATGCATACCCTGGTCGGGTGGCTCCTGGAAAGAGACTACGAGGGAGTCGACCGGGCCAACACTGGGAAGTGGACTTTACTGAAATACGGCCAGCTAAATATGGCCTAAGGCATTTACTACGAAAAACTGGAGGCAATGGATACCCTGGTCATACTCATTGATATAATTAGCATCCTTACATTGGTTACCTTGTGTACTTTGCAATTTCACAGAATGAAGGTAAGAGGGTCCAGCACCTCTACCCTTTCTTAGTCTGTTTGGCAGGATTCCTTTGTCAGCCTTTAATGCTTGGGGGTTCAGAAAAACATTTCATCTCTGAACATTAAACAGACCTGTCTGATTTCACTTTGCCGCTACAAGTGGAGGTATGTATTTTGAAATATCACAATGTGAAGGTAAGAGGGTCCAGCACCTTTACGCAGATAAATTAACTCTGGGACAGCATCTGACTATTATAGCTCCCCATGCATTGGAGAGCACTGTCCGCCGGACCGATGGCTCAGCAATGCTCGGGCCACATACTATCAGACAACTCTCCTGGACTGGGACCGCATCCGTCCTTAACCCAGCCACCCTCCTCCCAAGTGCCCAACAAGAAGAGGAGGGAGAGCCAGTGCATGACTGTGGTGCCATCCTGGCGGAGGAAACTGGGGTCTGAAAGGAAGCGGATGGCAGAGGAAGTGCTGGCAGGCTGCCAAGCCTGCCAGCAGGTTAATGCATACCCTGGTCGGGTGGCTCCTGGAAAGAGACTACGAGGGAGTCGACCGGGCCAACACTGGGAAGTGGACTTTACTGAAATATGGCCAGCTAAATATGGCCTAAGGCATTTACTACGAAAAACTGGAGGCAATGGATACCCTGGTCATACTCATTGATATAATTAGCATCCTTACATTGGTTACCTTGTGTACTTTGCAATTTCACAGAATGAAGGTAAGAGGGTCCAGCACCTTTACGCAGATAAATTAACTCTGGGACAGCATCTGACTATTATAGCTCCCCATGCATTGGAGAGCACTGTCCGCCGGACCGATGGCTCAGCAATGCTCGGGCCACATACTATCAGACAACTCTCCTGGACCGGGACCGCATCCGTCCTTAACCCAGCCACCCTCCTCCCAAGTGCCCAACAAGAAGAGGAGGGAGAGCCAGTGCATGACTGTGGTGCCATCCTGGCGGAGGAAACTGGGGTCTGAAAGGAAGCGGATGGCAGAGGAAGTGCTGGCAGGCTGCCAAGCCTGCCAGCAGGTTAATGCATACCCTGGTCGGGTGGCTCCTGGAAAGAGACTACGAGGGAGTCGACCGGGCCAACACTGGGAAGTGGACTTTACTGAAATACGGCCAGCTAAATATGGCCTAAGGCATTTACTACGAAAAACTGGAGGCAATGGATACCCTGGTCATACTCATTGATATAATTAGCATCCTTACATTGGTTACCTTGTGTACTTTGCAATTTCACAGAATGAAGGTAAGAGGGTCCAGCACCTTTACGCAGATAAATTAACTCTGGGACAGCATCTGACTATTATAGCTCCCCATGCATTGGAGAGCACTGTCCGCCGGACCGATGGCTCAGCAATGCTCGGGCCACATACTATCAGACAACTCTCCTGGACCGGGACCGCATCCGTCCTTAACCCAGCCACCCTCCTCCCAAGTGCCCAACAAGAAGAGGAGGGAGAGCCAGTGCATGACTGTGGTGCCATCCTGGCGGAGGAAACTGGGGTCTGAAAGGAAGCGGATGGCAGAGGAAGTGCTGGCAGGCTGCCAAGCCTGCCAGCAGGTTAATGCATACCCTGGTCGGGTGGCTCCTGGAAAGAGACTACGAGGGAGTCGACCGGGCCAACACTGGGAAGTGGACTTTACTGAAATACGGCCAGCTAAATATGGCCTAAGGCATTTACTACGAAAAACTGGAGGCAATGGATACCCTGGTCATACTCATTGATATAATTAGCATCCTGATCTTGGTTACCTTGTGTATTTTGAAATATCACAATGTGAAGGTAAGAGGGTCCAGCACCTTTACGCAGATAAATTAACTCTGGGACAGCATCTGACTATTATAGCTCCCCATGCATTGGAGAGCACTGTCCGCCGGACCGATGGCTCAGCAATGCTCGGGCCACATACTATCAGACAACTCTCCTGGACCGGGACCGCATCCGTCCTTAACCCAGCCACCCTCCTCCCAAGTGCCCAACAAGAAGAGGAGGGAGAGCCAGTGCATGACTGTGGTGCCATCCTGGCGGAGGAAACTGGGGTCTGAAAGGAAGCGGATGGCAGAGGAAGTGCTGGCAGGCTGCCAAGCCTGCCAGCAGGTTAATGCATACCCTGGTCGGGTGGCTCCTGGAAAGAGACTACGAGGGAGTCGACCGGGCCAACACTGGGAAGTGGACTTTACTGAAATACGGCCAGCTAAATATGGCCTAAGGCATTTACTACGAAAAACTGGAGGCAATGGATACCCTGGTCATACTCATTGATATAATTAGCATCCTTACATTGGTTACCTTGTGTACTTTGCAATTTCACAGAATGAAGGTAAGAGGGTCCAGCACCTTTACGCAGATAAATTAACTCTGGGACAGCATCTGACTATTATAGCTCCCCATGCATTGGAGAGCACTGTCCGCCGGACCGATGGCTCAGCAATGCTCGGGCCACATACTATCAGACAACTCTCCTGGACCGGGACCGCATCCGTCCTTAACCCAGCCACCCTCCTCCCAAGTGCCCAACAAGAAGAGGAGGGAGAGCCAGTGCATGACTGTGGTGCCATCCTGGCGGAGGAAACTGGGGTCTGAAAGGAAGCGGATACAGAGGAAGTGCTGGCAGGCTGCCAAGCCTGCCAGCAGGTTAATGCATACCCTGGTCGGGTGGCTCCTGGAAAGAGACTACGAGGGAGTCGACCGGGCCAACACTGGGAAGTGGACTTTACTGAAATACGGCCAGCTAAATATGGCCTAAGGCATTTACTACGAAAAACTGGAGGCAATGGATACCCTGGTCATACTCATTGATATAATTAGCATCCTGATCTTGGTTACCTTGTGTACTTTGAAATATCACAATGTGAAGGTAAGAGGGTCCAGCACCTTTACGCAGATAAATTAACTCTGGGACAGCATCTGACTATTATAGCTCCCCATGCATTGGAGAGCACTGTCCGCCGGACCGATGGCTCAGCAATGCTCGGGCCACATACTATCAGACAACTCTCCTGGACCGGGACCGCATCCGTCCTTAACCCAGCCACCCTCCTCCCAAGTGCCCAACAAGAAGAGGAGGGAGAGCCAGTGCATGACTGTGGTGCCATCCTGGCGGAGGAAACTGGGGTCTGAAAGGAAGCGGATGGCAGAGGAAGTGCTGGCAGGCTGCCAAGCCTGCCAGCAGGTTAATGCATACCCTGGTCGGGTGGCTCCTGGAAAGAGACTACGAGGGAGTCGACCGGGCCAACACTGGGAAGTGGACTTTACTGAAATACGGCCAGCTAAATATGGCCTAAGGCATTTACTACGAAAAACTGGAGGCAATGGATACCCTGGTCATACTCATTGATATAATTAGCATCCTGATCTTGGTTACCTTGTGTATTTTGAAATATCACAATGTGAAGGTAAGAGGGTCCAGCACCTTTACGCAGATAAATTAACTCTGGGACAGCATCTGACTATTATAGCTCCCCATGCATTGGAGAGCACTGTCCGCCGGACCGATGGCTCAGCAATGCTCGGGCCACATACTATCAGACAACTCTCCTGGACCGGGACCGCATCCGTCCTTAACCCAGCCACCCTCCTCCCAAGTGCCCAACAAGAAGAGGAGGGAGAGCCAGTGCATGACTGTGGTGCCATCCTGGCGGAGGAAACTGGGGTCTGAAAGGAAGCGGATGGCAGAGGAAGTGCTGGCAGGCTGCCAAGCCTGCCAGCAGGTTAATGCATACCCTGGTCGGGTGGCTCCTGGAAAGAGACTACGAGGGAGTCGACCGGGCCAACACTGGGAAGTGGACTTTACTGAAATACGGCCAGCTAAATATGGCCTAAGGCATTTACTACGAAAAACTGGAGGCAATGGATACCCTGGTCATACTCATTGATATAATTAGCATCCTTACATTGGTTACCTTGTGTACTTTGCAATTTCACAGAATGAAGGTAAGAGGGTCCAGCACCTCTACCCTTTCTTAGTCTGTTTGGCAGGATTCCTTTGTCAGCCTTTAATGCTTGGGGGTTCAGAAAAACATTTCATCTTGAACATTAAACAGACCTGTCTGATTTCACTTTGCCGCTACAAGTGGAGGTATGTATTTTGAAATATCACAATGTGAAGGTAAGAGGGTCCAGCACCTTTACGCAGATAAATTAACTCTGGGACAGCATCTGACTATTATAGCTCCCCATGCATTGGAGAGCACTGTCCGCCGGACCGATGGCTCAGCAATGCTCGGGCCACATACTATCAGACAACTCTCCTGGACCGGGACCGCATCCGTCCTTAACCCAGCCACCCTCCTCCCAGTTGCCCAACAAGAAGAGGAGGGAGAGCCAGTGCATGACTGTGGTGCCATCCTGGCGCAGGAAACTGGGGTCTGAAAGGAAGCGGATGGCAGAGGAAGTGCTGGCAGGCTGCCAAGCCTGCCAGCAGGTTAATGCATACCCTGGTCGGGTGGCTCCTGGAAAGAGACTACGAGGGAGTCGACCGGGCCAACACTGGGAAGTGGACTTTACTGAAATACGGCCAGCTAAATATGGCCTAAGGCATTTACTACGAAAAACTGGAGGCAATGGATACCCTGGTCATACTCATTGATATAATTAGCATCCTTACATTGGTTACCTTGTGTACTTTGCAATTTCACAGAATGAAGGTAAGAGGGTCCAGCACCTTTACGCAGATAAATTAACTCTGGGACAGCATCTGACTATTATAGCTCCCCATGCATTGGAGAGCACTGTCCGCCGGACCGATGGCTCAGCAATGCTCGGGCCACATACTATCAGACAACTCTCCTGGACCGGGACCGCATCCGTCCTTAACCCAGCCACCCTCCTCCCAAGTGCCCAACAAGAAGAGGAGGGAGAGCCAGTGCATGACTGTGGTGCCATCCTGGCGGAGGAAACTGGGGTCTGAAAGGAAGCGGATGGCAGAGGAAGTGCTGGCAGGCTGCCAAGCCTGCCAGCAGGTTAATGCATACCCTGGTCGGGTGGCTCCTGGAAAGAGACTACGAGGGAGTCGACCGGGCCAACACTGGGAAGTGGACTTTACTGAAATACGGCCAGCTAAATATGGCCTAAGGCATTTACTACGAAAAACTGGAGGCAATGGATACCCTGGTCATACTCATTGATATAATTAGCATCCTTACATTGGTTACCTTGTGTACTTTGCAATTTCACAGAATGAAGGTAAGAGGGTCCAGCACCTTTACGCAGATAAATTAACTCTGGGACAGCATCTGACTATTATAGCTCCCCATGCATTGGAGAGCACTGTCCGCCGGACCGATGGCTCAGCAATGCTCGGGCCACATACTATCAGACAACTCTCCTGGACCGGGACCGCATCCGTCCTTAACCCAGCCACCCTCCTCCCAAGTGCCCAACAAGAAGAGGAGGGAGAGCCAGTGCATGACTGTGGTGCCATCCTGGCGGAGGAAACTGGGGTCTGAAAGGAAGCGGATGGCAGAGGAAGTGCTGGCAGGCTGCCAAGCCTGCCAGCAGGTTAATGCATACCCTGGTCGGGTGGCTCCTGGAAAGAGACTACGAGGGAGTCGACCGGGCCAACACTGGGAAGTGGACTTTACTGAAATACGGCCAGCTAAATATGGCCTAAGGCATTTACTACGAAAAACTGGAGGCAATGGATACCCTGGTCATACTCATTGATATAATTAGCATCCTGATCTTGGTTACCTTGTGTATTTTGAAATATCACAATGTGAAGGTAAGAGGGTCCAGCACCTTTACGCAGATAAATTAACTCTGGGACAGCATCTGACTATTATAGCTCCCCATGCATTGGAGAGCACTGTCCGCCGGACCGATGGCTCAGCAATGCTCGGGCCACATACTATCAGACAACTCTCCTGGACCGGGACCGCATCCGTCCTTAACCCAGCCACCCTCCTCCCAAGTGCCCAACAAGAAGAGGAGGGAGAGCCAGTGCATGACTGTGGTGCCATCCTGGCGGAGGAAACTGGGGTCTGAAAGGAAGCGGATGGCAGAGGAAGTGCTGGCAGGCTGCCAAGCCTGCCAGCAGGTTAATGCATACCCTGGTCGGGTGGCTCCTGGAAAGAGACTACGAGGGAGTCGACCGGGCCAACACTGGGAAGTGGACTTTACTGAAATACGGCCAGCTAAATATGGCCTAAGGCATTTACTACGAAAAACTGGAGGCAATGGATACCCTGGTCATACTCATTGATATAATTAGCATCCTTACATTGGTTACCTTGTGTACTTTGCAATTTCACAGAATGAAGGTAAGAGGGTCCAGCACCTTTACGCAGATAAATTAACTCTGGGACAGCATCTGACTATTATAGCTCCCCATGCATTGGAGAGCACTGTCCGCCGGACCGATGGCTCAGCAATGCTCGGGCCACATACTATCAGACAACTCTCCTGGACCGGGACCGCATCCGTCCTTAACCCAGCCACCCTCCTCCCAAGTGCCCAACAAGAAGAGGAGGGAGAGCCAGTGCATGACTGTGGTGCCATCCTGGCGGAGGAAACTGGGGTCTGAAAGGAAGCGGATGGCAGAGGAAGTGCTGGCAGGCTGCCAAGCCTGCCAGCAGGTTAATGCATACCCTGGTCGGGTGGCTCCTGGAAAGAGACTACGAGGGAGTCGACCGGGCCAACACTGGGAAGTGGACTTTACTGAAATACGGCCAGCTAAATATGGCCTAAGGCATTTACTACGAAAAACTGGAGGCAATGGATACCCTGGTCATACTCATTGATATAATTTGCATCCTGATCTTGGTTACCTTGTGTACTTTGAAATATCACAATGTGAAGGTAAGAGGGTCCAGCACCTTTACGCAGATAAATTAACTCTGGGACAGCATCTGACTATTATAGCTCCCCATGCATTGGAGAGCACTGTCCGCCGGACCGATGGCTCAGCAATGCTCGGGCCACATACTATCAGACAACTCTCCTGGACCGGGACCGCATCCGTCCTTAACCCAGCCACCCTCCTCCCAAGTGCCCAACAAGAAGAGGAGGGAGAGCCAGTGCATGACTGTGGTGCCATCCTGGCGGAGGAAACTGGGGTCTGAAAGGAAGCGGATGGCAGAGGAAGTGCTGGCAGGCTGCCAAGCCTGCCAGCAGGTTAATGCATACCCTGGTCGGGTGGCTCCTGGAAAGAGACTACGAGGGAGTCGACCGGGCCAACACTGGGAAGTGGACTTTACTGAAATACGGCCAGCTAAATATGGCCTAAGGCATTTACTACGAAAAACTGGAGGCAATGGATACCCTGGTCATACTCATTGATATAATTAGCATCCTGATCTTGGTTACCTTGTGTACTTTGAAATATCACAATGTGAAGGTAAGAGGGTCCAGCACCTTTACGCAGATAAATTAACTCTGGGACAGCATCTGACTATTATAGCTCCCCATGCATTGGAGAGCACTGTCCGCCGGACCGATGGCTCAGCAATGCTCGGGCCACATACTATCAGACAACTCTCCTGGACCGGGACCGCATCCGTCCTTAACCCAGCCACCCTCCTCCCAGTTGCCCAACAAGAAGAGGAGGGAGAGCCAGTGCATGACTGTGGTGCCATCCTGGCGCAGGAAACTGGGGTCTGAAAGGAAGCGGATGGCAGAGGAAGTGCTGGCAGGCTGCCAAGCCTGCCAGCAGGTTAATGCATACCCTGGTCGGGTGGCTCCTGGAAAGAGACTACGAGGGAGTCGACCGGGCCAACACTGGGAAGTGGACTTTACTGAAATACGGCCAGCTAAATATGGCCTAAGGCATTTACTACGAAAAACTGGAGGCAATGGATACCCTGGTCATACTCATTGATATAATTAGCATCCTTACATTGGTTACCTTGTGTACTTTGCAATTTCACAGAATGAAGGTAAGAGGGTCCAGCACCTTTACGCAGATAAATTAACTCTGGGACAGCATCTGACTATTATAGCTCCCCATGCATTGGAGAGCACTGTCCGCCGGACCGATGGCTCAGCAATGCTCGGGCCACATACTATCAGACAACTCTCCTGGACCGGGACCGCATCCGTCCTTAACCCAGCCACCCTCCTCCCAATTGCCCAACAAGAAGAGGAGGGAGAGCCAGTGCATGACTGTGGTGCCATCCTGGCGGAGGAAACTGGGGTCTGAAAGGAAGCGGATGGCAGAGGAAGTGCTGGCAGGCTGCCAAGCCTGCCAGCAGGTTAATGCATACCCTGGTCGGGTGGCTCCTGGAAAGAGACTACGAGGGAGTCGACCGGGCCAACACTGGGAAGTGGACTTTACTGAAATACGGCCAGCTAAATATGGCCTAAGGCATTTACTACGAAAAACTGGAGGCAATGGATACCCTGGTCATACTCATTGATATAATTAGCATCCTTACATTGGTTACCTTGTGTACTTTGCAATTTCACAGAATGAAGGTAAGAGGGTCCAGCACCTTTACGCAGATAAATTAACTCTGGGACAGCATCTGACTATTATAGCTCCCCATGCATTGGAGAGCACTGTCCGCCGGACCGATGGCTCAGCAATGCTCGGGCCACATACTATCAGACAACTCTCCTGGACCGGGACCGCATCCGTCCTTAACCCAGCCACCCTCCTCCCAAGTGCCCAACAAGAAGAGGAGGGAGAGCCAGTGCATGACTGTGGTGCCATCCTGGCGGAGGAAACTGGGGTCTGAAAGGAAGCGGATGGCAGAGGAAGTGCTGGCAGGCTGCCAAGCCTGCCAGCAGGTTAATGCATACCCTGGTCGGGTGGCTCCTGGAAAGAGACTACGAGGGAGTCGACTGGGCCAACACTGGGAAGTGGACTTTACTGAAATACGGCCAGCTAAATATGGCCTAAGGCATTTACTACGAAAAACTGGAGGCAATGGATACCCTGGTCATACTCATTGATATAATTAGCATCCTTACATTGGTTACCTTGTGTACTTTGGAATTTCACAGAATGAAGGTAAGAGGGTCCAGCACCTTTACGCAGATAAATTAACTCTGGGACAGCATCTGACTATTATAGCTCCCCATGCATTGGAGAGCACTGTCCGCCGGACCGATGGCTCAGCAATGCTCGGGCCACATACTATCAGACAACTCTCCTGGACCGGGACCGCATCCGTCCTTAACCCAGCCACCCTCCTCCCAAGTGCCCAACAAGAAGAGGAGGGAGAGCCAGTGCATGACTGTGGTGCCATCCTGGCGGAGGAAACTGGGGTCTGAAAGGAAGCGGATGGCAGAGGAAGTGCTGGCAGGCTGCCAAGCCTGCCAGCAGGTTAATGCATACCCTGGTCGGGTGGCTCCTGGAAAGAGACTACAAGGGAGTCGACCGGGCCAACACTGGGAAGTGGACTTTACTGAAATACGGCCAGCTAAATATGGCCTAAGGCATTTACTACGAAAAACTGGAGGCAATGGATACCCTGGTCATACTCATTGATATAATTAGCATCCTGATCTTGGTTACCTTGTGTACTTTGAAATATCACAATGTGAAGGTAAGAGGGTCCAGCACCTTTACGCAGATAAATTAACTCTGGGACAGCATCTGACTATTATAGCTCCCCATGCATTGGAGAGCACTGTCCGCCGGACCGATGGCTCAGCAATGCTCGGGCCACATACTATCAGACAACTCTCCTGGACCGGGACCGCATCCGTCCTTAACCCAGCCACCCTCCTCCCAAGTGCCCAACAAGAAGAGGAGGGAGAGCCAGTGCATGACTGTGGTGCCATCCTGGCGGAGGAAACTGGGGTCTGAAAGGAAGCGGATGGCAGAGGAAGTGCTGGCAGGCTGCCAAGCCTGCCAGCAGGTTAATGCATACCCTGGTCGGGTGGCTCCTGGAAAGAGACTACGAGGGAGTCGACCGGGCCAACACTGGGAAGTGGACTTTACTGAAATACGGCCAGCTAAATATGGCCTAAGGCATTTACTACGAAAAACTGGAGGCAATGGATACCCTGGTCATACTCATTGATATAATTAGCATCCTTACATTGGTTACCTTGTGTACTTTGCAATTTCACAGAATGAAGGTAAGAGGGTCCAGCACCTTTACGCAGATAAATTAACTCTGGGACAGCATCTGACTATTATAGCTCCCCATGCATTGGAGAGCACTGTCCGCCGGACCGATGGCTCAGCAATGCTCGGGCCACATACTATCAGACAACTCTCCTGGACCGGGACCGCATCCGTCCTTAACCCAGCCACCCTCCTCCCAAGTGCCCAACAAGAAGAGGAGGGAGAGCCAGTGCATGACTGTGGTGCCATCCTGGCGGAGGAAACTGGGGTCTGAAAGGAAGCGGATGGCAGAGGAAGTGCTGGCAGGCTGCCAAGCCTGCCAGCAGGTTAATGCATACCCTGGTCGGGTGGCTCCTGGAAAGAGACTACGAGGGAGTCGACCGGGCCAACACTGGGAAGTGGACTTTACTGAAATACGGCCAGCTAAATATGGCCTAAGGCATTTACTACGAAAAACTGGAGGCAATGGATACCCTGGTCATACTCATTGATATAATTAGCATCCTGATCTTGGTTACCTTGTGTACTTTGAAATATCACAATGTGAAGGTAAGAGGGTCCAGCACCTTTACGCAGATAAATTAACTCTGGGACAGCATCTGACTATTATAGCTCCCCATGCATTGGAGAGCACTGTCCGCCGGACCGATGGCTCAGCAATGCTCGGGCCACATACTATCAGACAACTCTCCTGGACCGGGACCGCATCCGTCCTTAACCCAGCCACCCTCCTCCCAGTTGCCCAACAAGAAGAGGAGGGAGAGCCAGTGCATGACTGTGGTGCCATCCTGGCGCAGGAAACTGGGGTCTGAAAGGAAGCGGATGGCAGAGGAAGTGCTGGCAGGCTGCCAAGCCTGCCAGCAGGTTAATGCATACCCTGGTCGGGTGGCTCCTGGAAAGAGACTACGAGGGAGTCGACCGGGCCAACACTGGGAAGTGGACTTTACTGAAATACGGCCAGCTAAATATGGCCTAAGGCATTTACTACGAAAAACTGGAGGCAATGGATACCCTGGTCATACTCATTGATATAATTAGCATCCTGATCTTGGTTACCTTGTGTACTTTGAAATATCACAATGTGAAGGTAAGAGGGTCCAGCACCTTTACGCAGATAAATTAACTCTGGGACAGCATCTGACTATTATAGCTCCCCATGCATTGGAGAGCACTGTCCGCCGGACCGATGGCTCAGCAATGCTCGGGCCACATACTATCAGACAACTCTCCTGGACCGGGACCGCATCCGTCCTTAACCCAGCCACCCTCCTCCCAGTTGCCCAACAAGAAGAGGAGGGAGAGCCAGTGCATGACTGTGGTGCCATCCTGGCGCAGGAAACTGGGGTCTGAAAGGAAGCGGATGGCAGAGGAAGTGCTGGCAGGCTGCCAAGCCTGCCAGCAGGTTAATGCATACCCTGGTCGGGTGGCTCCTGGAAAGAGACTACGAGGGAGTCGACCGGGCCAACACTGGGAAGTGGACTTTACTGAAATACGGCCAGCTAAATATGGCCTAAGGCATTTACTACGAAAAACTGGAGGCAATGGATACCCTGGTCATACTCATTGATATAATTAGCATCCTTACATTGGTTACCTTGTGTACTTTGCAATTTCACAGAATGAAGGTAAGAGGGTCCAGCACCTTTACGCAGATAAATTAACTCTGGGACAGCATCTGACTATTATAGCTCCCCATGCATTGGAGAGCACTGTCCGCCGGACCGATGGCTCAGCAATGCTCGGGCCACATACTATCAGACAACTCTCCTGGACCGGGACCGCATCCGTCCTTAACCCAGCCACCCTCCTCCCAATTGCCCAACAAGAAGAGGAGGGAGAGCCAGTGCATGACTGTGGTGCCATCCTGGCGGAGGAAACTGGGGTCTGAAAGGAAGCGGATGGCAGAGGAAGTGCTGGCAGGCTGCCAAGCCTGCCAGCAGGTTAATGCATACCCTGGTCGGGTGGCTCCTGGAAAGAGACTACGAGGGAGTCGACCGGGCCAACACTGGGAAGTGGACTTTACTGAAATACGGCCAGCTAAATATGGCCTAAGGCATTTACTACGAAAAACTGGAGGCAATGGATACCCTGGTCATACTCATTGATATAATTAGCATCCTTACATTGGTTACCTTGTGTACTTTGCAATTTCACAGAATGAAGGTAAGAGGGTCCAGCACCTTTACGCAGATAAATTAACTCTGGGACAGCATCTGACTATTATAGCTCCCCATGCATTGGAGAGCACTGTCCGCCGGACCGATGGCTCAGCAATGCTCGGGCCACATACTATCAGACAACTCTCCTGGACCGGGACCGCATCCGTCCTTAACCCAGCCACCCTCCTCCCAAGTGCCCAACAAGAAGAGGAGGGAGAGCCAGTGCATGACTGTGGTGCCATCCTGGCGGAGGAAACTGGGGTCTGAAAGGAAGCGGATGGCAGAGGAAGTGCTGGCAGGCTGCCAAGCCTGCCAGCAGGTTAATGCATACCCTGGTCGGGTGGCTCCTGGAAAGAGACTACGAGGGAGTCGACTGGGCCAACACTGGGAAGTGGACTTTACTGAAATACGGCCAGCTAAATATGGCCTAAGGCATTTACTACGAAAAACTGGAGGCAATGGATACCCTGGTCATACTCATTGATATAATTAGCATCCTTACATTGGTTACCTTGTGTACTTTGCAATTTCACAGAATGAAGGTAAGAGGGTCCAGCACCTTTACGCAGATAAATTAACTCTGGGACAGCATCTGACTATTATAGCTCCCCATGCATTGGAGAGCACTGTCCGCCGGACCGATGGCTCAGCAATGCTCGGGCCACATACTATCAGACAACTCTCCTGGACCGGGACCGCATCCGTCCTTAACCCAGCCACCCTCCTCCCAAGTGCCCAACAAGAAGAGGAGGGAGAGCCAGTGCATGACTGTGGTGCCATCCTGGCGGAGGAAACTGGGGTCTGAAAGGAAGCGGATGGCAGAGGAAGTGCTGGCAGGCTGCCAAGCCTGCCAGCAGGTTAATGCATACCCTGGTCGGGTGGCTCCTGGAAAGAGACTACAAGGGAGTCGACCGGGCCAACACTGGGAAGTGGACTTTACTGAAATACGGCCAGCTAAATATGGCCTAAGGCATTTACTACGAAAAACTGGAGGCAATGGATACCCTGGTCATACTCATTGATATAATTAGCATCCTGATCTTGGTTACCTTGTGTACTTTGAAATATCACAATGTGAAGGTAAGAGGGTCCAGCACCTTTACGCAGATAAATTAACTCTGGGACAGCATCTGACTATTATAGCTCCCCATGCATTGGAGAGCACTGTCCGCCGGACCGATGGCTCAGCAATGCTCGGGCCACATACTATCAGACAACTCTCCTGGACCGGGACCGCATCCGTCCTTAACCCAGCCACCCTCCTCCCAGTTGCCCAACAAGAAGAGGAGGGAGAGCCAGTGCATGACTGTGGTGCCATCCTGGCGGAGGAAACTGGGGTCTGAAAGGAAGCGGATGGCAGAGGAAGTGCTGGCAGGCTGCCAAGCCTGCCAGCAGGTTAATGCATACCCTGGTCGGGTGGCTCCTGGAAAGAGACTACGAGGGAGTCGACCGGGCCAACACTGGGAAGTGGACTTTACTGAAATACGGCCAGCTAAATATGGCCTAAGGCATTTACTACGAAAAACTGGAGGCAATGGATACCCTGGTCATACTCATTGATATAATTAGCATCCTTACATTGGTTACCTTGTGTACTTTGCAATTTCACAGAATGAAGGTAAGAGGGTCCAGCACCTTTACGCAGATAAATTAACTCTGGGACAGCATCTGACTATTATAGCTCCCCATGCATTGGAGAGCACTGTCCGCCGGACCGATGGCTCAGCAATGCTCGGGCCACATACTATCAGACAACTCTCCTGGACCGGGACCGCATCCGTCCTTAACCCAGCCACCCTCCTCCCAAGTGCCCAACAAGAAGAGGAGGGAGAGCCAGTGCATGACTGTGGTGCCATCCTGGCGGAGGAAACTGGGGTCTGAAAGGAAGCGGATGGCAGAGGAAGTGCTGGCAGGCTGCCAAGCCTGCCAGCAGGTTAATGCATACCCTGGTCGGGTGGCTCCTGGAAAGAGACTACGAGGGAGTCGACCGGGCCAACACTGGGAAGTGGACTTTACTGAAATACGGCCAGCTAAATATGGCCTAAGGCATTTACTACGAAAAACTGGAGGCAATGGATACCCTGGTCATACTCATTGATATAATTAGCATCCTGATCTTGGTTACCTTGTGTACTTTGAAATATCACAATGTGAAGGTAAGAGGGTCCAGCACCTTTACGCAGATAAATTAACTCTGGGACAGCATCTGACTATTATAGCTCCCCATGCATTGGAGAGCACTGTCCGCCGGACCGATGGCTCAGCAATGCTCGGGCCACATACTATCAGACAACTCTCCTGGACCGGGACCGCATCCGTCCTTAACCCAGCCACCCTCCTCCCAAGTGCCCAACAAGAAGAGGAGGGAGAGCCAGTGCATGACTGTGGTGCCATCCTGGCGGAGGAAACTGGGGTCTGAAAGGAAGCGGATGGCAGAGGAAGTGCTGGCAGGCTGCCAAGCCTGCCAGCAGGTTAATGCATACCCTGGTCGGGTGGCTCCTGGAAAGAGACTACGAGGGAGTCGACCGGGCCAACACTGGGAAGTGGACTTTACTGAAATACGGCCAGCTAAATATGGCCTAAGGCATTTACTACGAAAAACTGGAGGCAATGGATACCCTGGTCATACTCATTGATATAATTAGCATCCTGATCTTGGTTACCTTGTGTACTTTGAAATATCACAATGTGAAGGTAAGAGGGTCCAGCACCTTTACGCAGATAAATTAACTCTGGGACAGCATCTGACTATTATAGCTCCCCATGCATTGGAGAGCACTGTCCGCCGGACCGATGGCTCAGCAATGCTCGGGCCACATACTATCAGACAACTCTCCTGGACCGGGACCGCATCCGTCCTTAACCCAGCCACCCTCCTCCCAGTTGCCCAACAAGAAGAGGAGGGAGAGCCAGTGCATGACTGTGGTGCCATCCTGGCGCAGGAAACTGGGGTCTGAAAGGAAGCGGATGGCAGAGGAAGTGCTGGCAGGCTGCCAAGCCTGCCAGCAGGTTAATGCATACCCTGGTCGGGTGGCTCCTGGAAAGAGACTACGAGGGAGTCGACCGGGCCAACACTGGGAAGTGGACTTTACTGAAATACGGCCAGCTAAATATGGCCTAAGGCATTTACTACGAAAAACTGGAGGCAATGGATACCCTGGTCATACTCATTGATATAATTAGCATCCTTACATTGGTTACCTTGTGTACTTTGCAATTTCACAGAATGAAGGTAAGAGGGTCCAGCACCTTTACGCAGATAAATTAACTCTGGGACAGCATCTGACTATTATAGCTCCCCATGCATTGGAGAGCACTGTCCGCCGGACCGATGGCTCAGCAATGCTCGGGCCACATACTATCAGACAACTCTCCTGGACCGGGACCGCATCCGTCCTTAACCCAGCCACCCTCCTCCCAAGTGCCCAACAAGAAGAGGAGGGAGAGCCAGTGCATGACTGTGGTGCCATCCTGGCGGAGGAAACTGGGGTCTGAAAGGAAGCGGATGGCAGAGGAAGTGCTGGCAGGCTGCCAAGCCTGCCAGCAGGTTAATGCATACCCTGGTCGGGTGGCTCCTGGAAAGAGACTACGAGGGAGTCGACCGGGCCAACACTGGGAAGTGGACTTTACTGAAATACGGCCAGCTAAATATGGCCTAAGGCATTTACTACGAAAAACTGGAGGCAATGGATACCCTGGTCATACTCATTGATATAATTAGCATCCTTACATTGGTTACCTTGTGTACTTTGCAATTTCACAGAATGAAGGTAAGAGGGTCCAGCACCTTTACGCAGATAAATTAACTCTGGGACAGCATCTGACTATTATAGCTCCCCATGCATTGGAGAGCACTGTCCGCCGGACCGATGGCTCAGCAATGCTCGGGCCACATACTATCAGACAACTCTCCTGGACCGGGACCGCATCCGTCCTTAACCCAGCCACCCTCCTCCCAAGTGCCCAACAAGAAGAGGAGGGAGAGCCAGTGCATGACTGTGGTGCCATCCTGGCGGAGGAAACTGGGGTCTGAAAGGAAGCGGATGGCAGAGGAAGTGCTGGCAGGCTGCCAAGCCTGCCAGCAGGTTAATGCATACCCTGGTCGGGTGGCTCCTGGAAAGAGACTACGAGGGAGTCGACCGGGCCAACACTGGGAAGTGGACTTTACTGAAATACGGCCAGCTAAATATGGCCTAAGGCATTTACTACGAAAAACTGGAGGCAATGGATACCCTGGTCATACTCATTGATATAATTAGCATCCTTACATTGGTTACCTTGTGTACTTTGCAATTTCACAGAATGAAGGTAAGAGGGTCCAGCACCTTTACGCAGATAAATTAACTCTGGGACAGCATCTGACTATTATAGCTCCCCATGCATTGGAGAGCACTGTCCGCCGGACCGATGGCTCAGCAATGCTCGGGCCACATACTATCAGACAACTCTCCTGGACCGGGACCGCATCCGTCCTTAACCCAGCCACCCTCCTCCCAAGTGCCCAACAAGAAGAGGAGGGAGAGCCAGTGCATGACTGTGGTGCCATCCTGGCGGAGGAAACTGGGGTCTGAAAGGAAGCGGATGGCAGAGGAAGTGCTGGCAGGCTGCCAAGCCTGCCAGCAGGTTAATGCATACCCTGGTCGGGTGGCTCCTGGAAAGAGACTACAAGGGAGTCGACCGGGCCAACACTGGGAAGTGGACTTTACTGAAATACGGCCAGCTAAATATGGCCTAAGGCATTTACTACGAAAAACTGGAGGCAATGGATACCCTGGTCATACTCATTGATATAATTAGCATCCTGATCTTGGTTACCTTGTGTACTTTGAAATATCACAATGTGAAGGTAAGAGGGTCCAGCACCTTTACGCAGATAAATTAACTCTGGGACAGCATCTGACTATTATAGCTCCCCATGCATTGGAGAGCACTGTCCGCCGGACCGATGGCTCAGCAATGCTCGGGCCACATACTATCAGACAACTCTCCTGGACCGGGACCGCATCCGTCCTTAACCCAGCCACCCTCCTCCCAGTTGCCCAACAAGAAGAGGAGGGAGAGCCAGTGCATGACTGTGGTGCCATCCTGGCGGAGGAAACTGGGGTCTGAAAGGAAGCGGATGGCAGAGGAAGTGCTGGCAGGCTGCCAAGCCTGCCAGCAGGTTAATGCATACCCTGGTCGGGTGGCTCCTGGAAAGAGACTACGAGGGAGTCGACCGGGCCAACACTGGGAAGTGGACTTTACTGAAATACGGCCAGCTAAATATGGCCTAAGGCATTTACTACGAAAAACTGGAGGCAATGGATACCCTGGTCATACTCATTGATATAATTAGCATCCTGATCTTGGTTACCTTGTGTATTTTGAAATATCACAATGTGAAGGTAAGAGGGTCCAGCACCTTTACGCAGATAAATTAACTCTGGGACAGCATCTGACTATTATAGCTCCCCATGCATTGGAGAGGACTGTCCGCCGGACCGATGGCTCAGCAATGCTCGGGCCACATACTATCAGACAACTCTCCTGGCCCGGGACCGCATCACTTTCGGGCCCCCATCCGTCCTTAACCCAGCCACCCTCCTCCCAGTTGCCCAACAAGAAGAGGAGGGAGAGCCAGTGCATGACTGTGGTGCCATCCTGGCGGAGGAAACTGGGGTCTGAAAGGAAGCGGATGGCAGAGGAAGTGCTGGCAGGCTGCCAAGCCTGCCAGCAGGTTAATGCATACCCTGGTCGGGTGGCTCCTGGAAAGAGACTACGAGGGAGTCGACCGGGCCAACACTGGGAAGTGGACTTTACTGAAATACGGCCAGCTAAATATGGCCTAAGGCATTTACTACGAAAAACTGGAGGCAATGGATACCCTGGTCATACTCATTGATATAATTAGCATCCTTACATTGGTTACCTTGTGTACTTTGCAATTTCACAGAATGAAGGTAAGAGGGTCCAGCACCTTTACGCAGATAAATTAACTCTGGGACAGCATCTGACTATTATAGCTCCCCATGCATTGGAGAGCACTGTCCGCCGGACCGATGGCTCAGCAATGCTCGGGCCACATACTATCAGACAACTCTCCTGGACCGGGACCGCATCCGTCCTTAACCCAGCCACCCTCCTCCCAAGTGCCCAACAAGAAGAGGAGGGAGAGCCAGTGCATGACTGTGGTGCCATCCTGGCGGAGGAAACTGGGGTCTGAAAGGAAGCGGATGGCAGAGGAAGTGCTGGCAGGCTGCCAAGCCTGCCAGCAGGTTAATGCATACCCTGGTCGGGTGGCTCCTGGAAAGAGACTACGAGGGAGTCAACCGGGCCAACACTGGGAAGTGGACTTTACTGAAATACGGCCAGCTAAATATGGCCTAAGGCATTTACTACGAAAAACTGGAGGCAATGGATACCCTGGTCATACTCATTGATATAATTAGCATCCTTACATTGGTTACCTTGTGTACTTTGCAATTTCACAGAATGAAGGTAAGAGGGTCCAGCACCTTTACGCAGATAAATTAACTCTGGGACAGCATCTGACTATTATAGCTCCCCATGCATTGGAGGGCACTGTCCGCCGGACCGATGGCTCAGCAATGCTCGGGCCACATACTATCAGACAACTCTCCTGGACCGGGACCGCATCCGTCCTTAACCCAGCCACCCTCCTCCCAAGTGCCCAACAAGAAGAGGAGGGAGAGCCAGTGCATGACTGTGGTGCCATCCTGGCGGAGGAAACTGGGGTCTGAAAGGAAGCGGATGGCAGAGGAAGTGCTGGCAGGCTGCCAAGCCTGCCAGCAGGTTAATGCATACCCTGGTCGGGTGGCTCCTGGAAAGAGACTACGAGGGAGTCGACCGGGCCAACACTGGGAAGTGGACTTTACTGAAATACGGCCAGCTAAATATGGCCTAAGGCATTTACTACGAAAAACTGGAGGCAATGGATACCCTGGTCATACTCATTGATATAATTAGCATCCTGATCTTGGTTACCTTGTGTATTTTGAAATATCACAATGTGAAGGTAAGAGGGTCCAGCACCTTTACGCAGATAAATTAACTCTGGGACAGCATCTGACTATTATAGCTCCCCATGCATTGGAGAGCACTGTCCGCCGGACCGATGGCTCAGCAATGCTCGGGCCACATACTATCAGACAACTCTCCTGGACCGGGACCGCATCCGTCCTTAACCCAGCCACCCTCCTCCCAAGTGCCCAACAAGAAGAGGAGGGAGAGCCAGTGCATGACTGTGGTGCCATCCTGGCGGAGGAAACTGGGGTCTGAAAGGAAGCGGATGGCAGAGGAAGTGCTGGCAGGCTGCCAAGCCTGCCAGCAGGTTAATGCATACCCTGGTCGGGTGGCTCCTGGAAAGAGACTACGAGGGAGTCGACCGGGCCAACACTGGGAAGTGGACTTTACTGAAATACGGCCAGCTAAATATGGCCTAAGGCATTTACTACGAAAAACTGGAGGCAATGGATACCCTGGTCATACTCACTGATATAATTAGCATCCTTACATTGGTTACCTTGTGTACTTTGCAATTTCACAGAATGAAGGTAAGAGGGTCCAGCACCTTTACGCAGATAAATTATCTCTGGGACAGCATCTGACTATTATAGCTCCCCATGCATTGGAGAGCACTGTCCGCCCGACCGATGGCTCAGCAATGCTCGGGCCACATACTATCAGACAACTCTCCTGGACCGGGACCGCATCCGTCCTTAACCCAGCCACCCTCCTCCCAAGTGCCCAACAAGAAGAGGAGGGAGAGCCAGTGCATGACTGTGGTGCCATCCTGGCGGAGGAAACTGGGGTCTGAAAGGAAGCGGATGGCAGAGGAAGTGCTGGCAGGCTGCCAAGCCTGCCAGCAGGTTAATGCATACCCTGGTCGGGTGGCTCCTGGAAAGAGACTACGAGGGAGTCGACCGGGCCAACACTGGGAAGTGGACTTTACTGAAATACGGCCAGCTAAATATGGCCTAAGGCATTTACTACGAAACACTGGAGGCAATGGATACCCTGGTCATACTCATTGATATAATTAGCATCCTGATCTTGGTTACCTTGTGTACTTTGAAATATCACAATGTGAAGGTAAGAGGGTCCAGCACCTTTACGCAGATAAATTAACTCTGGGACAGCATCTGACTATTATAGCTCCCCATGCATTGGAGAGCACTGTCCGCCGGACCGATGGCTCAGCAATGCTCGGGCCACATACTATCAGACAACTCTCCTGGACCGGGACCATATCACTTTCGGGCCCCCATCCGTCCTTAACCCAGCCACCCTCCTCCCAGTTGCCCAACAAGAAGAGGAGGGAGAGCCAGTGCATGACTGTGGTGCCATCCTGGCGGAGGAAACTGGGGTCTGAAAGGAAGCGGATGGCAGAGGAAGTGCTGGCAGGCTGCCAAGCCTGCCAGCAGGTTAATGCATACCCTGGTCGGGTGGCTCCTGGAAAGAGACTACGAGGGAGTCGACCGGGCCAACACTGGGAAGTGGACTTTACTGAAATACGGCCAGCTAAATATGGCCTAAGGCATTTACTACGAAAAACTGGAGGCAATGGATACCCTGGTCATACTCATTGATATAATTAGCATCCTTACATTGGTTACCTTGTGTACTTTGCAATTTCACAGAATGAAGGTAAGAGGGTCCAGCACCTTTACGCAGATAAATTAACTCTGGGACAGCATCTGACTATTATAGCTCCCCATGCATTGGAGAGCACTGTCCGCCGGACCGATGGCTCAGCAATGCTTGGGCCACATACTATCAGACAACTCTCCTGGACCGGGACCGCATCCGTCTTTAACCCAGCCACCCTCCTCCCAAGTGCCCAACAAGAAGAGGAGGGAGAGCCAGTGCATGACTGTGGTGCCATCCTGGCGGAGGAAACTGGGGTCTGAAAGGAAGCGGATGGCAGAGGAAGTGCTGGCAGGCTGCCAAGCCTGCCAGCAGGTTAATGCATACCCTGGTCGGGTGGCTCCTGGAAAGAGACTACGAGGGAGTCGACCGGGCCAACACTGGGAAGTGGACTTTACTGAAATACGGCCAGCTAAATATGGCCTAAGGCATTTACTACGAAAAACTGGAGGCAATGGATACCCTGGTCATACTCATTGATATAATTAGCATCCTTACATTGGTTACCTTGTGTACTTTGCAATTTCACAGAATGAAGGTAAGAGGGTCCAGCACCTCTACCCTTTCTTAGTCTGTTTGGCAGGATTCCTTTGTCAGCCTTTAATGCTTGGGGGTTCAGAAAAACATTTCATCTCTGAACATTAAACAGACCTGTCTGATTTCACTTTGCCGCTACAAGTGGAGGTATGTATTTTGAAATATCACAATGTGAAGGTAAGAGGGTCCAGCACCTTTACGCAGATAAATTAACTCTGGGACAGCATCTGACTATTATAGCTCCCCATGCATTGGAGAGCACTGTCCGCCGGACCGATGGCTCAGCAATGCTCGGGCCACATACTATCAGACAACTCTCCTGGACCGGGACCGCATCCGTCCTTAACCCAGCCACCCTCCTCCCAATTGCCCAACAAGAAGAGGAGGGAGAGCCAGTGCATGACTGTGGTGCCATCCTGGCGGAGGAAACTGGGGTCTGAAAGGAAGCGGATGGCAGAGGAAGTGCTGGCAGGCTGCCAAGCCTGCCAGCAGGTTAATGCATACCCTGGTCGGGTGGCTCCTGGAAAGAGACTACGAGGGAGTCGACCGGGCCAACACTGGGAAGTGGACTTTACTGAAATACGGCCAGCTAAATATGGCCTAAGGCATTTACTACGAAAAACTGGAGGCAATGGATACCCTGGTCATACTCATTGATATAATTAGCATCCTTACATTGGTTACCTTGTGTACTTTGCAATTTCACAGAATGAAGGTAAGAGGGTCCAGCACCTTTACGCAGATAAATTAACTCTGGGACAGCATCTGACTATTATAGCTCCCCATGCATTGGAGAGCACTGTCCGCCGGACCGATGGCTCAGCAATGCTCGGGCCACATACTATCAGACAACTCTCCTGGACCGGGACCGCATCCGTCCTTAACCCAGCCACCCTCCTCCCAAGTGCCCAACAAGAAGAGGAGGGAGAGCCAGTGCATGACTGTGGTGCCATCCTGGCGGAGGAAACTGGGGTCTGAAAGGAAGCGGATGGCAGAGGAAGTGCTGGCAGGCTGCCAAGCCTGCCAGCAGGTTAATGCATACCCTGGTCGGGTGGCTCCTGGAAAGAGACTACGAGGGAGTCGACCGGGCCAACACTGGGAAGTGGACTTTACTGAAATACGGCCAGCTAAATATGGCCTAAGGCATTTACTACGAAAAACTGGAGGCAATGGATACCCTGGTCATACTCATTGATATAATTAGCATCCTGATCTTGGGTACCTTGTGTATTTTGAAATATCACAATGTGAAGGTAAGAGGGTCCAGCACCTTTACGCAGATAAATTAACTCTGGGACAGCATCTGACTATTATAGCTCCCCATGCATTGGAGAGCACTGTCCGCCGGACCGATGGCTCAGCAATGCTCGGGCCACATACTATCAGACAACTCTCCTGGACCGGGACCGCATCCGTCCTTAACCCAGCCACCCTCCTCCCAGTTGCCCAACAAGAAGAGGAGGGAGAGCCAGTGCATGACTGTGGTGCCATCCTGGCGGAGGAAACTGGGGTCTGAAAGGAAGCGGATGGCAGAGGAAGTGCTGGCAGGCTGCCAAGCCTGCCAGCAGGTTAATGCATACCCTGGTCGGGTGGCTCCTGGAAAGAGACTACGAGGGAGTCGACCGGGCCAACACTGGGAAGTGGACTTTACTGAAATACGGCCAGCTAAATATGGCCTAAGGCATTTACTACGAAAAACTGGAGGCAATGGATACCCTGGTCATACTCATTGATATAATTAGCATCCTTACATTGGTTACCTTGTGTACTTTGCAATTTCACAGAATGAAGGTAAGAGGGTCCAGCACCTTTACGCAGATAAATTAACTCTGGGACAGCATCTGACTATTATAGCTCCCCATGCATTGGAGAGCACTGTCCGCCGGACCGATGGCTCAGCAATGCTCGGGCCACATACTATCAGACAACTCTCCTGGACCGGGACCGCATCACTTTCGGGCCCCCATCCGTCCTTAACCCAGCCACCCTCCTCCCAGTTGCCCAACAAGAAGAGGAGGGAGAGCCAGTGCATGACTGTGGTGCCATCCTGGCGGAGGAAACTGGGGTCTGAAAGGAAGCGGATGGCAGAGGAAGTGCTGGCAGGCTGCCAAGCCTGCCAGCAGGTTAATGCATACCCTGGTCGGGTGGCTCCTGGAAAGAGACTACGAGGGAGTCGACCGGGCCAACACTGGGAAGTGGACTTTACTGAAATACGGCCAGCTAAATATGGCCTAAGGCATTTACTACGAAAAACTGGAGGCAATGGATACCCTGGTCATACTCATTGATATAATTAGCATCCTTACATTGGTTACCTTGTGTACTTTGCAATTTCACAGAATGAAGGTAAGAGGGTCCAGCACCTTTACGCAGATAAATTAACTCTGGGACAGCATCTGACTATTATAGCTCCCCATGCATTGGAGAGCACTGTCCGCCGGACCGATGGCTCAGCAATGCTCGGGCCACATACTATCAGACAACTCTCCTGGACCGGGACCGCATCCGTCCTTAACCCAGCCACCCTCCTCCCAAGTGCCCAACAAGAAGAGGAGGGAGAGCCAGTGCATGACTGTGGTGCCATCCTGGCGGAGGAAACTGGGGTCTGAAAGGAAGCGGATGGCAGAGGAAGTGCTGGCAGGCTGCCAAGCCTGCCAGCAGGTTAATGCATACCCTGGTCGGGTGGCTCCTGGAAAGAGACTACGAGGGAGTCGACCGGGCCAACACTGGGAAGTGGACTTTACTGAAATACGGCCAGCTAAATATGGCCTAAGGCATTTACTACGAAAAACTGGAGGCAATGGATACCCTGCTCATACTCATTGATATAATTAGCATCCTTACATTGGTTACCTTGTATACTTTGCAATTTCACAGAATGAAGGTAAGAGGGTCCAGCACCTCTACCCTTTCTTAGTCTGTTTGGCAGGATTCCTTTGTCAGCCTTTAATGCTTGGGGGTTCAGAAAAACATTTCATCTCTGAACATTAAACAGACCTGTCTGATTTCACTTTGCCGCTACAAGTGGAGGTGTGTATTTTGAAATATCACAATGTGAAGGTAAGAGGGTCCAGCACCTTTACGCAGATAAATTAACTCTGGGACAGCATCTGACTATTATAGCTCCCCATGCATTGGAGAGCACTGTCCGCCGGACCGATGGCTCAGCAATGCTCGGGCCACATACTATCAGACAACTCTCCTGGACCGGGACCGCATCCGTCCTTAACCCAGCCACCCTCCTCCCAAGTGCCCAACAAGAAGAGGAGGGAGAGCCAGTGCATGACTGTGGTGCCATCCTGGCGGAGGAAACTGGGGTCTGAAAGGAAGCGGATGGCAGAGGAAGTGCTGGCAGGCTGCCAAGCCTGCCAGCAGGTTAATGCATACCCTGGTCGGGTGGCTCCTGGAAAGAGACTACGAGGGAGTCGACCGGGCCAACACTGGGAAGTGGACTTTACTGAAATACGGCCAGCTAAATATGGCCTAAGGCATTTACTACGAAAAACTGGAGGCAATGGATACCCTGGTCATACTCATTGATATAATTAGCATCCTTACATTGGTTACCTTGTGTACTTTGCAATTTCACAGAATGAAGGTAAGAGGGTCCAGCACCTTTACGCAGATAAATTAACTCTGGGACAGCATCTGACTATTATAGCTCCCCATGCATTGGAGAGCACTGTCCGCCGGACCGATGGCTCAGCAATGCTCGGGCCACATACTATCAGACAACTCTCCTGGACCGGGACCGCATCCGTCCTTAACCCAGCCACCCTCCTCCCAAGTGCCCAACAAGAAGAGGAGGGAGAGCCAGTGCATGACTGTGGTGCCATCCTGGCGGAGGAAACTGGGGTCTGAAAGGAAGCGGATGGCAGAGGAAGTGCTGGCAGGCTGCCAAGCCTGCCAGCAGGTTAATGCATACCCTGGTCGGGTGGCTCCTGGAAAGAGACTACGAGGGAGTCGACCGGGCCAACACTGGGAAGTGGACTTTACTGAAATACGGCCAGCTAAATATGGCCTAAGGCATTTACTACGAAAAACTGGAGGCAATGGATACCCTGGTCATACTCATTGATATAATTAGCATCCTGATCTTGGTTACCTTGTGTATTTTGAAATATCACAATGTGAAGGTAAGAGGGTCCAGCACCTTTACGCAGATAAATTAACTCTGGGACAGCATCTGACTATTATAGCTCCCCATGCATTGGAGAGCACTGTCCGCCGGACCGATGGCTCAGCAATGCTCGGGCCACATACTATCAGACAACTCTCCTGGACCGGGACCGCATCCGTCCTTAACCCAGCCACCCTCCTCCCAAGTGCCCAACAAGAAGAGGAGGGAGAGCCAGTGCATGACTGTGGTGCCATCCTGGCGGAGGAAACTGGGGTCTGAAAGGAAGCGGATGGCAGAGGAAGTGCTGGCAGGCTGCCAAGCCTGCCAGCAGGTTAATGCATACCCTGGTCGGGTGGCTCCTGGAAAGAGACTACGAGGGAGTCGACCGGGCCAACACTGGGAAGTGGACTTTACTGAAATACGGCCAGCTAAATATGGCCTAAGGCATTTACTACGAAAAACTGGAGGCAATGGATACCCTGGTCATACTCATTGATATAATTAGCATCCTTACATTGGTTACCTTGTGTACTTTGCAATTTCACAGAATGAAGGTAAGAGGGTCCAGCACCTCTACCCTTTCTTAGTCTGTTTGGCAGGATTCCTTTGTCAGCCTTTAATGCTTGGGGGTTCAGAAAAACATTTCATCTCTGAACATTAAACAGACCTGTCTGATTTCACTTTGCCGCTACAAGTGGAGGTATGTATTTTGAAATATCACAATGTGAAGGTAAGAGGGTCCAGCACCTTTACGCAGATAAATTAACTCTGGGACAGCATCTGACTATTATAGCTCCCCATGCATTGGAGAGCACTGTCCGCCGGACCGATGGCTCAGCAATGCTCGGGCCACATACTATCAGACAACTCTCCTGGACCGGGACCGCATCACTTTCGGGCCCCCATCCGTCCTTAACCCAGCCACCCTCCTCCCAGTTGCCCAACAAGAAGAGGAGGGAGAGCCAGTGCATGACTGTGGTGCCATCCTGGCGGAGGAAACTGGGGTCTGAAAGGAAGCGGATGGCAGAGGAAGTGCTGGCAGGCTGCCAAGCCTGCCAGCAGGTTAATGCATACCCTGGTCGGGTGGCTCCTGGAAAGAGACTACGAGGGAGTCGACCGGGCCAACACTGGGAAGTGGACTTTACTGAAATACGGCCAGCTAAATATGGCCTAAGGCATTTACTACGAAAAACTGGAGGCAATGGATACCCTGGTCATACTCATTGATATAATTAGCATCCTTACATTGGTTACCTTGTGTACTTTGCAATTTCACAGAATGAAGGTAAGAGGGTCCAGCACCTTTACGCAGATAAATTAACTCTGGGACAGCATCTGACTATTATAGCTCCCCATGCATTGGAGAGCACTGTCCGCCGGACCGATGGCTCAGCAATGCTCGGGCCACATACTATCAGACAACTCTCCTGGACCGGGACCGCATCCGTCCTTAACCCAGCCACCCTCCTCCCAAGTGCCCAACAAGAAGAGGAGGGAGAGCCAGTGCATGACTGTGGTGCCATCCTGGCGGAGGAAACTGGGGTCTGAAAGGAAGCGGATGGCAGAGGAAGTGCTGGCAGGCTGCCAAGCCTGCCAGCAGGTTAATGCATACCCTGGTCGGGTGGCTCCTGGAAAGAGACTACGAGGGAGTCGACCGGGCCAACACTGGGAAGTGGACTTTACTGAAATACGGCCAGCTAAATATGGCCTAAGGCATTTACTACGAAAAACTGGAGGCAATGGATACCCTGGTCATACTCATTGATATAATTAGCATCCTGATCTTGGTTACCTTGTGTATTTTGAAATATCACAATGTGAAGGTAAGAGGGTCCAGCACCTTTACGCAGATAAATTAACTCTGGGACAGCATCTGACTATTATAGCTCCCCATGCATTGGAGAGCACTGTCCGCCGGACCGATGGCTCAGCAATGCTCGGGCCACATACTATCAGACAACTCTCCTGGACCGGGACCGCATCCGTCCTTAACCCAGCCACCCTCCTCCCAAGTGCCCAACAAGAAGAGGAGGGAGAGCCAGTGCATGACTGTGGTGCCATCCTGGCGGAGGAAACTGGGGTCTGAAAGGAAGCGGATGGCAGAGGAAGTGCTGGCAGGCTGCCAAGCCTGCCAGCAGGTTAATGCATACCCTGGTCGGGTGGCTCCTGGAAAGAGACTACGAGGGAGTCGACCGGGCCAACACTGGGAAGTGGACTTTACTGAAATACGGCCAGCTAAATATGGCCTAAGGCATTTACTACGAAAAACTGGAGGCAATGGATACCCTGGTCATACTCATTGATATAATTAGCATCCTTACATTGGTTACCTTGTGTACTTTGCAATTTCACAGAATGAAGGTAAGAGGGTCCAGCACCTTTACGCAGATAAATTAACTCTGGGACAGCATCTGACTATTATAGCTCCCCATGCATTGGAGAGCACTGTCCGCCGGACCGATGGCTCAGCAATGCTCGGGCCACATACTATCAGACAACTCTCCTGGACCGGGACCGCATCCGTCCTTAACCCAGCCACCCTCCTCCCAAGTGCCCAACAAGAAGAGGAGGGAGAGCCAGTGCATGACTGTGGTGCCATCCTGGCGGAGGAAACTGGGGTCTGAAAGGAAGCGGATGGCAGAGGAAGTGCTGGCAGGCTGCCAAGCCTGCCAGCAGGTTAATGCATACCCTGGTCGGGTGGCTCCTGGAAAGAGACTACGAGGGAGTCGACCGGGCCAACACTGGGAAGTGGACTTTACTGAAATACGGCCAGCTAAATATGGCCTAAGGCATTTACTACGAAAAACTGGAGGCAATGGATACCCTGGTCATACTCATTGATATAATTAGCATCCTGATCTTGGTTACCTTGTGTATTTTGAAATATCACAATGTGAAGGTAAGAGGGTCCAGCACCTTTACGCAGATAAATTAACTCTGGGACAGCATCTGACTATTATAGCTCCCCATGCATTGGAGAGCACTGTCCGCCGGACCGATGGCTCAGCAATGCTCGGGCCACATACTATCAGACAACTCTCCTGGACCGGGACCGCATCCGTCCTTAACCCAGCCACCCTCCTCCCAAGTGCCCAACAAGAAGAGGAGGGAGAGCCAGTGCATGACTGTGGTGCCATCCTGGCGGAGGAAACTGGGGTCTGAAAGGAAGCGGATGGCAGAGGAAGTGCTGGCAGGCTGCCAAGCCTGCCAGCAGGTTAATGCATACCCTGGTCGGGTGGCTCCTGGAAAGAGACTACGAGGGAGTCGACCGGGCCAACACTGGGAAGTGGACTTTACTGAAATACGGCCAGCTAAATATGGCCTAAGGCATTTACTACGAAAAACTGGAGGCAATGGATACCCTGGTCATACTCATTGATATAATTAGCATCCTTACATTGGTTACCTTGTGTACTTTGCAATTTCACAGAATGAAGGTAAGAGGGTCCAGCACCTTTACGCAGATAAATTAACTCTGGGACAGCATCTGACTATTATAGCTCCCCATGCATTGGAGAGCACTGTCCGCCGGACCGATGGCTCAGCAATGCTCGGGCCACATACTATCAGACAACTCTCCTGGACCGGGACCGCATCCGTCCTTAACCCAGCCACCCTCCTCCCAAGTGCCCAACAAGAAGAGGAGGGAGAGCCAGTGCATGACTGTGGTGCCATCCTGGCGGAGGAAACTGGGGTCTGAAAGGAAGCGGATGGCAGAGGAAGTGCTGGCAGGCTGCCAAGCCTGCCAGCAGGTTAATGCATACCCTGGTCGGGTGGCTCCTGGAAAGAGACTACGAGGGAGTCGACCGGGCCAACACTGGGAAGTGGACTTTACTGAAATACGGCCAGCTAAATATGGCCTAAGGCATTTACTACGAAAAACTGGAGGCAATGGATACCCTGGTTATACTCATTGATATAATTAGCATCCTGATCTTGGTTACCTTGTGTATTTTGAAATATCACAATGTGAAGGTAAGAGGGTCCAGCACCTTTACGCAGATAAATTAACTCTGGGACAGCATCTGACTATTATAGCTCCCCATGCATTGGAGAGCACTGTCCGCCGGACCGATGGCTCAGCAATGCTCGGGCCACATACTATCAGACAACTCTCCTGGACCGGGACCGCATCCGTCCTTAACCCAGCCACCCTCCTCCCAAGTGCCCAACAAGAAGAGGAGGGAGAGCCAGTGCATGACTGTGGTGCCATCCTGGCGGAGGAAACTGGGGTCTGAAAGGAAGCGGATGGCAGAGGAAGTGCTGGCAGGCTGCCAAGCCTGCCAGCAGGTTAATGCATACCCTGGTCGGGTGGCTCCTGGAAAGAGACTACGAGGGAGTCGACCGGGCCAACACTGGGAAGTGGACTTTACTGAAATACGGCCAGCTAAATATGGCCTAAGGCATTTACTACGAAAAACTGGAGGCAATGGATACCCTGGTCATACTCATTGATATAATTAGCATCCTTACATTGGTTACCTTGTGTACTTTGCAATTTCACAGAATGAAGGTAAGAGGGTCCAGCACCTTTACGCAGATAAATTAACTCTGGGACAGCATCTGACTATTATAGCTCCCCATGCATTGGAGAGCACTGTCCGCCGGACCGATGGCTCAGCAATGCTCGGGCCACATACTATCAGACAACTCTCCTGGACCGGGACCGCATCCGTCCTTAACCCAGCCACCCTCCTCCCAAGTGCCCAACAAGAAGAGGAGGGAGAGCCAGTGCATGACTGTGGTGCCATCCTGGCGGAGGAAACTGGGGTCTGAAAGGAAGCGGATGGCAGAGGAAGTGCTGGCAGGCTGCCAAGCCTGCCAGCAGGTTAATGCATACCCTGGTCGGGTGGCTCCTGGAAAGAGACTACGAGGGAGTCGACCGGGCCAACACTGGGAAGTGGACTTTATTGAAATACGGCCAGCTAAATATGGCCTAAGGCATTTACTACGAAAAACTGGAGGCAATGGATACCCTGGTCATACTCATTGATATAATTAGCATCCTGATCTTGGTTACCTTGTGTATTTTGAAATATCACAATGTGAAGGTAAGAGGGTCCAGCACCTTTACGCAGATAAATTAACTCTGGGACAGCATCTGACTATTATAGCTCCCCATGCATTGGAGAGCACTGTCCGCCGGACCGATGGCTCAGCAATGCTCGGGCCACATACTATCAGACAACTCTCCTGGACCGGGACCGCATCCGTCCTTAACCCAGCCACCCTCCTCCCAAGTGCCCAACAAGAAGAGGAGGGAGAGCCAGTGCATGACTGTGGTGCCATCCTGGCGGAGGAAACTGGGGTCTGAAAGGAAGCGGATGGCAGAGGAAGTGCTGGCAGGCTGCCAAGCCTGCCAGCAGGTTAATGCATACCCTGGTCGGGTGGCTCCTGGAAAGAGACTACGAGGGAGTCGACCGGGCCAACACTGGGAAGTGGACTTTACTGAAATACGGCCAGCTAAATATGGCCTAAGGCATTTACTACGAAAAACTGGAGGCAATGGATACCCTGGTCATACTCATTGATATAATTAGCATCCTTACATTGGTTACCTTGTGTACTTTGCAATTTCACAGAATGAAGGTAAGAGGGTCCAGCACCTTTACGCAGATAAATTAACTCTGGGACAGCATCTGACTATTATAGCTCCCCATGCATTGGAGAGCACTGTCCTCCGGACCGATGGCTCAGCAATGCTCGGGCCACATACTATCAGACAACTCTCCTGGACCGGGACCGCATCCGTCCTTAACCCAGCCACCCTCCTCCCAAGTGCCCAACAAGAAGAGGAGGGAGAGCCAGTGCATGACTGTGGTGCCATCCTGGCGGAGGAAACTGGGGTCTGAAAGGAAGCGGATGGCAGAGGAAGTGCTGGCAGGCTGCCAAGCCTGCCAGCAGGTTAATGCATACCCTGGTCGGGTGGCTCCTGGAAAGAGACTACGAGGGAGTCGACCGGGCCAACACTGGGAAGTGGACTTTACTGAAATACGGCCAGCTAAATATGGCCTAAGGCATTTACTACGAAAAACTGGAGGCAATGGATACCCTGGTCATACTCATTGATATAATTAGCATCCTTACATTGGTTACCTTGTGTACTTTGCAATTTCACAGAATGAAGGTAAGAGGGTCCAGCCGCTTTACGCAGATAAATTAACTCTGGGACAGCATCTGACTATTATAGCTCCCCATGCATTGGAGAGCACTGTCCGCCGGACCGATGGCTCAACAATGCTCGGGCCACATACTATCAGACAACTCTCCTGGACCGGGACCGCATCCGTCCTTAACCCAGCCACCCTCCTCCCAAGTGCCCAACAAGAAGAGGAGGGAGAGCCAGTGCATGACTGTGGTGCCATCCTGGCGGAGGAAACTGGGGTCTGAAAGGAAGCGGATGGCAGAGGAAGTGCTGGCAGGCTGCCAAGCCTGCCAGCAGGTTAATGCATACCCTGGTCGGGTGGCTCCTGGAAAGAGACTACGAGGGAGTCGACCGGGCCAACACTGGGAAGTGGACTTTACTGAAATACGGCCAGCTAAATATGGCCTAAGGCATTTACTACGAAAAACTGGAGGCAATGGATACCCTGGTCATACTCATTGATATAATTAGCATCCTTACATTGGTTACCTTGTGTACTTTGCAATTTCACAGAATGAAGGTAAGAGGGTCCAGCACCTTTACGCAGATAAATTAACTCTGGGAAGCATCTGACTATTATAGCTCCCCATGCATTGGAGAGCACTGTCCGCCGGACCGATGGCTCAGCAATGCTCGGGCCACATACTATCAGACAACTCTCCTGGACCGGGACCGCATCCGTCCTTAACCCAGCCACCCTCCTCCCAAGTGCCCAACAAGAAGAGGAGGGAGAGCCAGTGCATGACTGTGGTGCCATCCTGGCGGAGGAAACTGGGGTCTGAAAGGAAGCGGATGGCAGAGGAAGTGCTGGCAGGCTGCCAAGCCTGCCAGCAGGTTAATGCATACCCTGGTCGGGTGGCTCCTGGAAAGAGACTACGAGGGAGTCGACCGGGCCAACACTGGGAAGTGGACTTTACTGAAATACGGCCAGCTAAATATGGCCTAAGGCATTTACTACGAAAAACTGGAGGCAATGGATACCCTGGTCATACTCATTGATATAATTAGCATCCTTACATTGGTTACCTTGTGTACTTTGCAATTTCACAGAATGAAGGTAAGAGGGTCCAGCACCTTTACGCAGATAAATTAACTCTGGGACAGCATCTGACTATTATAGCTCCCCATGCATTGGAGAGCACTGTCCGCCGACCGATGGCTCAGCAATGCTCGGGCCACATACTATCAGACAACTCTCCTGGACCGGGACCGCATCCGTCCTTAACCCAGCCACCCTCCTCCCAAGTGCCCAACAAGAAGAGGAGGGAGAGCCAGTGCATGACTGTGGTGCCATCCTGGCGGAGGAAACTGGGGTCTGAAAGGAAGCGGATGGCAGAGGAAGTGCTGGCAGGCTGCCAAGCCTGCCAGCAGGTTAATGCATACCCTGGTCGGGTGGCTCCTGGAAAGAGACTACGAGGGAGTCGACCGGGCCAACACTGGGAAGTGGACTTTACTGAAATACGGCCAGCTAAATATGGCCTAAGGCATTTACTACGAAAAACTGGAGGCAATGGATACCCTGGTCATACTCATTGATATAATTAGCATCCTTACATTGGTTACCTTGTGTACTTTGCAATTTCACAGAATGAAGGTAAGAGGGTCCAGCCGCTTTACGCAGATAAATTAACTCTGGGACAGCATCTGACTATTATAGCTCCCCATGCATTGGAGAGCACTGTCCGCCGGACCGATGGCTCAGCAATGCTCGGGCAACATACTATCAGACAACTCTCCTGGACCGGGACCGCATCCGTCCTTAACCCAGCCACCCTCCTCCCAAGTGCCCAACAAGAAGAGGAGGGAGAGCCAGTGCATGACTGTGGTGCCATCCTGGCGGAGGAAACTGGGGTCTGAAAGGAAGCGGATGGCAGAGGAAGTGCTGGCAGGCTGCCAAGCCTGCCAGCAGGTTAATGCATACCCTGGTCGGGTGGCTCCTGGAAAGAGACTACGAGGGAGTCGACCGGGCCAACACTGGGAAGTGGACTTTACTGAAATACGGCCAGCTAAATATGGCCTAAGGCATTTACTACGAAAAACTGGAGGCAATGGATACCCTGGTCATACTCATTGATATAATTAGCATCCTGATCTTGGTTACCTTGTGTACTTTGAAATATCACAATGTGAAGGTAAGAGGGTCCAGCACCTTTACGCAGATAAATTAACTCTGGGACAGCATCTGACTATTATAGCTCCCCATGCATTGGAGAGCACTGTCCGCCGGACCGATGGCTCAGCAATGCTCGGGCCACATACTATCAGACAACTCTCCTGGACCGGGACCGCATCCGTCCTTAACCCAGCCACCCTCCTCCCAAGTGCCCAACAAGAAGAGGAGGGAGAGCCAGTGCATGACTGTGGTGCCATCCTGGCGGAGGAAACTGGGGTCTGAAAGGAAGCGGATGGCAGAGGAAGTGCTGGCAGGCTGCCAAGCCTGCCAGCAGGTTAATGCATACCCTGGTCGGGTGGCTCCTGGAAAGAGACTACGAGGGAGTCGACCGGGCCAACACTGGGAAGTGGACTTTACTGAAATACGGCCAGCTAAATATGGCCTAAGGCATTTACTACGAAAAACTGGAGGCAATGGATACCCTGGTCATACTCATTGATATAATTAGCATCCTGATCTTGGTTACTTGTGTATTTTGAAATATCACAATGTGAAGGTAAGAGGGTCCAGCACCTTTACGCAGATAAATTAACTCTGGGACAGCATCTGACTATTATAGCTCCCCATGCATTGGAGAGCACTGTCCGCCGGACCGATGGCTCAGCAATGCTCGGGCCACATACTATCAGACAACTCTCCTGGACCGGGACCGCATCCGTCCTTAACCCAGCCACCCTCCTCCCAAGTGCCCAACAAGAAGAGGAGGGAGAGCCAGTGCATGACTGTGGTGCCATCCTGGCGGAGGAAACTGGGGTCTGAAAGGAAGCGGATGGCAGAGGAAGTGCTGGCAGGCTGCCAAGCCTGCCAGCAGGTTAATGCATACCCTGGTCGGGTGGCTCCTGGAAAGAGACTACGAGGGAGTCGACCGGGCCAACACTGGGAAGTGGACTTTACTGAAATACGGCCAGCTAAATATGGCCTAAGGCATTTACTACGAAAAACTGGAGGCAATGGATACCCTGGTCATACTCATTGATATAATTAGCATCCTGATCTTGGTTACCTTGTGTATTTTGAAATATCACAATGTGAAGGTAAGAGGGTCCAGCACCTTTACGCAGATAAATTAACTCTGGGACAGCATCTGACTATTATAGCTCCCCATGCATTGGAGAGCACTGTCCGCCGGACCGATGGCTCAGCAATGCTCGGGCCACATACTATCAGACAACTCTCCTGGACCGGGACCGCATCACTTTCGGGCCCCCATCCGTCCTTAACCCAGCCACCCTCCTCCCAGTTGCCCAACAAGAAGAGGAGGGAGAGCCAGTGCATGACTGTGGTGCCATCCTGGCGGAGGAAACTGGGGTCTGAAAGGAAGCGGATGGCAGAGGAAGTGCTGGCAGGCTGCCAAGCCTGCCAGCAGGTTAATGCATACCCTGGTCGGGTGGCTCCTGGAAAGAGACTACGAGGGAGTCGACCGGGCCAACACTGGGAAGTGGACTTTACTGAAATACGGCCAGCTAAATATGGCCTAAGGCATTTACTACGAAAAACTGGAGGCAATGGATACCCTGGTCATACTCATTGATATAATTAGCATCCTTACATTGGTTACCTTGTGTACTTTGCAATTTCACAGAATGAAGGTAAGAGGGTCCAGCACCTCTACCCTTTCTTAGTCTGTTTGGCAGGATTCCTTTGTCAGCCTTTAATGCTTGGGGGTTCAGAAAAACATTTCATCTCTGAACATTAAACAGACCTGTCTGATTTCACTTTGCCGCTACAAGTGGAGGTGTGTATTTTGAAATATCACAATGTGAAGGTAAGAGGGTCCAGCACCTTTACGCAGATAAATTAACTCTGGGACAGCATCTGACTATTATAGCTCCCCATGCATTGGAGAGCACTGTCCGCCGGACCGATGGCTCAGCAATGCTCGGGCCACATACTATCAGACAACTCTCCTGGACCGGGACCGCATCCGTCCTTAACCCAGCCACCCTCCTCCCAAGTGCCCAACAAGAAGAGGAGGGAGAGCCAGTGCATGACTGTGGTGCCATCCTGGCGGAGGAAACTGGGGTCTGAAAGGAAGCGGATGGCAGAGGAAGTGCTGGCAGGCTGCCAAGCCTGCCAGCAGGTTAATGCATACCCTGGTCGGGTGGCTCCTGGAAAGAGACTACGAGGGAGTCGACCGGGCCAACACTGGGAAGTGGACTTTACTGAAATACGGCCAGCTAAATATGGCCTAAGGCATTTACTACGAAAAACTGGAGGCAATGGATACCCTGGTCATACTCATTGATATAATTAGCATCCTTACATTGGTTACCTTGTGTACTTTGCAATTTCACAGAATGAAGGTAAGAGGGTCCAGCACCTTTACGCAGATAAATTAACTCTGGGACAGCATCTGACTATTATAGCTCCCCATGCATTGGAGAGCACTGTCCGCCGGACCGATGGCTCAGCAATGCTCGGGCCACATACTATCAGACAACTCTCCTGGACCGGGACCGCATCACTTTCGGGCCCCCATCCGTCCTTAACCCAGCCACCCTCCTCCCAGTTGCCCAACAAGAAGAGGAGGGAGAGCCAGTGCATGACTGTGGTGCCATCCTGGCGGAGGAAACTGGGGTCTGAAAGGAAGCGGATGGCAGAGGAAGTGCTGGCAGGCTGCCAAGCCTGCCAGCAGGTTAATGCATACCCTGGTCGGGTGGCTCCTGGAAAGAGACTACGAGGGAGTCGACCGGGCCAACACTGGGAAGTGGACTTTACTGAAATACGGCCAGCTAAATATGGCCTAAGGCATTTACTACGAAAAACTGGAGGCAATGGATACCCTGGTCATACTCATTGATATAATTAGCATCCTGATCTTGGTTACCTTGTGTATTTTGAAATATCACAATGTGAAGGTAAGAGGGTCCAGCACCTTTACGCAGATAAATTAACTCTGGGACAGCATCTGACTATTATAGCTCCCCATGCATTGGAGAGCACTGTCTGCCGGACCGATGGCTCAGCAATGCTCGGGCCACATACTATCAGACAACTCTCCTGGACCGGGACCGCATCCGTCCTTAACCCAGCCACCCTCCTCCCAAGTGCCCAACAAGAAGAGGAGGGAGAGCCAGTGCATGACTGTGGTGCCATCCTGGCGGAGGAAACTGGGGTCTGAAAGGAAGCAGATGGCAGAGGAAGTGCTGGCAGGCTGCCAAGCCTGCCAGCAGGTTAATGCATACCCTGGTCGGGTGGCTCCTGGAAAGAGACTACGAGGGAGTCGCCCGGGCCAACACTGGGAAGTGGACTTTACTGAAATACGGCCAGCTAAATATGGCCTAAGGCATTTACTACGAAAAACTGGAGGCAATGGATACCCTGGTCATACTCATTGATATAATTATCATCCTTACATTGGTTACCTTGTGTACTTTGCAATTTCACAGAATGAAGGTAAGAGGGTCCAGCACCTCTACCCTTTCTTAGTCTGTTTGGCAGGATTCCTTTGTCAGCCTTTAATGCTTGGGGGTTCAGAAAAACATTTCATCTCTGAACATTAAACAGACCTGTCTGATTTCACTTTGCCGCTACAAGTGGAGGTGTGTATTTTGAAATATCACAATGTGAAGGTAAGAGGGTCCAGCACCTTTACGCAGATAAATTAACTCTGGGACAGCATCTGACTATTATAGCTCCCCATGCATTGGAGAGCACTGTCCGCCGGACCGATGGCTCAGCAATGCTCGGGCCACATACTATCAGACAACTCTCCTGGACCGGGACCGCATCCGTCCTTAACCCAGCCACCCTCCTCCCAAGTGCCCAACAAGAAGAGGAGGGAGAGCCAGTGCATGACTGTGGTGCCATCCTGGCGGAGGAAACTGGGGTCTGAAAGGAAGCGGATGGCAGAGGAAGTGCTGGCAGGCTGCCAAGCCTGCCAGCAGGTTAATGCATACCCTGGTCGGGTGGCTCCTGGAAAGAGACTACGAGGGAGTCGACCGGGCCAACACTGGGAAGTGGACTTTACTGAAATACGGCCAGCTAAATATGGCCTAAGGCATTTACTACGAAAAACTGGAGGCAATGGATACCCTGGTCATACTCATTGATATAATTAGCATCCTTACATTGGTTACCTTGTGTACTTTGCAATTTCACAGAATGAAGGTAAGAGGGTCCAGCACCTTTACGCAGATAAATTAACTCTGGGACAGCATCTGACTATTATAGCTCCCCATGCATTGGAGAGCACTGTCCGCCGGACCGATGGCTCAGCAATGCTCGGGCCACATACTATCAGACAACTCTCCTGGACCGGGACCGCATCCGTCCTTAACCCAGCCACCCTCCTCCCAAGTGCCCAACAAGAAGAGGAGGGAGAGCCAGTGCATGACTGTGGTGCCATCCTGGCGGAGGAAACTGGGGTCTGAAAGGAAGCGGATGGCAGAGGAAGTGCTGGCAGGCTGCCAAGCCTGCCAGCAGGTTAATGCATACCCTGGTCGGGTGGCTCCTGGAAAGAGACTACGAGGGAGTCGACCGGGCCAACACTGGGAAGTGGACTTTACTGAAATACGGCCAGCTAAATATGGCCTAAGGCATTTACTACGAAAAACTGGAGGCAATGGATACCCTGGTCATACTCATTGATATAATTAGCATCCTTACATTGGTTACCTTGTGTACTTTGCAATTTCACAGAATGAAGGTAAGAGGGTCCAGCACCTCTACCCTTTCTTAGTCTGTTTGGCAGGATTCCTTTGTCAGCCTTTAATGCTTGGGGGTTCAGAAAAACATTTCATCTCTGAACATTAAACAGACCTGTCTGATTTCACTTTGCCGCTACAAGTGGACGTGTGTATTTTGAAATATCACAATGTGAAGGTAAGAGGGTCCAGCACCTTTACGCAGATAAATTAACTCTGGGACAGCATCTGACTATTATAGCTCCCCATGCATTGGAGAGCACTGTCCGCCGGACCGATGGCTCAGCAATGCTCGGGCCACATACTATCAGACAACTCTCCTGGACCGGGACCGCATCCGTCCTTAACCCAGCCACCCTCCTCCCAAGTGCCCAACAAGAAGAGGAGGGAGAGCCAGTGCATGACTGTGGTGCCATCCTGGCGGAGGAAACTGGGGTCTGAAAGGAAGCGGATGGCAGAGGAAGT
This sequence comes from Peromyscus maniculatus bairdii, assembly GCF_049852395.1. NCBI lineage: Eukaryota > Metazoa > Chordata > Mammalia > Rodentia > Cricetidae > Peromyscus > Peromyscus maniculatus. The sequence continues at coordinate 29,110,346 of NC_134856.1, forward strand.
GCTGGCAGGCTGCCAAGCCTGCCAGCAGGTTAATGCATACCCTGGTCGGGTGGCTCCTGGAAAGAGACTACGAGGGAGTCGACCGGGCCAACACTGGGAAGTGGACTTTACTGAAATACGGCCAGCTAAATATGGCCTAAGGCATTTACTACGAAAAACTGGAGGCAATGGATACCCTGGTCATACTCATTGATATAATTAGCATCCTTACATTGGTTACCTTGTGTACTTTGCAATTTCACAGAATGAAGGTAAGAGGGTCCAGCACCTTTACGCAGATAAATTAACTCTGGGACAGCATCTGACTATTATAGCTCCCCATGCATTGGAGAGCACTGTCCGCCGGACCGATGGCTCAGCAATGCTCGGGCCACATACTATCAGACAACTCTCCTGGACCGGGACCGCATCACTTTCGGGCCCCCATCCGTCCTTAACCCAGCCACCCTCCTCCCAGTTGCCCAACAAGAAGAGGAGGGAGAGCCAGTGCATGACTGTGGTGCCATCCTGGCGGAGGAAACTGGGGTCTGAAAGGAAGCGGATGGCAGAGGAAGTGCTGGCAGGCTGCCAAGCCTGCCAGCAGGTTAATGCATACCCTGGTCGGGTGGCTCCTGGAAAGAGACTACGAGGGAGTCGACCGGGCCAACACTGGGAAGTGGACTTTACTGAAATACGGCCAGCTAAATATGGCCTAAGGCATTTACTACGAAAAACTGGAGGCAATGGATACCCTGGTCATACTCATTGATATAATTAGCATCCTTACATTGGTTACCTTGTGTACTTTGCAATTTCACAGAATGAAGGTAAGAGGGTCCAGCACCTTTACGCAGATAAATTAACTCTGGGACAGCATCTGACTATTATAGCTCCCCATGCATTGGAGAGCACTGTCCGCCGGACCGATGGCTCAGCAATGCTCGGGCCACATACTATCAGACAACTCTCCTGGACCGGGACCGCATCCGTCCTTAACCCAGCCACCCTCCTCCCAAGTGCCCAACAAGAAGAGGAGGGAGAGCCAGTGCATGACTGTGGTGCCATCCTGGCGGAGGAAACTGGGGTCTGAAAGGAAGCGGATGGCAGAGGAAGTGCTGGCAGGCTGCCAAGCCTGCCAGCAGGTTAATGCATACCCTGGTCGGGTGGCTCCTGGAAAGAGACTACGAGGGAGTCGACCGGGCCAACACTGGGAAGTGGACTTTACTGAAATACGGCCAGCTAAATATGGCCTAAGGCATTTACTACGAAAAACTGGAGGCAATGGATACCCTGGTCATACTCATTGATATAATTAGCATCCTTACATTGGTTACCTTGTGTACTTTGCAATTTCACAGAATGAAGGTAAGAGGGTCCAGCACCTCTACCCTTTCTTAGTCTGTTTGGCAGGATTCCTTTGTCAGCCTTTAATGCTTGGGGGTTCAGAAAAACATTTCATCTCTGAACATTAAACAGACCTGTCTGATTTCACTTTGCCGCTACAAGTGGAGGTGTGTATTTTGAAATATCACAATGTGAAGGTAAGAGGGTCCAGCACCTTTACGCAGATAAATTAACTCTGGGACAGCATCTGACTATTATAGCTCCCCATGCATTGGAGAGCACTGTCCGCCGGACCGATGGCTCAGCAATGCTCGGGCCACATACTATCAGACAACTCTCCTGGACCGGGACCGCATCCGTCCTTAACCCAGCCACCCTCCTCCCAGTTGCCCAACAAGAAGAGGAGGGAGAGCCAGTGCATGACTGTGGTGCCATCCTGGCGGAGGAAACTGGGGTCTGAAAGGAAGCGGATGGCAGAGGAAGTGCTGGCAGGCTGCCAAGCCTGCCAGCAGGTTAATGCATACCCTGGTCGGGTGGCTCCTGGAAAGAGACTACGAGGGAGTCGACCGGGCCAACACTGGGAAGTGGACTTTACTGAAATACGGCCAGCTAAATATGGCCTAAGGCATTTACTACGAAAAACTGGAGGCAATGGATACCCTGGTCATACTCATTGATATAATTAGCATCCTGATCTTGGTTACCTTGTGTATTTTGAAATATCACAATGTGAAGGTAAGAGGGTCCAGCACCTTTACGCAGATAAATTAACTCTGGGACAGCATCTGACTATTATAGCTCCCCATGCATTGGAGAGCACTGTCCGCCGGACCGATGGCTCAGCAATGCTCGGGCCACATACTATCAGACAACTCTCCTGGACCGGGACCGCATCCGTCCTTAACCCAGCCACCCTCCTCCCAAGTGCCCAACAAGAAGAGGAGGGAGAGCCAGTGCATGACTGTGGTGCCATCCTGGCGGAGGAAACTGGGGTCTGAAAGGAAGCGGATGGCAGAGGAAGTGCTGGCAGGCTGCCAAGCCTGCCAGCAGGTTAATGCATACCCTGGTCGGGTGGCTCCTGGAAAGAGACTACGAGGGAGTCGACCGGGCCAACACTGGGAAGTGGACTTTACTGAAATACGGCCAGCTAAATATGGCCTAAGGCATTTACTACGAAAAACTGGAGGCAATGGATACCCTGGTCATACTCATTGATATAATTAGCATCCTTACATTGGTTACCTTGTATACTTTGCAATTTCACAGAATGAAGGTAAGAGGGTCCAGCACCTCTACCCTTTCTTAGTCTGTTTGGCAGGATTCCTTTGTCAGCCTTTAATGCTTGGGGGTTCAGAAAAACATTTCATCTCTGAACATTAAACAGACCTGTCTGATTTCACTTTGCCGCTACAAGTGGAGGTGTGTATTTTGAAATATCACAATGTGAAGGGAAGAGGGTCCAGCACCTTTACGCAGATAAATTAACTCTGGGACAGCATCTGACTATTATAGCTCCCCATGCATTGGAGAGCACTGTCCGCCGGACCGATGGCTCAGCAATGCTCGGGCCACATACTATCAGACAACTCTCCTGGACCGGGACCGCATCCGTCCTTAACCCAGCCACCCTCCTCCCAAGTGCCCAACAAGAAGAGGAGGGAGAGCCAGTGCATGACTGTGGTGCCATCCTGGCGGAGGAAACTGGGGTCTGAAAGGAAGCGGATGGCAGAGGAAGTGCTGGCAGGCTGCCAAGCCTGCCAGCAGGTTAATGCATACCCTGGTCGGGTGGCTCCTGGAAAGAGACTACGAGGGAGTCGACCGGGCCAACACTGGGAAGTGGACTTTACTGAAATACGGCCAGCTAAATATGGCCTAAGGCATTTACTACGAAAAACTGGAGGCAATGGATACCCTGGTCATACACATTGATATAATTAGCATCCTGATCTTGGTTACCTTGTGTATTTTGAAATATCACAATGTGAAGGTAAGAGGGTCCAGCACCTTTACGCAGATAAATTAACTCTGGGACAGCATCTGACTATTATAGCTCCCCATGCATTGGAGAGCACTGTCCGCCGGACCGATGGCTCAGCAATGCTCGGGCCACATACTATCAGACAACTCTCCTGGACCGGGACCGCATCCGTCCTTAACCCAGCCACCCTCCTCCCAAGTGCCCAACAAGAAGAGGAGGGAGAGCCAGTGCATGACTGTGGTGCCATCCTGGCGGAGGAAACTGGGGTCTGAAAGGAAGCGGATGGCAGAGGAAGTGCTGGCAGGCTGCCAAGCTTGCCAGCAGGTTAATGCATACCCTGGTCGGGTGGCTCCTGGAAAGAGACTACGAGGGAGTCGACCGGGCCAACACTGGGAAGTGGACTTTACTGAAATACGGCCAGCTAAATATGGCCTAAGGCATTTACTACGAAAAACTGGAGGCAATGGATACCCTGGTCATACTCATTGATATAATTAGCATCCTTACATTGGTTACCTTGTGTACTTTGCAATTTCACAGAATGAAGGTAAGAGGGTCCAGCACCTTTACGCAGATAAATTAACTCTGGGACAGCATCTGACTATTATAGCTCCCCATGCATTGGAGAGCACTGTCCGCCGGACCGATGGCTCAGCAATGCTCGGGCCACATACTATCAGACAACTCTCCTGGACCGGGACCGCATCCGTCCTTAACCCAGCCACCCTCCTCCCAAGTGCCCAACAAGAAGAGGAGGGAGAGCCAGTGCATGACTGTGGTGCCATCCTGGCGGAGGAAACTGGGGTCTGAAAGGAAGCGGATGGCAGAGGAAGTGCTGGCAGGCTGCCAAGCCTGCCAGCAGGTTAATGCATACCCTGGTCGGGTGGCTCCTGGAAAGAGACTACGAGGGAGTCGACCGGGCCAACACTGGGAAGTGGACTTTACTGAAATACGGCCAGCTAAATATGGCCTAAGGCATTTACTACGAAAAACTGGAGGCAATGGATACCCTGGTCATACTCATTGATATAATTAGCATCCTGATCTTGGTTACATTGTGTATTTTGAAATATCACAATGTGAAGGTAAGAGGGTCCAGCACCTTTACGCAGATAAATTAACTCTGGGACAGCATCTGACTATTATAGCTCCCCATGCATTGGAGAGCACTGTCCGCCGGACCGATGGCTCAGCAATGCTCGGGCCACATACTATCAGACAACTCTCCTGGACCGGGACCGCATCCGTCCTTAACCCAGCCACCCTCCTCCCAAGTGCCCAACAAGAAGAGGAGGGAGAGCCAGTGCATGACTGTGGTGCCATCCTGGCGGAGGAAACTGGGGTCTGAAAGGAAGCGGATGGCAGAGGAAGTGCTGGCAGGCTGCCAAGCCTGCCAGCAGGTTAATGCATACCCTGGTCGGGTGGCTCCTGGAAAGAGACTACGAGGGAGTCGACCGGGCCAACACTGGGAAGTGGACTTTACTGAAATACGGCCAGCTAAATATGGCCTAAGGCATTTACTACGAAAAACTGGAGGCAATGGATACCCTGGTCATACTCATTGATATAATTAGCATCCTTACATTGGTTACCTTGTGTACTTTGCAATTTCACAGAATGAAGGTAAGAGGGTCCAGCACCTTTACGCAGATAAATTAACTCTGGGACAGCATCTGACTATTATAGCTCCCCATGCATTGGAGAGCACTGTCCGCCGGACCGATGGCTCAGCAATGCTCGGGCCACATACTATCAGACAACTCTCCTGGACCGGGACCGCATCCGTCCTTAACCCAGCCACCCTCCTCCCAAGTGCCCAACAAGAAGAGGAGGGAGAGCCAGTGCATGACTGTGGTGCCATCCTGGCGGAGGAAACTGGGGTCTGAAAGGAAGCGGATGGCAGAGGAAGTGCTGGCAGGCTGCCAAGCCTGCCAGCAGGTTAATGCATACCCTGGTCGGGTGGCTCCTGGAAAGAGACTACGAGGGAGTCGACCGGGCCAACACTGGGAAGTGGACTTTATTGAAATACGGCCAGCTAAATATGGCCTAAGGCATTTACTACGAAAAACTGGAGGCAATGGATACCCTGGTCATACTCATTGATATAATTAGCATCCTGATCTTGGTTACCTTGTGTATTTTGAAATATCACAATGTGAAGGTAAGAGGGTCCAGCACCTTTACGCAGATAAATTAACTCTGGGACAGCATCTGACTATTATAGCTCCCCATGCATTGGAGAGCACTGTCCGCCGGACCGATGGCTCAGCAATGCTCGGGCCACATACTATCAGACAACTCTCCTGGACCGGGACCGCATCCGTCCTTAACCCAGCCACCCTCCTCCCAAGTGCCCAACAAGAAGAGGAGGGAGAGCCAGTGCATGACTGTGGTGCCATCCTGGCGGAGGAAACTGGGGTCTGAAAGGAAGCGGATGGCAGAGGAAGTGCTGGCAGGCTGCCAAGCCTGCCAGCAGGTTAATGCATACCCTGGTCGGGTGGCTCCTGGAAAGAGACTACGAGGGAGTCGACCGGGCCAACACTGGGAAGTGGACTTTACTGAAATACGGCCAGCTAAATATGGCCTAAGGCATTTACTACGAAAAACTGGAGGCAATGGATACCCTGGTCATACTCATTGATATAATTAGCATCCTTACATTGGTTACCTTGTGTACTTTGCAATTTCACAGAATGAAGGTAAGAGGGTCCAGCACCTTTACGCAGATAAATTAACTCTGGGACAGCATCTGACTATTATAGCTCCCCATGCATTGGAGAGCACTGTCCGCCGGACCGATGGCTCAGCAATGCTCGGGCCACATACTATCAGACAACTCTCCTGGACCGGGACCGCATCCGTCCTTAACCCAGCCACCCTCCTCCCAAGTGCCCAACAAGAAGAGGAGGGAGAGCCAGTGCATGACTGTGGTGCCATCCTGGCGGAGGAAACTGGGGTCTGAAAGGAAGCAGATGGCAGAGGAAGTGCTGGCAGGCTGCCAAGCCTGCCAGCAGGTTAATGCATACCCTGGTCGGGTGGCTCCTGGAAAGAGACTACGAGGGAGTCGACCGGGCCAACACTGGGAAGTGGACTTTACTGAAATACGGCCAGCTAAATATGGCCTAAGGCATTTACTACGAAAAACTGGAGGCAATGGATACCCTGGTCATACTCATTGATATAATTAGCATCCTTACATTGGTTACCTTGTGTACTTTGCAATTTCACAGAATGAAGGTAAGAGGGTCCAGCACCTTTACGCAGATAAATTAACTCTGGGACAGCATCTGACTATTATAGCTCCCCATGCATTGGAGAGCACTGTCCGCCGGACCGATGGCTCAGCAATGCTCGGGCCACATACTATCAGACAACTCTCCTGGACCGGGACCGCATCCGTCCTTAACCCAGCCACCCTCCTCCCAAGTGCCCAACAAGAAGAGGAGGGAGAGCCAGTGCATGACTGTGGTGCCATCCTGGCGGAGGAAACTGGGGTCTGAAAGGAAGCGGATGGCAGAGGAAGTGCTGGCAGGCTGCCAAGCCTGCCAGCAGGTTAATGCATACCCTGGTCGGGTGGCTCCTGGAAAGAGACTACGAGGGAGTCGACCGGGCCAACACTGGGAAGTGGACTTTACTGAAATACGGCCAGCTAAATATGGCCTAAGGCATTTACTACGAAAAACTGGAGGCAATGGATACCCTGGTCATACTCATTGATATAATTAGCATCCTTACATTGGTTACCTTGTGTACTTTGCAATTTCACAGAATGAAGGTAAGAGGGTCCAGCACCTTTACGCAGATAAATTAACTCTGGGACAGCATCTGACTATTATAGCTCCCCATGCATTGGAGAGCACTGTCCGCCGGACCGATGGCTCAGCAATGCTCGGGCCACATACTATCAGACAACTCTCCTGGACCGGGACCGCATCCGTCCTTAACCCAGCCACCCTCCTCCCAAGTGCCCAACAAGAAGAGGAGGGAGAGCCAGTGCATGACTGTGGTGCCATCCTGGCGGAGGAAACTGGGGTCTGAAAGGAAGCGGATGGCAGAGGAAGTGCTGGCAGGCTGCCAAGCCTGCCAGCAGGTTAATGCATACCCTGGTCGGGTGGCTCCTGGAAAGAGACTACGAGGGAGTCGACCGGGCCAACACTGGGAAGTGGACTTTACTGAAATACGGCCAGCTAAATATGGCCTAAGGCATTTACTACGAAAAACTGGAGGCAATGGATACCCTGGTCATACTCATTGATATAATTAGCATCCTTACATTGGTTACCTTGTGTACTTTGCAATTTCACAGAATGAAGGTAAGAGGGTCCAGCACCTTTACGCAGATAAATTAACTCTGGGACAGCATCTGACTATTATAGCTCCCCATGCATTGGAGAGCACTGTCCGCCGACCGATGGCTCAGCAATGCTCGGGCCACATACTATCAGACAACTCTCCTGGACCGGGACCGCATCCGTCCTTAACCCAGCCACCCTCCTCCCAAGTGCCCAACAAGAAGAGGAGGGAGAGCCAGTGCATGACTGTGGTGCCATCCTGGCGGAGGAAACTGGGGTCTGAAAGGAAGCGGATGGCAGAGGAAGTGCTGGCAGGCTGCCAAGCCTGCCAGCAGGTTAATGCATACCCTGGTCGGGTGGCTCCTGGAAAGAGACTACGAGGGAGTCGACCGGGCCAACACTGGGAAGTGGACTTTACTGAAATACGGCCAGCTAAATATGGCCTAAGGCATTTACTACGAAAAACTGGAGGCAATGGATACCCTGGTCATACTCATTGATATAATTAGCATCCTTACATTGGTTACCTTGTGTACTTTGCAATTTCACAGAATGAATGTAAGAGGGTCCAGCCGCTTTACGCAGATAAATTAACTCTGGGACAGCATCTGACTATTATAGCTCCCCATGCATTGGAGAGCACTGTCCGCCAGACCGATGGCTCAGCAATGCTCGGGCAACATACTATCAGACAACTCTCCTGGACCGGGACCGCATCCGTCCTTAACCCAGCCACCCTCCTCCCAAGTGCCCAACAAGAAGAGGAGGGAGAGCCAGTGCATGACTGTGGTGCCATCCTGGCGGAGGAAACTGGGGTCTGAAAGGAAGCGGATGGCAGAGGAAGTGCTGGCAGGCTGCCAAGCCTGCCAGCAGGTTAATGCATACCCTGGTCGGGTGGCTCCTGGAAAGAGACTACGAGGGAGTCGACCGGGCCAACACTGGGAAGTGGACTTTACTGAAATACGGCCAGCTAAATATGGCCTAAGGCATTTACTACGAAAAACTGGAGGCAATGGATACCCTGGTCATACTCATTGATATAATTAGCATCCTGATCTTGGTTACCTTGTGTACTTTGAAATATCACAATGTGAAGGTAAGAGGGTCCAGCACCTTTACGCAGATAAATTAACTCTGGGACAGCATCTGACTATTATAGCTCCCCATGCATTGGAGAGCACTGTCCGCCGGACCGATGGCTCAGCAATGCTCGGGCCACATACTATCAGACAACTCTCCTGGACCGGGACCGCATCCGTCCTTAACCCAGCCACCCTCCTCCCAAGTGCCCAACAAGAAGAGGAGGGAGAGCCAGTGCATGACTGTGGTGCCATCCTGGCGGAGGAAACTGGGGTCTGAAAGGAAGCGGATGGCAGAGGAAGTGCTGGCAGGCTGCCAAGCCTGCCAGCAGGTTAATGCATACCCTGGTCGGGTGGCTCCTGGAAAGAGACTACGAGGGAGTCGACCGGGCCAACACTGGGAAGTGGACTTTACTGAAATACGGCCAGCTAAATATGGCCTAAGGCATTTACTACGAAAAACTGGAGGCAATGGATACCCTGGTCATACTCATTGATATAATTAGCATCCTTACATTGGTTACCTTGTGTACTTTGCAATTTCACAGAATGAAGGTAAGAGGGTCCAGCACCTCTACCCTTTCTTAGTCTGTTTGGCAGGATTCCTTTGTCAGCCTTTAATGCTTGGGGGTTCAGAAAAACATTTCATCTCTGAACATTAAACAGACCTGTCTGATTTCACTTTGCCGCTACAAGTGGAGGTGTGTATTTTGAAATATCACAATGTGAAGGTAAGAGGGTCCAGCACCTTTACGCAGATAAATTAACTCTGGGACAGCATCTGACTATTATAGCTCCCCATGCATTGGAGAGCACTGTCCGCCGGACCGATGGCTCAGCAATGCTCGGGCCACATACTATCAGACAACTCTCCTGGACCGGGACCGCATACGTCCTTAACCCAGCCACCCTCCTCCCAAGTGCCCAACAAGAAGAGGAGGGAGAGCCAGTGCATGACTGTGGTGCCATCCTGGCGGAGGAAACTGGGGTCTGAAAGGAAGCGGATGGCAGAGGAAGTGCTGGCAGGCTGCCAAGCCTGCCAGCAGGTTAATGCATACCCTGGTCGGGTGGCTCCTGGAAAGAGACTACGAGGGAGTCGACCGGGCCAACACTGGGAAGTGGACTTTACTGAAATACGGCCAGCTAAATATGGCCTAAGGCATTTACTACGAAAAACTGGAGGCAATGGATACCCTGGTCATACTCATTGATATAATTAGCATCCTTACATTGGTTACCTTGTGTACTTTGCAATTTCACAGAATGAAGGTAAGAGGGTCCAGCACCTTTACGCAGATAAATTAACTCTGGGACAGCATCTGACTATTATAGCTCCCCATGCATTGGAGAGCACTGTCCGCCGGACCGATGGCTCAGCAATGCTCGGGCCACATACTATCAGACAACTCTCCTGGACCGGGACCGCATCCGTCCTTAACCCAGCCACCCTCCTCCCAAGTGCCCAACAAGAAGAGGAGGGAGAGCCAGTGCATGACTGTGGTGCCATCCTGGCGGAGGAAACTGGGGTCTGAAAGGAAGCGGATGGCAGAGGAAGTGCTGGCAGGCTGCCAAGCCTGCCAGCAGGTTAATGCATACCCTGGTCGGGTGGCTCCTGGAAAGAGACTACGAGGGAGTCGACCGGGCCAACACTGGGAAGTGGACTTTACTGAAATACGGCCAGCTAAATATGGCCTAAGGCATTTACTACGAAAAACTGGAGGCAATGGATACCCTGGTCATACTCATTGATATAATTAGCATCCTTACATTGGTTACCTTGTGTACTTTGCAATTTCACAGAATGAAGGTAAGAGGGTCCAGCACCTTTACGCAGATAAATTAACTCTGGGACAGCATCTGACTATTATAGCTCCCCATGCATTGGAGAGCACTGTCCGCCGGACCGATGGCTCAGCAATGCTCGGGCCACATACTATCAGACAACTCTCCTGGACCGGGACCGCATCACTTTCGGGCCCCCATCCGTCCTTAACCCAGCCACCCTCCTCCCAGTTGCCCAACAAGAAGAGGAGGGAGAGCCAGTGCATGACTGTGGTGCCATCCTGGCGGAGGAAACTGGGGTCTGAAAGGAAGCGGATGGCAGAGGAAGTGCTGGCAGGCTGCCAAGCCTGCCAGCAGGTTAATGCATACCCTGGTCGGGTGGCTCCTGGAAAGAGACTACGAGGGAGTCGACCGGGCCAACACTGGGAAGTGGACTTTACTGAAATACGGCCAGCTAAATATGGCCTAAGGCATTTACTACGAAAAACTGGAGGCAATGGATACCCTGGTCATACTCATTGATATAATTAGCATCCTGATCTTGGTTACCTTGTGTATTTTGAAATATCACAATGTGAAGGTAAGAGGGTCCAGCACCTTTACGCAGATAAATTAACTCTGGGACAGCATCTGACTATTATAGCTCCCCATGCATTGGAGAGCACTGTCCGCCGGACCGATGGCTCAGCAATGCTCGGGCCACATACTATCAGACAACTCTCCTGGACCGGGACCGCATCCGTCCTTAACCCAGCCACCCTCCTCCCAAGTGCCCAACAAGAAGAGGAGGGAGAGCCAGTGCATGACTGTGGTGCCATCCTGGCGGAGGAAACTGGGGTCTGAAAGGAAGCGGATGGCAGAGGAAGTGCTGGCAGGCTGCCAAGCCTGCCAGCAGGTTAATGCATACCCTGGTCGGGTGGCTCCTGGAAAGAGACTACGAGGGAGTCGACCGGGCCAACACTGGGAAGTGGACTTTACTGAAATACGGCCAGCTAAATATGGCCTAAGGCATTTACTACGAAAAACTGGAGGCAATGGATACCCTGGTCATACTCATTGATATAATTAGCATCCTTACATTGGTTACCTTGTGTACTTTGCAATTTCACAGAATGAAGGTAAGAGGGTCCAGCACCTTTACGCAGATAAATTAACTCTGGGACAGCATCTGACTATTATAGCTCCCCATGCATTGGAGAGCACTGTCCGCCGGACCGATGGCTCAGCAATGCTCGGGCCACATACTATCAGACAACTCTCCTGGACCGGGACCGCATCCGTCCTTAACCCAGCCACCCTCCTCCCAAGTGCCCAACAAGAAGAGGAGGGAGAGCCAGTGCATGACTGTGGTGCCATCCTGGCGGAGGAAACTGGGGTCTGAAAGGAAGCGGATGGCAGAGGAAGTGCTGGCAGGCTGCCAAGCCTGCCAGCAGGTTAATGCATACCCTGGTCGGGTGGCTCCTGGAAAGAGACTACGAGGGAGTCGACCGGGCCAACACTGGGAAGTGGACTTTACTGAAATACGGCCAGCTAAATATGGCCTAAGGCATTTACTACGAAAAACTGGAGGCAATGGATACCCTGGTCATACTCATTGATATAATTAGCATCCTTACATTGGTTACCTTGTGTACTTTGCAATTTCACAGAATGAAGGTAAGAGGGTCCAGCACCTCTACCCTTTCTTAGTCTGTTTGGCAGGATTCCTTTGTCAGCCTTTAATGCTTGGGGGTTCAGAAAAACATTTCATCTCTGAACATTAAACAGACCTGTCTGATTTCACTTTGCCGCTACAAGTGGAGGTGTGTATTTTGAAATATCACAATGTGAAGGTAAGAGGGTCCAGCACCTTTACGCAGATAAATTAACTCTGGGACAGCATCTGACTATTATAGCTCCCCATGCATTGGAGAGCACTGTCCGCCGGACCGATGGCTCAGCAATGCTCGGGCCACATACTATCAGACAACTCTCCTGGACCGGGACCGCATCCGTCCTTAACCCAGCCACCCTCCTCCCAAGTGCCCAACAAGAAGAGGAGGGAGAGCCAGTGCATGACTGTGGTGCCATCCTGGCGGAGGAAACTGGGGTCTGAAAGGAAGCGGATGGCAGAGGAAGTGCTGGCAGGCTGCCAAGCCTGCCAGCAGGTTAATGCATACCCTGGTCGGGTGGCTCCTGGAAAGAGACTACGAGGGAGTCGACCGGGCCAACACTGGGAAGTGGACTTTACTGAAATACGGCCAGCTAAATATGGCCTAAGGCATTTACTACGAAAAACTGGAGGCAATGGATACCCTGGTCATACTCATTGATATAATTAGCATCCTGATCTTGGTTACCTTGTGTATTTTGAAATATCACAATGTGAAGGTAAGAGGGTCCAGCACCTTTACGCAGATAAATTAACTCTGGGACAGCATCTGACTATTATAGCTCCCCATGCATTGGAGAGCACTGTCCGCCGGACCGATGGCTCAGCAATGCTCGGGCCACATACTATCAGACAACTCTCCTGGACCGGGACCGCATCACTTTCGGGCCCCCATCCGTCCTTAACCCAGCCACCCTCCTCCCAGTTGCCCAACAAGAAGAGGAGGGAGAGCCAGTGCATGACTGTGGTGCCATCCTGGCGGAGGAAACTGGGGTCTGAAAGGAAGCGGATGGCAGAGGAAGTGCTGGCAGGCTGCCAAGCCTGCCAGCAGGTTAATGCATACCCTGGTCGGGTGGCTCCTGGAAAGAGACTACGAGGGAGTCGACCGGGCCAACACTGGGAAGTGGACTTTACTGAAATACGGCCAGCTAAATATGGCCTAAGGCATTTACTACGAAAAACTGGAGGCAATGGATACCTTGGTCATACTCATTGATATAATTAGCATCCTTACATTGGTTACCTTGTGTACTTTGCAATTTCACAGAATGAAGGTAAGAGGGTCCAGCACCTTTACGCAGATAAATTAACTCTGGGACAGCATCTGACTATTATAGCTCCCCATGCATTGGAGAGCACTGTCCGCCGGACCGATGGCTCAGCAATGCTCGGGCCACATACTATCAGACAACTCTCCTGGACCGGGACCGCATCCGTCCTTAACCCAGCCACCCTCCTCCCAAGTGCCCAACAAGAAGAGGAGGGAGAGCCAGTGCATGACTGTGGTGCCATCCTGGCGGAGGAAACTGGGGTCTGAAAGGAAGCAGATGGCAGAGGAAGTGCTGGCAGGCTGCCAAGCCTGCCAGCAGGTTAATGCATACCCTGGTCGGGTGGCTCCTGGAAAGAGACTACGAGGGAGTCGACCGGGCCAACACTGGGAAGTGGACTTTACTGAAATACGGCCAGCTAAATATGGCCTAAGGCATTTACTACGAAAAACTGGAGGCAATGGATACCCTGGTCATACTCATTGATATAATTAGCATCCTTACATTGGTTACCTTGTGTACTTTGCAATTTCACAGAATGAAGGTAAGAGGGTCCAGCACCTCTACCCTTTCTTAGTCTGTTTGGCAGGATTCCTTTGTCAGCCTTTAATGCTTGGGGGTTCAGAAAAACATTTCATCTCTGAACATTAAACAGACCTGTCTGATTTCACTTTGCCGCTACAAGTGGAGGTGTGTATTTTGAAATATCACAATGTGAAGGTAAGAGGGTCCAGCACCTTTACGCAGATAAATTAACTCTGGGACAGCATCTGACTATTATAGCTCCCCATGCATTGGAGAGCACTGTCCGCCGGACCGATGGCTCAGCAATGCTCGGGCCACATACTATCAGACAACTCTCCTGGACCGGGACCGCATCCGTACTTAACCCAGCCACCCTCCTCCCAGTTGCCCAACAAGAAGAGGAGGGAGAGCCAGTGCATGACTGTGGTGCCATCCTGGCGGAGGAAACTGGGGTCTGAAAGGAAGCGGATGGCAGAGGAAGTGCTGGCAGGCTGCCAAGCCTGCCAGCAGGTTAATGCATACCCTGGTCGGGTGGCTCCTGGAAAGAGACTACGAGGGAGTCGACCGGGCCAACACTGGGAAGTGGACTTTACTGAAATACGGCCAGCTAAATATGGCCTAAGGCATTTACTACGAAAAACTGGAGGCAATGGATACCCTGGTCATACTCATTGATATAATTAGCATCCTGATCTTGGTTACCTTGTGTATTTTGAAATATCACAATGTGAAGGTAAGAGGGTCCAGCACCTTTACGCAGATAAATTAACTCTGGGACAGCATCTGACTATTATAGCTCCCCATGCATTGGAGAGCACTGTCCGCCGGACCGATGGCTCAGCAATGCTCGGGCCACATACTATCAGACAACTCTCCTGGACCGGGACCGCATCCGTCCTTAACCCAGCCACCCTCCTCCCAAGTGCCCAACAAGAAGAGGAGGGAGAGCCAGTGCATGACTGTGGTGCCATCCTGGCGGAGGAAACTGGGGTCTGAAAGGAAGCGGATGGCAGAGGAAGTGCTGGCAGGCTGCCAAGCCTGCCAGCAGGTTAATGCATACCCTGGTCCGGTGGCTCCTGGAAAGAGACTACGAGGGAGTCGACCGGGTCAACACTGGGAAGTGGACTTTACTGAAATACAGCCAGCTAAATATGGCCTAAGGCATTTACTACGAAAAACTGGAGGCAATGGATACCCTGGTCATACTCATTGATATAATTAGCATCCTTACATTGGTTACCTTGTGTACTTTGCAATTTCACAGAATGAAGGTAAGAGGGTCCAGCACCTTTACGCAGATAAATTAACTCTGGGACAGCATCTGACTATTATAGCTCCCCATGCATTGGAGAGCACTGTCCGCCGGACCGATGGCTCAGCAATGCTCGGGCCACATACTATCAGACAACTCTCCTGGACCGGGACCGCATCCGTCCTTAACCCAGCCACCCTCCTCCCAAGTGCCCAACAAGAAGAGGAGGGAGAGCCAGTGCATGACTGTGGTGCCATCCTGGCGGAGGAAACTGGGGTCTGAAAGGAAGCGGATGGCAGAGGAAGTGCTGGCAGGCTGCCAAGCCTGCCAGCAGGTTAATGCATACCCTGGTCGGGTGGCTCCTGGAAAGAGACTACGAGGGAGTCGACCGGGCCAACACTGGGAAGTGGACTTTACTGAAATACGGCCAGCTAAATATGGCCTAAGGCATTTACTACGAAAAACTGGAGGCAATGGATACCCTGGTCATACTCATTGATATAATTAGCATCCTTACATTGGTTACCTTGTGTACTTTGCAATTTCACAGAATGAAGGTAAGAGGGTCCAGCACCTCTACCCTTTCTTAGTCTGTTTGGCAGGATTCCTTTGTCAGCCTTTAATGCTTGGGGGTTCAGAAAAACATTTCATCTCTGAACATTAAACAGACCTGTCTGATTTCACTTTGCCGCTACAAGTGGAGGTGTGTATTTTGAAATATCACAATGTGAAGGTAAGAGGGTCCAGCACCTTTACGCAGATAAATTAACTCTGGGACAGCATCTGACTATTATAGCTCCCCATGCATTGGAGAGCACTGTCCGCCGGACCGATGGCTCAGCAATGCTCGGGCCACATACTATCAGACAACTCTCCTGGACCGGGACCGCATCCGTACTTAACCCAGCCACCCTCCTCCCAGTTGCCCAACAAGAAGAGGAGGGAGAGCCAGTGCATGACTGTGGTGCCATCCTGGCGGAGGAAACTGGGGTCTGAAAGGAAGCGGATGGCAGAGGAAGTGCTGGCAGGCTGCCAAGCCTGCCAGCAGGTTAATGCATACCCTGGTCGGGTGGCTCCTGGAAAGAGACTACGAGGGAGTCGACCGGGCCAACACTGGGAAGTGGACTTTACTGAAATACGGCCAGCTAAATATGGCCTAAGGCATTTACTACGAAAAACTGGAGGCAATGGATACCCTGGTCATACTCATTGATATAATTAGCATCCTGATCTTGGTTACCTTGTGTATTTTGAAATATCACAATGTGAAGGTAAGAGGGTCCAGCACCTTTACGCAGATAAATTAACTCTGGGACAGCATCTGACTATTATAGCTCCCCATGCATTGGAGAGCACTGTCCGCCGGACCGATGGCTCAGCAATGCTCGGGCCACATACTATCAGACAACTCTCCTGGACCGGGACCGCATCCGTCCTTAACCCAGCCACCCTCCTCCCAAGTGCCCAACAAGAAGAGGAGGGAGAGCCAGTGCATGACTGTGGTGCCATCCTGGCGGAGGAAACTGGGGTCTGAAAGGAAGCGGATGGCAGAGGAAGTGCTGGCAGGCTGCCAAGCCTGCCAGCAGGTTAATGCATACCCTGGTCGGGTGGCTCCTGGAAAGAGACTACGAGGGAGTCGACCGGGCCAACACTGGGAAGTGGACTTTACTGAAATACGGCCAGCTAAATATGGCCTAAGGCATTTACTACGAAAAACTGGAGGCAATGGATACCCTGGTCATACTCATTGATATAATTAGCATCCTTACATTGGTTACCTTGTGTACTTTGCAATTTCACAGAATGAAGGTAAGAGGGTCCAGCACCTTTACGCAGATAAATTAACTCTGGGACAGCATCTGACTATTATAGCTCCCCATGCATTGGAGAGCACTGTCCGCCGGACCGATGGCTCAGCAATGCTCGGGCCACATACTATCAGACAACTCTCCTGGACCGGGACCGCATCCGTCCTTAACCCAGCCACCCTCCTCCCAAGTGCCCAACAAGAAGAGGAGGGAGAGCCAGTGCATGACTGTGGTGCCATCCTGGCGGAGGAAACTGGGGTCTGAAAGGAAGCGGATGGCAGAGGAAGTGCTGGCAGGCTGCCAAGCCTGCCAGCAGGTTAATGCATACCCTGGTCGGGTGGCTCCTGGAAAGAGACTACGAGGGAGTCGACCGGGCCAACACTGGGAAGTGGACTTTACTGAAATACGGCCAGCTAAATATGGCCTAAGGCATTTACTACGAAAAACTGGAGGCAATGGATACCCTGGTCATACTCATTGATATAATTAGCATCCTTACATTGGTTACCTTGTGTACTTTGCAATTTCACAGAATGAAGGTAAGAGGGTCCAGCACCTTTACGCAGATAAATTAACTCTGGGACAGCATCTGACTATTATAGCTCCCCATGCATTGGAGAGCACTGTCCGCCGGACCGATGGCTCAGCAATGCTCGGGCCACATACTATCAGACAACTCTCCTGGACCGGGACCGCATCCGTCCTTAACCCAGCCACCCTCCTCCCAAGTGCCCAACAAGAAGAGGAGGGAGAGCCAGTGCATGACTGTGGTGCCATCCTGGCGGAGGAAACTGGGGTCTGAAAGGAAGCGGATGGCAGAGGAAGTGCTGGCAGGCTGCCAAGCCTGCCAGCAGGTTAATGCATACCCTGGTCGGGTGGCTCCTGGAAAGAGACTACGAGGGAGTCGACCGGGCCAACACTGGGAAGTGGACTTTACTGAAATACGGCCAGCTAAATATGGCCTAAGGCATTTACTACGAAAAACTGGAGGCAATGGATACCCTGGTCATACTCATTGATATAATTAGCATCCTTACATTGGTTACCTTGTGTACTTTGCAATTTCACAGAATGAAGGTAAGAGGGTCCAGCACCTTTACGCAGATAAATTAACTCTGGGACAGCATCTGACTATTATAGCTCCCCATGCATTGGAGAGCACTGTCCGCCGGACCGATGGCTCAGCAATGCTCGGGCCACATACTATCAGACAACTCTCCTGGACCGGGACCGCATCCGTCCTTAACCCAGCCACCCTCCTCCCAAGTGCCCAACAAGAAGAGGAGGGAGAGCCAGTGCATGACTGTGGTGCCATCCTGGCGGAGGAAACTGGGGTCTGAAAGGAAGCGGATGGCAGAGGAAGTGCTGGCAGGCTGCCAAGCCTGCCAGCAGGTTAATGCATACCCTGGTCGGGTGGCTCCTGGAAAGAGACTACGAGGGAGTCGACCGGGCCAACACTGGGAAGTGGACTTTACTGAAATACGGCCAGCTAAATATGGCCTAAGGCATTTACTATGAAAAACTGGAGGCAATGGATACCCTGGTCATACTCATTGATATAATTAGCATCCTTACATTGGTTACCTTGTGTACTTTGCAATTTCACAGAATGAAGGTAAGAGGGTCCAGCACCTTTACGCAGATAAATTAACTCTGGGACAGCATCTGACTATTATAGCTCCCCATGCATTGGAGAGCACTGTCCGCCGGACCGATGGCTCAGCAATGCTCGGGCCACATACTATCAGACAACTCTCCTGGACCGGGACCGCATCCGTCCTTAACCCAGCCACCCTCCTCCCAAGTGCCCAACAAGAAGAGGAGGGAGAGCCAGTGCATGACTGTGGTGCCATCCTGGCGGAGGAAACTGGGGTCTGAAAGGAAGCGGATGGCAGAGGAAGTGCTGGCAGGCTGCCAAGCCTGCCAGCAGGTTAATGCATACCCTGGTCGGGTGGCTCCTGGAAAGAGACTACGAGGGAGTCGACCGGGCCAACACTGGGAAGTGGACTTTACTGAAATACGGCCAGCTAAATATGGCCTAAGGCATTTACTACGAAAAACTGGAGGCAATGGATACCCTGGTCATACTCATTGATATAATTAGCATCCTGATCTTGGTTACCTTGTGTACTTTGAAATATCACAATGTGAAGGTAAGAGGGTCCAGCACCTTTACGCAGATAAATTAACTCTGGGACAGCATCTGACTATTATAGCTCCCCATGCATTGGAGAGCACTGTCCGCCGGACCGATGGCTCAGCAATGCTCGGGCCACATACTATCAGACAACTCTCCTGGACCGGGACCGCATCCGTCCTTAACCCAGCCACCCTCCTCCCAGTTGCCCAACAAGAAGAGGAGGGAGAGCCAGTGCATGACTGTGGTGCCATCCTGGCGGAGGAAACTGGGGTCTGAAAGGAAGCGGATGGCAGAGGAAGTGCTGGCAGGCTGCCAAGCCTGCCAGCAGGTTAATGCATACCCTGGTCGGGTGGCTCCTGGAAAGAGACTACGAGGGAGTCGACCGGGCCAACACTGGGAAGTGGACTTACTGAAATACGGCCAGCTAAATATGGCCTAAGGCATTTACTACGAAAAACTGGAGGCAATGGATACCCTGGTCATACTCATTGATATAATTAGCATCCTGATCTTGGTTACCTTGTGTACTTTGAAATATCACAATGTGAAGGTAAGAGGGTCCAGCACCTTTACGCAGATAAATTAACTCTGGGACAGCATCTGACTATTATAGCTCCCCATGCATTGGAGAGCACTGTCCGCCGGACCGATGGCTCAGCAATGCTCGGGCCACATACTATCAGACAACTCTCCTGGACCGGGACCGCATCCGTCCTTAACCCAGCCACCCTCCTCCCAGTTGCCCAACAAGAAGAGGAGGGAGAGCCAGTGCATGACTGTGGTGCCATCCTGGCGGAAGAAACTGGGGTCTGAAAGGAAGCGGATGGCAGAGGAAGTGCTGGCAGGCTGCCAAGCCTGCCAGCAGGTTAATGCATACCCTGGTCGGGTGGCTCCTGGAAAGAGACTACGAGGGAGTCGACCGGGCCAACACTGGGAAGTGGACTTTACTGAAATACGGCCAGCTAAATATGGCCTAAGGCATTTACTACGAAAAACTGGAGGCAATGGATACCCTGGTCATACTCATTGATATAATTAGCATCCTGATCTTGGTTACCTTGTGTACTTTGCAATTTCACAGAATGAAGGTAAGAGGGTCCAGCACCTTTACGCAGATAAATTAACTCTGGGACAGCATCTGACTATTATAGCTCCCCATGCATTGGAGAGCACTGTCCGCCGGACCGATGGCTCAGCAATGCTCGGGCCACATACTATCAGACAACTCTCCTGGACCGGGACCGCATCACTTTCGGGCCCCCATCCGTCCTTAACCCAGCCACCCTCCTCCCAGTTGCCCAACAAGAAGAGGAGGGAGAGCCAGTGCATGACTGTGGTGCCATCCTGGCGGAGGAAACTGGGGTCTGAAAGGAAGCGGATGGCAGAGGAAGTGCTGGCAGGCTGCCAAGCCTGCCAGCAGGTTAATGCATACCCTGGTCGGGTGGCTCCTGGAAAGAGACTACGAGGGAGTCGACCGGGCCAACACTGGGAAGTGGACTTTACTGAAATACGGCCAGCTAAATATGGCCTAAGGCATTTACTACGAAAAACTGGAGGCAATGGATACCCTGGTCATACTCATTGATATAATTAGCATCCTTACATTGGTTACCTTGTGTACTTTGCAATTTCACAGAATGAAGGTAAGAGGGTCCAGCACCTCTACCCTTTCTTAGTCTGTTTGGCAGGATTCCTTTGTCAGCCTTTAATGCTTGGGGGTTCAGAAAAACATTTCATCTCTGAACATTAAACAGACCTGTCTGATTTCACTTTGCCGCTACAAGTGGAGGTATGTATTTTGAAATATCACAATGTGAAGGTAAGAGGGTCCAGCACCTTTACGCAGATAAATTAACTCTGGGACAGCATCTGACTATTATAGCTCCCCATGCATTGGAGAGCACTGTCCGCCGGACCGATGGCTCAGCAATGCTCGGGCCACATACTATCAGACAACTCTCCTGGACCGGGACCGCATCCGTCCATAACCCAGCCACCCTCCTACCAAGTGCCCAACAAGAAGAGGAGGGAGAGCCAGTGCATGACTGTGGTGCCATCCTGGCGGAGGAAACTGGGGTCTGAAAGGAAGCGGATGGCAGAGGAAGTGCTGGCAGGCTGCCAAGCCTGCCAGCAGGTTAATGCATACCCTGGTCGGGTGGCTCCTGGAAAGAGACTACGAGGGAGTCGACCGGGCCAACACTGGGAAGTGGACTTTACTGAAATACGGCCAGCTAAATATGGCCTAAGGCATTTACTACGAAAAACTGGAGGCAATGGATACCCTGGTCATACTCATTGATATAATTAGCATCCTGATCTTGGTTACCTTGTGTACTTTGAAATATCACAATGTGAAGGTAAGAGGGTCCAGCACCTTTACGCAGATAAATTAACTCTGGGACAGCATCTGACTATTATAGCTCCCCATGCATTGGAGAGCACTGTCCGCCGGACCGATGGCTCAGCAATGCTCGGGCCACATACTATCAGACAACTCTCCTGGACCGGGACCGCATCCGTCCTTAACCCAGCCACCCTCCTCCCAAGTGCCCAACAAGAAGAGGAGGGAGAGCCAGTGCATGACTGTGGTGCCATCCTGGCGGAGGAAACTGGGGTCTGAAAGGAAGCGGATGGCAGAGGAAGTGCTGGCAGGCTGCCAAGCCTGCCAGCAGGTTAATGCATACCCTGGTCGGGTGGCTCCTGGAAAGAGACTACGAGGGAGTCGACCGGGCCAACACTGGGAAGTGGACTTTACTGAAATACGGCCAGCTAAATATGGCCTAAGGCATTTACTACGAAAAACTGGAGGCAATGGATACCCTGGTCATACTCATTGATATAATTAGCATCCTGATCTTGGTTACCTTGTGTATTTTGAAATATCACAATGTGAAGGTAAGAGGGTCCAGCACCTTTACGCAGATAAATTAACTCTGGGACAGCATCTGACTATTATAGCTCCCCATGCATTGGAGAGCACTGTCCGCTGGACCGATGGCTCAGCAATGCTCGGGCCACATACTATCAGACAACTCTCCTGGACCGGGACCGCATCACTTTCGGGCCCCCATCCGTCCTTAACCCAGCCACCCTCCTCCCAAGTGCCCAACAAGAAGAGGAGGGAGAGCCAGTGCATGACTGTGGTGCCATCCTGGCGGAGGAAACTGGGGTCTGAAAGGAAGCGGATGGCAGAGGAAGTGCTGGCAGGCTGCCAAGCCTGCCAGCAGGTTAATGCATACCCTGGTCGGGTGGCTCCTGGAAAGAGACTACGAGGGAGTCGACCGGGCCAACACTGGGAAGTGGACTTTACTGAAATACGGCCAGCTAAATATGGCCTAAGGCATTTACTACGAAAAACTGGAGGCAATGGATACCCTGGTCATACTCATTGATATAATTAGCATCCTGATCTTGGTTACCTTGTGTACTTTGAAATATCACAATGTGAAGGTAAGAGGGTCCAGCACCTTTACGCAGATAAATTAACTCTGGGACAGCATCTGACTATTATAGCTCCCCATGCATTGGAGAGCACTGTCCGCCGGACCGATGGCTCAGCAATGCTCGGGCCACATACTATCAGACAACTCTCCTGGACCGGGACCGCATCCGTCCTTAACCCAGCCACCCTCCTCCCAAGTGCCCAACAAGAAGAGGAGGGAGAGCCAGTGCATGACTGTGGTGCCATCCTGGCGGAGGAAACTGGGGTCTGAAAGGAAGCGGATGGCAGAGGAAGTGCTGGCAGGCTGCCAAGCCTGCCAGCAGGTTAATGCATACCCTGGTCGGGTGGCTCCTGGAAAGAGACTACGAGGGAGTCGACCGGGCCAACACTGGGAAGTGGACTTTACTGAAATACGGCCAGCTAAATATGGCCTAAGGCATTTACTACGAAAAACTGGAGGCAATGGATACCCTGGTCATACTCATTGATATAATTAGCATCCTTACATTGGTTACCTTGTGTACTTTGCAATTTCACAGAATGAAGGTAAGAGGGTCCAGCACCTTTACGCGGATAAATTAACTCTGGGACAGCATCTGACTATTATAGCTCCCCATGCATTGGAGAGCACTGTCCGCCGGACCGATGGCTCAGCAATGCTCGGGCCACATACTATCAGACAACTCTCCTGGACCGGGACCGCATCCGTCCTTAACCCAGCCACCCTCCTCCCAAGTGCCCAACAAGAAGAGGAGGGAGAGCCAGTGCATGACTGTGGTGCCATCCTGGCGGAGGAAACTGGGGTCTGAAAGGAAGCGGATGGCAGAGGAAGTGCTGGCAGGCTGCCAAGCCTGCCAGCAGGTTAATGCATACCCTGGTCGGGTGGCTCCTGGAAAGAGACTACGAGGGAGTCGACCGGGCCAACACTGGGAAGTGGACTTTACTGAAATACGGCCAGCTAAATATGGCCTAAGGCATTTACTACGAAAAACTGGAGGCAATGGATACCCTGGTCATACTCATTGATATAATTAGCATCCTTACATTGGTTACCTTGTGTACTTTGCAATTTCACAGAATGAAGGTAAGAGGGTCCAGCACCTTTACGCAGATAAATTAACTCTGGGACAGCATCTGACTATTATAGCTCCCCATGCATTGGAGAGCACTGTCCGCCGGACCGATGGATCAGCAATGCTCGGGCCACATACTATCAGACAACTCTCCTGGACCGGGACCGCATCCGTCCTTAACCCAGCCACCCTCCTCCCAAGTGCCCAACAAGAAGAGGAGGGAGAGCCAGTGCATGACTGTGGTGCCATCCTGGCGGAGGAAACTGGGGTCTGAAAGGAAGCGGATGGCAGAGGAAGTGCTGGCAGGCTGCCAAGCCTGCCAGCAGGTTAATGCATACCCTGGTCGGGTGGCTCCTGGAAAGAGACTACGAGGGAGTCGACCGGGCCAACACTGGGAAGTGGACTTTACTGAAATACGGCCAGCTAAATATGGCCTAAGGCATTTACTACGAAAAACTGGAGGCAATGGATACCCTGGTCATACTCATTGATATAATTAGCATCCTTACATTGGTTACCTTGTGTACTTTGCAATTTCACAGAATGAAGGTAAGAGGGTCCAGCACCTTTACGCAGATAAATTAACTCTGGGACAGCATCTGACTATTATAGCTCCCCATGCATTGGAGAGCACTGTCCGCCGGACCGATGGCTCAGCAATGCTCGGGCCACATACTATCAGACAACTCTCCTGGACCGGGACCGCATCCGTCCTTAACCCAGCCACCCTCCTCCCAAGTGCCCAACAAGAAGAGGAGGGAGAGCCAGTGCATGACTGTGGTGCCATCCTGGCGGAGGAAACTGGGGTCTGAAAGGAAGCGGATGGCAGAGGAAGTGCTGGCAGGCTGCCAAGCCTGCCAGCAGGTTAATGCATACCCTGGTCGGGTGGCTCCTGGAAAGAGACTACGAGGGAGTCGACCGGGCCAACACTGGGAAGTGGACTTTACTGAAATACGGCCAGCTAAATATGGCCTAAGGCATTTACTACGAAAAACTGGAGGCAATGGATACCCTGGTCATACTCATTGATATAATTAGCATCCTGATCTTGGTTACCTTGTGTACTTTGAAATATCACAATGTGAAGGTAAGAGGGTCCAGCACCTTTACGCAGATAAATTAACTCTGGGACAGCATCTGACTATTATAGCTCCCCATGCATTGGAGAGCACTGTCCGCCGGACCGATGGCTCAGCAATGCTCGGGCCACATACTATCAGACAACTCTCCTGGACCGGGACCGCATCCGTCCTTAACCCAGCCACCCTCCTCCCAAGTGCCCAACAAGAAGAGGAGGGAGAGCCAGTGCATGACTGTGGTGCCATCCTGGCGGAGGAAACTGGGGTCTGAAAGGAAGCGGATGGCAGAGGAAGTGCTGGCAGGCTGCCAAGCCTGCCAGCAGGTTAATGCATACCCTGGTCGGGTGGCTCCTGGAAAGAGACTACGAGGGAGTCGACCGGGCCAACACTGGGAAGTGGACTTTACTGAAATACGGCCAGCTAAATATGGCCTAAGGCATTTACTACGAAAAACTGGAGGCAATGGATACCCTGGTCATACTCATTGATATAATTAGCATCCTTACATTGGTTACCTTGTGTACTTTGCAATTTCACAGAATGAAGGTAAGAGGGTCCAGCACCTCTACCCTTTCTTAGTCTGTTTGGCAGGATTCCTTTGTCAGCCTTTAATGCTTGGGGGTTCAGAAAAACATTTCATCTCTGAACATTAAACAGACCTGTCTGATTTCACTTTGCCGCTACAAGTGGAGGTGTGTATTTTGAAATATCACAATGTGAAGGTAAGAGGGTCCAGCACCTTTACGCAGATAAATTAACTCTGGGACAGCATCTGACTATTATAGCTCCCCATGCATTGGAGAGCACTGTCCGCCGGACCGATGGCTCAGCAATGCTCGGGCCACATACTATCAGACAACTCTCCTGGACCGGGACCGCATCCGTCCTTAACCCAGCCACCCTCCTCCCAAGTGCCCAACAAGAAGAGGAGGGAGAGCCAGTGCATGACTGTGGTGCCATCCTGGCGGAGGAAACTGGGGTCTGAAAGGAAGCGGATGGCAGAGGAAGTGCTGGCAGGCTGCCAAGCCTGCCAGCAGGTTAATGCATACCCTGGTCGGGTGGCTCCTGGAAAGAGACTACGAGGGAGTCGACCGGGCCAACACTGGGAAGTGGACTTTACTGAAATACGGCCAGCTAAATATGGCCTAAGGCATTTACTACGAAAAACTGGAGGCAATGGATACCCTGGTCATACTCATTGATATAATTAGCATCCTTACATTGGTTACCTTGTGTACTTTGCAATTTCACAGAATGAAGGTAAGAGGGTCCAGCACCTTTACGCAGATAAATTAACTCTGGGACAGCATCTGACTATTATAGCTCCCCATGCATTGGAGAGCACTGTCCGCCGGACCGATGGCTCAGCAATGCTCGGGCCACATACTATCAGACAACTCTCCTGGACCGGGACCGCATCCGTCCTTAACCCAGCCACCCTCCTCCCAAGTGCCCAACAAGAAGAGGAGGGAGAGCCAGTGCATGACTGTGGTGCCATCCTGGCGGAGGAAACTGGGGTCTGAAAGGAAGCGGATGGCAGAGGAAGTGCTGGCAGGCTGCCAAGCCTGCCAGCAGGTTAATGCATACCCTGGTCGGGTGGCTCCTGGAAAGAGACTACGAGGGAGTCGACCGGGCCAACACTGGGAAGTGGACTTTACTGAAATACGGCCAGCTAAATATGGCCTAAGGCATTTACTACGAAAAACTGGAGGCAATGGATACCCTGGTCATACTCATTGATATAATTAGCATCCTTACATTGGTTACCTTGTGTACTTTGCAATTTCACAGAATGAAGGTAAGAGGGTCCAGCACCTTTACGCAGATAAATTAACTCTGGGACAGCATCTGACTATTATAGCTCCCCATGCATTGGAGAGCACTGTCCGCCGACCGATGGCTCAGCAATGCTCGGGCCACATACTATCAGACAACTCTCCTGGACCGGGACCGCATCCGTCCTTAACCCAGCCACCCTCCTCCCAAGTGCCCAACAAGAAGAGGAGGGAGAGCCAGTGCATGACTGTGGTGCCATCCTGGCGGAGGAAACTGGGGTCTGAAAGGAAGCGGATGGCAGAGGAAGTGCTGGCAGGCTGCCAAGCCTGCCAGCAGGTTAATGCATACCCTGGTCGGGTGGCTCCTGGAAAGAGACTACGAGGGAGTCGACCGGGCCAACACTGGGAAGTGGACTTTACTGAAATACGGCCAGCTAAATATGGCCTAAGGCATTTACTACGAAAAACTGGAGGCAATGGATACCCTGGTCATACTCATTGATATAATTAGCATCCTTACATTGGTTACCTTGTGTACTTTGCAATTTCACAGAATGAATGTAAGAGGGTCCAGCCGCTTTACGCAGATAAATTAACTCTGGGACAGCATCTGACTATTATAGCTCCCCATGCATTGGAGAGCACTGTCCGCCAGACCGATGGCTCAGCAATGCTCGGGCAACATACTATCAGACAACTCTCCTGGACCGGGACCGCATCCGTCCTTAACCCAGCCACCCTCCTCCCAAGTGCCCAACAAGAAGAGGAGGGAGAGCCAGTGCATGACTGTGGTGCCATCCTGGCGGAGGAAACTGGGGTCTGAAAGGAAGCGGATGGCAGAGGAAGTGCTGGCAGGCTGCCAAGCCTGCCAGCAGGTTAATGCATACCCTGGTCGGGTGGCTCCTGGAAAGAGACTACGAGGGAGTCGACCGGGCCAACACTGGGAAGTGGACTTTACTGAAATACGGCCAGCTAAATATGGCCTAAGGCATTTACTACGAAAAACTGGAGGCAATGGATACCCTGGTCATACTCATTGATATAATTAGCATCCTGATCTTGGTTACCTTGTGTACTTTGAAATATCACAATGTGAAGGTAAGAGGGTCCAGCACCTTTACGCAGATAAATTAACTCTGGGACAGCATCTGACTATTATAGCTCCCCATGCATTGGAGAGCACTGTCCGCCGGACCGATGGCTCAGCAATGCTCGGGCCACATACTATCAGACAACTCTCCTGGACCGGGACCGCATCCGTCCTTAACCCAGCCACCCTCCTCCCAAGTGCCCAACAAGAAGAGGAGGGAGAGCCAGTGCATGACTGTGGTGCCATCCTGGCGGAGGAAACTGGGGTCTGAAAGGAAGCGGATGGCAGAGGAAGTGCTGGCAGGCTGCCAAGCCTGCCAGCAGGTTAATGCATACCCTGGTCGGGTGGCTCCTGGAAAGAGACTACGAGGGAGTCGACCGGGCCAACACTGGGAAGTGGACTTTACTGAAATACGGCCAGCTAAATATGGCCTAAGGCATTTACTACGAAAAACTGGAGGCAATGGATACCCTGGTCATACTCATTGATATAATTAGCATCCTTACATTGGTTACCTTGTGTACTTTGCAATTTCACAGAATGAAGGTAAGAGGGTCCAGCACCTCTACCCTTTCTTAGTCTGTTTGGCAGGATTCCTTTGTCAGCCTTTAATGCTTGGGGGTTCAGAAAAACATTTCATCTCTGAACATTAAACAGACCTGTCTGATTTCACTTTGCCGCTACAAGTGGAGGTGTGTATTTTGAAATATCACAATGTGAAGGTAAGAGGGTCCAGCACCTTTACGCAGATAAATTAACTCTGGGACAGCATCTGACTATTATAGCTCCCCATGCATTGGAGAGCACTGTCCGCCGGACCGATGGCTCAGCAATGCTCGGGCCACATACTATCAGACAACTCTCCTGGACCGGGACCGCATACGTCCTTAACCCAGCCACCCTCCTCCCAAGTGCCCAACAAGAAGAGGAGGGAGAGCCAGTGCATGACTGTGGTGCCATCCTGGCGGAGGAAACTGGGGTCTGAAAGGAAGCGGATGGCAGAGGAAGTGCTGGCAGGCTGCCAAGCCTGCCAGCAGGTTAATGCATACCCTGGTCGGGTGGCTCCTGGAAAGAGACTACGAGGGAGTCGACCGGGCCAACACTGGGAAGTGGACTTTACTGAAATACGGCCAGCTAAATATGGCCTAAGGCATTTACTACGAAAAACTGGAGGCAATGGATACCCTGGTCATACTCATTGATATAATTAGCATCCTTACATTGGTTACCTTGTGTACTTTGCAATTTCACAGAATGAAGGTAAGAGGGTCCAGCACCTTTACGCAGATAAATTAACTCTGGGACAGCATCTGACTATTATAGCTCCCCATGCATTGGAGAGCACTGTCCGCCGGACCGATGGCTCAGCAATGCTCGGGCCACATACTATCAGACAACTCTCCTGGACCGGGACCGCATCCGTCCTTAACCCAGCCACCCTCCTCCCAAGTGCCCAACAAGAAGAGGAGGGAGAGCCAGTGCATGACTGTGGTGCCATCCTGGCGGAGGAAACTGGGGTCTGAAAGGAAGCGGATGGCAGAGGAAGTGCTGGCAGGCTGCCAAGCCTGCCAGCAGGTTAATGCATACCCTGGTCGGGTGGCTCCTGGAAAGAGACTACGAGGGAGTCGACCGGGCCAACACTGGGAAGTGGACTTTACTGAAATACGGCCAGCTAAATATGGCCTAAGGCATTTACTACGAAAAACTGGAGGCAATGGATACCCTGGTCATACTCATTGATATAATTAGCATCCTTACATTGGTTACCTTGTGTACTTTGCAATTTCACAGAATGAAGGTAAGAGGGTCCAGCACCTTTACGCAGATAAATTAACTCTGGGACAGCATCTGACTATTATAGCTCCCCATGCATTGGAGAGCACTGTCCGCCGGACCGATGGCTCAGCAATGCTCGGGCCACATACTATCAGACAACTCTCCTGGACCGGGACCGCATCACTTTCGGGCCCCCATCCGTCCTTAACCCAGCCACCCTCCTCCCAGTTGCCCAACAAGAAGAGGAGGGAGAGCCAGTGCATGACTGTGGTGCCATCCTGGCGGAGGAAACTGGGGTCTGAAAGGAAGCGGATGGCAGAGGAAGTGCTGGCAGGCTGCCAAGCCTGCCAGCAGGTTAATGCATACCCTGGTCGGGTGGCTCCTGGAAAGAGACTACGAGGGAGTCGACCGGGCCAACACTGGGAAGTGGACTTTACTGAAATACGGCCAGCTAAATATGGCCTAAGGCATTTACTACGAAAAACTGGAGGCAATGGATACCCTGGTCATACTCATTGATATAATTAGCATCCTGATCTTGGTTACCTTGTGTATTTTGAAATATCACAATGTGAAGGTAAGAGGGTCCAGCACCTTTACGCAGATAAATTAACTCTGGGACAGCATCTGACTATTATAGCTCCCCATGCATTGGAGAGCACTGTCCGCCGGACCGATGGCTCAGCAATGCTCGGGCCACATACTATCAGACAACTCTCCTGGACCGGGACCGCATCCGTCCTTAACCCAGCCACCCTCCTCCCAAGTGCCCAACAAGAAGAGGAGGGAGAGCCAGTGCATGACTGTGGTGCCATCCTGGCGGAGGAAACTGGGGTCTGAAAGGAAGCGGATGGCAGAGGAAGTGCTGGCAGGCTGCCAAGCCTGCCAGCAGGTTAATGCATACCCTGGTCGGGTGGCTCCTGGAAAGAGACTACGAGGGAGTCGACCGGGCCAACACTGGGAAGTGGACTTTACTGAAATACGGCCAGCTAAATATGGCCTAAGGCATTTACTACGAAAAACTGGAGGCAATGGATACCCTGGTCATACTCATTGATATAATTAGCATCCTTACATTGGTTACCTTGTGTACTTTGCAATTTCACAGAATGAAGGTAAGAGGGTCCAGCACCTTTACGCAGATAAATTAACTCTGGGACAGCATCTGACTATTATAGCTCCCCATGCATTGGAGAGCACTGTCCGCCGGACCGATGGCTCAGCAATGCTCGGGCCACATACTATCAGACAACTCTCCTGGACCGGGACCGCATCCGTCCTTAACCCAGCCACCCTCCTCCCAAGTGCCCAACAAGAAGAGGAGGGAGAGCCAGTGCATGACTGTGGTGCCATCCTGGCGGAGGAAACTGGGGTCTGAAAGGAAGCGGATGGCAGAGGAAGTGCTGGCAGGCTGCCAAGCCTGCCAGCAGGTTAATGCATACCCTGGTCGGGTGGCTCCTGGAAAGAGACTACGAGGGAGTCGACCGGGCCAACACTGGGAAGTGGACTTTACTGAAATACGGCCAGCTAAATATGGCCTAAGGCATTTACTACGAAAAACTGGAGGCAATGGATACCCTGGTCATACTCATTGATATAATTAGCATCCTTACATTGGTTACCTTGTGTACTTTGCAATTTCACAGAATGAAGGTAAGAGGGTCCAGCACCTCTACCCTTTCTTAGTCTGTTTGGCAGGATTCCTTTGTCAGCCTTTAATGCTTGGGGGTTCAGAAAAACATTTCATCTCTGAACATTAAACAGACCTGTCTGATTTCACTTTGCCGCTACAAGTGGAGGTGTGTATTTTGAAATATCACAATGTGAAGGTAAGAGGGTCCAGCACCTTTACGCAGATAAATTAACTCTGGGACAGCATCTGACTATTATAGCTCCCCATGCATTGGAGAGCACTGTCCGCCGGACCGATGGCTCAGCAATGCTCGGGCCACATACTATCAGACAACTCTCCTGGACCGGGACCGCATCCGTCCTTAACCCAGCCACCCTCCTCCCAAGTGCCCAACAAGAAGAGGAGGGAGAGCCAGTGCATGACTGTGGTGCCATCCTGGCGGAGGAAACTGGGGTCTGAAAGGAAGCGGATGGCAGAGGAAGTGCTGGCAGGCTGCCAAGCCTGCCAGCAGGTTAATGCATACCCTGGTCGGGTGGCTCCTGGAAAGAGACTACGAGGGAGTCGACCGGGCCAACACTGGGAAGTGGACTTTACTGAAATACGGCCAGCTAAATATGGCCTAAGGCATTTACTACGAAAAACTGGAGGCAATGGATACCCTGGTCATACTCATTGATATAATTAGCATCCTGATCTTGGTTACCTTGTGTATTTTGAAATATCACAATGTGAAGGTAAGAGGGTCCAGCACCTTTACGCAGATAAATTAACTCTGGGACAGCATCTGACTATTATAGCTCCCCATGCATTGGAGAGCACTGTCCGCCGGACCGATGGCTCAGCAATGCTCGGGCCACATACTATCAGACAACTCTCCTGGACCGGGACCGCATCACTTTCGGGCCCCCATCCGTCCTTAACCCAGCCACCCTCCTCCCAGTTGCCCAACAAGAAGAGGAGGGAGAGCCAGTGCATGACTGTGGTGCCATCCTGGCGGAGGAAACTGGGGTCTGAAAGGAAGCGGATGGCAGAGGAAGTGCTGGCAGGCTGCCAAGCCTGCCAGCAGGTTAATGCATACCCTGGTCGGGTGGCTCCTGGAAAGAGACTACGAGGGAGTCGACCGGGCCAACACTGGGAAGTGGACTTTACTGAAATACGGCCAGCTAAATATGGCCTAAGGCATTTACTACGAAAAACTGGAGGCAATGGATACCTTGGTCATACTCATTGATATAATTAGCATCCTTACATTGGTTACCTTGTGTACTTTGCAATTTCACAGAATGAAGGTAAGAGGGTCCAGCACCTTTACGCAGATAAATTAACTCTGGGACAGCATCTGACTATTATAGCTCCCCATGCATTGGAGAGCACTGTCCGCCGGACCGATGGCTCAGCAATGCTCGGGCCACATACTATCAGACAACTCTCCTGGACCGGGACCGCATCCGTCCTTAACCCAGCCACCCTCCTCCCAAGTGCCCAACAAGAAGAGGAGGGAGAGCCAGTGCATGACTGTGGTGCCATCCTGGCGGAGGAAACTGGGGTCTGAAAGGAAGCGGATGGCAGAGGAAGTGCTGGCAGGCTGCCAAG
Organism: Peromyscus maniculatus bairdii; assembly: GCF_049852395.1. Taxonomy (NCBI): domain Eukaryota; kingdom Metazoa; phylum Chordata; class Mammalia; order Rodentia; family Cricetidae; genus Peromyscus; species Peromyscus maniculatus. The sequence goes on from NC_134856.1 coordinate 29,142,905, forward strand.
CCTGCCAGCAGGTTAATGCATACCCTGGTCGGGTGGCTCCTGGAAAGAGACTACGAGGGAGTCGACCGGGCCAACACTGGGAAGTGGACTTTACTGAAATACGGCCAGCTAAATATGGCCTAAGGCATTTACTACGAAAAACTGGAGGCAATGGATACCCTGGTCATACTCATTGATATAATTAGCATCCTTACATTGGTTACCTTGTGTACTTTGCAATTTCACAGAATGAAGGTAAGAGGGTCCAGCACCTCTACCCTTTCTTAGTCTGTTTGGCAGGATTCCTTTGTCAGCCTTTAATGCTTGGGGGTTCAGAAAAACATTTCATCTCTGAACATTAAACAGACCTGTCTGATTTCACTTTGCCGCTACAAGTGGAGGTGTGTATTTTGAAATATCACAATGTGAAGGTAAGAGGGTCCAGCACCTTTACGCAGATAAATTAACTCTGGGACAGCATCTGACTATTATAGCTCCCCATGCATTGGAGAGCACTGTCCGCCGGACCGATGGCTCAGCAATGCTCGGGCCACATACTATCAGACAACTCTCCTGGACCGGGACCGCATCCGTACTTAACCCAGCCACCCTCCTCCCAGTTGCCCAACAAGAAGAGGAGGGAGAGCCAGTGCATGACTGTGGTGCCATCCTGGCGGAGGAAACTGGGGTCTGAAAGGAAGCGGATGGCAGAGGAAGTGCTGGCAGGCTGCCAAGCCTGCCAGCAGGTTAATGCATACCCTGGTCGGGTGGCTCCTGGAAAGAGACTACGAGGGAGTCGACCGGGCCAACACTGGGAAGTGGACTTTACTGAAATACGGCCAGCTAAATATGGCCTAAGGCATTTACTACGAAAAACTGGAGGCAATGGATACCCTGGTCATACTCATTGATATAATTAGCATCCTGATCTTGGTTACCTTGTGTATTTTGAAATATCACAATGTGAAGGTAAGAGGGTCCAGCACCTTTACGCAGATAAATTAACTCTGGGACAGCATCTGACTATTATAGCTCCCCATGCATTGGAGAGCACTGTCCGCCGGACCGATGGCTCAGCAATGCTCGGGCCACATACTATCAGACAACTCTCCTGGACCGGGACCGCATCCGTCCTTAACCCAGCCACCCTCCTCCCAAGTGCCCAACAAGAAGAGGAGGGAGAGCCAGTGCATGACTGTGGTGCCATCCTGGCGGAGGAAACTGGGGTCTGAAAGGAAGCGGATGGCAGAGGAAGTGCTGGCAGGCTGCCAAGCCTGCCAGCAGGTTAATGCATACCCTGGTCCGGTGGCTCCTGGAAAGAGACTACGAGGGAGTCGACCGGGTCAACACTGGGAAGTGGACTTTACTGAAATACAGCCAGCTAAATATGGCCTAAGGCATTTACTACGAAAAACTGGAGGCAATGGATACCCTGGTCATACTCATTGATATAATTAGCATCCTTACATTGGTTACCTTGTGTACTTTGCAATTTCACAGAATGAAGGTAAGAGGGTCCAGCACCTTTACGCAGATAAATTAACTCTGGGACAGCATCTGACTATTATAGCTCCCCATGCATTGGAGAGCACTGTCCGCCGGACCGATGGCTCAGCAATGCTCGGGCCACATACTATCAGACAACTCTCCTGGACCGGGACCGCATCCGTCCTTAACCCAGCCACCCTCCTCCCAAGTGCCCAACAAGAAGAGGAGGGAGAGCCAGTGCATGACTGTGGTGCCATCCTGGCGGAGGAAACTGGGGTCTGAAAGGAAGCGGATGGCAGAGGAAGTGCTGGCAGGCTGCCAAGCCTGCCAGCAGGTTAATGCATACCCTGGTCGGGTGGCTCCTGGAAAGAGACTACGAGGGAGTCGACCGGGCCAACACTGGGAAGTGGACTTTACTGAAATACGGCCAGCTAAATATGGCCTAAGGCATTTACTACGAAAAACTGGAGGCAATGGATACCCTGGTCATACTCATTGATATAATTAGCATCCTTACATTGGTTACCTTGTGTACTTTGCAATTTCACAGAATGAAGGTAAGAGGGTCCAGCACCTCTACCCTTTCTTAGTCTGTTTGGCAGGATTCCTTTGTCAGCCTTTAATGCTTGGGGGTTCAGAAAAACATTTCATCTCTGAACATTAAACAGACCTGTCTGATTTCACTTTGCCGCTACAAGTGGAGGTGTGTATTTTGAAATATCACAATGTGAAGGTAAGAGGGTCCAGCACCTTTACGCAGATAAATTAACTCTGGGACAGCATCTGACTATTATAGCTCCCCATGCATTGGAGAGCACTGTCCGCCGGACCGATGGCTCAGCAATGCTCGGGCCACATACTATCAGACAACTCTCCTGGACCGGGACCGCATCCGTACTTAACCCAGCCACCCTCCTCCCAGTTGCCCAACAAGAAGAGGAGGGAGAGCCAGTGCATGACTGTGGTGCCATCCTGGCGGAGGAAACTGGGGTCTGAAAGGAAGCGGATGGCAGAGGAAGTGCTGGCAGGCTGCCAAGCCTGCCAGCAGGTTAATGCATACCCTGGTCGGGTGGCTCCTGGAAAGAGACTACGAGGGAGTCGACCGGGCCAACACTGGGAAGTGGACTTTACTGAAATACGGCCAGCTAAATATGGCCTAAGGCATTTACTACGAAAAACTGGAGGCAATGGATACCCTGGTCATACTCATTGATATAATTAGCATCCTGATCTTGGTTACCTTGTGTATTTTGAAATATCACAATGTGAAGGTAAGAGGGTCCAGCACCTTTACGCAGATAAATTAACTCTGGGACAGCATCTGACTATTATAGCTCCCCATGCATTGGAGAGCACTGTCCGCCGGACCGATGGCTCAGCAATGCTCGGGCCACATACTATCAGACAACTCTCCTGGACCGGGACCGCATCCGTCCTTAACCCAGCCACCCTCCTCCCAAGTGCCCAACAAGAAGAGGAGGGAGAGCCAGTGCATGACTGTGGTGCCATCCTGGCGGAGGAAACTGGGGTCTGAAAGGAAGCGGATGGCAGAGGAAGTGCTGGCAGGCTGCCAAGCCTGCCAGCAGGTTAATGCATACCCTGGTCGGGTGGCTCCTGGAAAGAGACTACGAGGGAGTCGACCGGGCCAACACTGGGAAGTGGACTTTACTGAAATACGGCCAGCTAAATATGGCCTAAGGCATTTACTACGAAAAACTGGAGGCAATGGATACCCTGGTCATACTCATTGATATAATTAGCATCCTTACATTGGTTACCTTGTGTACTTTGCAATTTCACAGAATGAAGGTAAGAGGGTCCAGCACCTTTACGCAGATAAATTAACTCTGGGACAGCATCTGACTATTATAGCTCCCCATGCATTGGAGAGCACTGTCCGCCGGACCGATGGCTCAGCAATGCTCGGGCCACATACTATCAGACAACTCTCCTGGACCGGGACCGCATCCGTCCTTAACCCAGCCACCCTCCTCCCAAGTGCCCAACAAGAAGAGGAGGGAGAGCCAGTGCATGACTGTGGTGCCATCCTGGCGGAGGAAACTGGGGTCTGAAAGGAAGCGGATGGCAGAGGAAGTGCTGGCAGGCTGCCAAGCCTGCCAGCAGGTTAATGCATACCCTGGTCGGGTGGCTCCTGGAAAGAGACTACGAGGGAGTCGACCGGGCCAACACTGGGAAGTGGACTTTACTGAAATACGGCCAGCTAAATATGGCCTAAGGCATTTACTACGAAAAACTGGAGGCAATGGATACCCTGGTCATACTCATTGATATAATTAGCATCCTTACATTGGTTACCTTGTGTACTTTGCAATTTCACAGAATGAAGGTAAGAGGGTCCAGCACCTTTACGCAGATAAATTAACTCTGGGACAGCATCTGACTATTATAGCTCCCCATGCATTGGAGAGCACTGTCCGCCGGACCGATGGCTCAGCAATGCTCGGGCCACATACTATCAGACAACTCTCCTGGACCGGGACCGCATCCGTCCTTAACCCAGCCACCCTCCTCCCAAGTGCCCAACAAGAAGAGGAGGGAGAGCCAGTGCATGACTGTGGTGCCATCCTGGCGGAGGAAACTGGGGTCTGAAAGGAAGCGGATGGCAGAGGAAGTGCTGGCAGGCTGCCAAGCCTGCCAGCAGGTTAATGCATACCCTGGTCGGGTGGCTCCTGGAAAGAGACTACGAGGGAGTCGACCGGGCCAACACTGGGAAGTGGACTTTACTGAAATACGGCCAGCTAAATATGGCCTAAGGCATTTACTACGAAAAACTGGAGGCAATGGATACCCTGGTCATACTCATTGATATAATTAGCATCCTTACATTGGTTACCTTGTGTACTTTGCAATTTCACAGAATGAAGGTAAGAGGGTCCAGCACCTTTACGCAGATAAATTAACTCTGGGACAGCATCTGACTATTATAGCTCCCCATGCATTGGAGAGCACTGTCCGCCGGACCGATGGCTCAGCAATGCTCGGGCCACATACTATCAGACAACTCTCCTGGACCGGGACCGCATCCGTCCTTAACCCAGCCACCCTCCTCCCAAGTGCCCAACAAGAAGAGGAGGGAGAGCCAGTGCATGACTGTGGTGCCATCCTGGCGGAGGAAACTGGGGTCTGAAAGGAAGCGGATGGCAGAGGAAGTGCTGGCAGGCTGCCAAGCCTGCCAGCAGGTTAATGCATACCCTGGTCGGGTGGCTCCTGGAAAGAGACTACGAGGGAGTCGACCGGGCCAACACTGGGAAGTGGACTTTACTGAAATACGGCCAGCTAAATATGGCCTAAGGCATTTACTATGAAAAACTGGAGGCAATGGATACCCTGGTCATACTCATTGATATAATTAGCATCCTTACATTGGTTACCTTGTGTACTTTGCAATTTCACAGAATGAAGGTAAGAGGGTCCAGCACCTTTACGCAGATAAATTAACTCTGGGACAGCATCTGACTATTATAGCTCCCCATGCATTGGAGAGCACTGTCCGCCGGACCGATGGCTCAGCAATGCTCGGGCCACATACTATCAGACAACTCTCCTGGACCGGGACCGCATCCGTCCTTAACCCAGCCACCCTCCTCCCAAGTGCCCAACAAGAAGAGGAGGGAGAGCCAGTGCATGACTGTGGTGCCATCCTGGCGGAGGAAACTGGGGTCTGAAAGGAAGCGGATGGCAGAGGAAGTGCTGGCAGGCTGCCAAGCCTGCCAGCAGGTTAATGCATACCCTGGTCGGGTGGCTCCTGGAAAGAGACTACGAGGGAGTCGACCGGGCCAACACTGGGAAGTGGACTTTACTGAAATACGGCCAGCTAAATATGGCCTAAGGCATTTACTACGAAAAACTGGAGGCAATGGATACCCTGGTCATACTCATTGATATAATTAGCATCCTGATCTTGGTTACCTTGTGTACTTTGAAATATCACAATGTGAAGGTAAGAGGGTCCAGCACCTTTACGCAGATAAATTAACTCTGGGACAGCATCTGACTATTATAGCTCCCCATGCATTGGAGAGCACTGTCCGCCGGACCGATGGCTCAGCAATGCTCGGGCCACATACTATCAGACAACTCTCCTGGACCGGGACCGCATCCGTCCTTAACCCAGCCACCCTCCTCCCAGTTGCCCAACAAGAAGAGGAGGGAGAGCCAGTGCATGACTGTGGTGCCATCCTGGCGGAGGAAACTGGGGTCTGAAAGGAAGCGGATGGCAGAGGAAGTGCTGGCAGGCTGCCAAGCCTGCCAGCAGGTTAATGCATACCCTGGTCGGGTGGCTCCTGGAAAGAGACTACGAGGGAGTCGACCGGGCCAACACTGGGAAGTGGACTTACTGAAATACGGCCAGCTAAATATGGCCTAAGGCATTTACTACGAAAAACTGGAGGCAATGGATACCCTGGTCATACTCATTGATATAATTAGCATCCTGATCTTGGTTACCTTGTGTACTTTGAAATATCACAATGTGAAGGTAAGAGGGTCCAGCACCTTTACGCAGATAAATTAACTCTGGGACAGCATCTGACTATTATAGCTCCCCATGCATTGGAGAGCACTGTCCGCCGGACCGATGGCTCAGCAATGCTCGGGCCACATACTATCAGACAACTCTCCTGGACCGGGACCGCATCCGTCCTTAACCCAGCCACCCTCCTCCCAGTTGCCCAACAAGAAGAGGAGGGAGAGCCAGTGCATGACTGTGGTGCCATCCTGGCGGAAGAAACTGGGGTCTGAAAGGAAGCGGATGGCAGAGGAAGTGCTGGCAGGCTGCCAAGCCTGCCAGCAGGTTAATGCATACCCTGGTCGGGTGGCTCCTGGAAAGAGACTACGAGGGAGTCGACCGGGCCAACACTGGGAAGTGGACTTTACTGAAATACGGCCAGCTAAATATGGCCTAAGGCATTTACTACGAAAAACTGGAGGCAATGGATACCCTGGTCATACTCATTGATATAATTAGCATCCTGATCTTGGTTACCTTGTGTACTTTGCAATTTCACAGAATGAAGGTAAGAGGGTCCAGCACCTTTACGCAGATAAATTAACTCTGGGACAGCATCTGACTATTATAGCTCCCCATGCATTGGAGAGCACTGTCCGCCGGACCGATGGCTCAGCAATGCTCGGGCCACATACTATCAGACAACTCTCCTGGACCGGGACCGCATCACTTTCGGGCCCCCATCCGTCCTTAACCCAGCCACCCTCCTCCCAGTTGCCCAACAAGAAGAGGAGGGAGAGCCAGTGCATGACTGTGGTGCCATCCTGGCGGAGGAAACTGGGGTCTGAAAGGAAGCGGATGGCAGAGGAAGTGCTGGCAGGCTGCCAAGCCTGCCAGCAGGTTAATGCATACCCTGGTCGGGTGGCTCCTGGAAAGAGACTACGAGGGAGTCGACCGGGCCAACACTGGGAAGTGGACTTTACTGAAATACGGCCAGCTAAATATGGCCTAAGGCATTTACTACGAAAAACTGGAGGCAATGGATACCCTGGTCATACTCATTGATATAATTAGCATCCTTACATTGGTTACCTTGTGTACTTTGCAATTTCACAGAATGAAGGTAAGAGGGTCCAGCACCTCTACCCTTTCTTAGTCTGTTTGGCAGGATTCCTTTGTCAGCCTTTAATGCTTGGGGGTTCAGAAAAACATTTCATCTCTGAACATTAAACAGACCTGTCTGATTTCACTTTGCCGCTACAAGTGGAGGTATGTATTTTGAAATATCACAATGTGAAGGTAAGAGGGTCCAGCACCTTTACGCAGATAAATTAACTCTGGGACAGCATCTGACTATTATAGCTCCCCATGCATTGGAGAGCACTGTCCGCCGGACCGATGGCTCAGCAATGCTCGGGCCACATACTATCAGACAACTCTCCTGGACCGGGACCGCATCCGTCCATAACCCAGCCACCCTCCTACCAAGTGCCCAACAAGAAGAGGAGGGAGAGCCAGTGCATGACTGTGGTGCCATCCTGGCGGAGGAAACTGGGGTCTGAAAGGAAGCGGATGGCAGAGGAAGTGCTGGCAGGCTGCCAAGCCTGCCAGCAGGTTAATGCATACCCTGGTCGGGTGGCTCCTGGAAAGAGACTACGAGGGAGTCGACCGGGCCAACACTGGGAAGTGGACTTTACTGAAATACGGCCAGCTAAATATGGCCTAAGGCATTTACTACGAAAAACTGGAGGCAATGGATACCCTGGTCATACTCATTGATATAATTAGCATCCTGATCTTGGTTACCTTGTGTACTTTGAAATATCACAATGTGAAGGTAAGAGGGTCCAGCACCTTTACGCAGATAAATTAACTCTGGGACAGCATCTGACTATTATAGCTCCCCATGCATTGGAGAGCACTGTCCGCCGGACCGATGGCTCAGCAATGCTCGGGCCACATACTATCAGACAACTCTCCTGGACCGGGACCGCATCCGTCCTTAACCCAGCCACCCTCCTCCCAAGTGCCCAACAAGAAGAGGAGGGAGAGCCAGTGCATGACTGTGGTGCCATCCTGGCGGAGGAAACTGGGGTCTGAAAGGAAGCGGATGGCAGAGGAAGTGCTGGCAGGCTGCCAAGCCTGCCAGCAGGTTAATGCATACCCTGGTCGGGTGGCTCCTGGAAAGAGACTACGAGGGAGTCGACCGGGCCAACACTGGGAAGTGGACTTTACTGAAATACGGCCAGCTAAATATGGCCTAAGGCATTTACTACGAAAAACTGGAGGCAATGGATACCCTGGTCATACTCATTGATATAATTAGCATCCTGATCTTGGTTACCTTGTGTATTTTGAAATATCACAATGTGAAGGTAAGAGGGTCCAGCACCTTTACGCAGATAAATTAACTCTGGGACAGCATCTGACTATTATAGCTCCCCATGCATTGGAGAGCACTGTCCGCTGGACCGATGGCTCAGCAATGCTCGGGCCACATACTATCAGACAACTCTCCTGGACCGGGACCGCATCACTTTCGGGCCCCCATCCGTCCTTAACCCAGCCACCCTCCTCCCAAGTGCCCAACAAGAAGAGGAGGGAGAGCCAGTGCATGACTGTGGTGCCATCCTGGCGGAGGAAACTGGGGTCTGAAAGGAAGCGGATGGCAGAGGAAGTGCTGGCAGGCTGCCAAGCCTGCCAGCAGGTTAATGCATACCCTGGTCGGGTGGCTCCTGGAAAGAGACTACGAGGGAGTCGACCGGGCCAACACTGGGAAGTGGACTTTACTGAAATACGGCCAGCTAAATATGGCCTAAGGCATTTACTACGAAAAACTGGAGGCAATGGATACCCTGGTCATACTCATTGATATAATTAGCATCCTGATCTTGGTTACCTTGTGTACTTTGAAATATCACAATGTGAAGGTAAGAGGGTCCAGCACCTTTACGCAGATAAATTAACTCTGGGACAGCATCTGACTATTATAGCTCCCCATGCATTGGAGAGCACTGTCCGCCGGACCGATGGCTCAGCAATGCTCGGGCCACATACTATCAGACAACTCTCCTGGACCGGGACCGCATCCGTCCTTAACCCAGCCACCCTCCTCCCAAGTGCCCAACAAGAAGAGGAGGGAGAGCCAGTGCATGACTGTGGTGCCATCCTGGCGGAGGAAACTGGGGTCTGAAAGGAAGCGGATGGCAGAGGAAGTGCTGGCAGGCTGCCAAGCCTGCCAGCAGGTTAATGCATACCCTGGTCGGGTGGCTCCTGGAAAGAGACTACGAGGGAGTCGACCGGGCCAACACTGGGAAGTGGACTTTACTGAAATACGGCCAGCTAAATATGGCCTAAGGCATTTACTACGAAAAACTGGAGGCAATGGATACCCTGGTCATACTCATTGATATAATTAGCATCCTTACATTGGTTACCTTGTGTACTTTGCAATTTCACAGAATGAAGGTAAGAGGGTCCAGCACCTTTACGCGGATAAATTAACTCTGGGACAGCATCTGACTATTATAGCTCCCCATGCATTGGAGAGCACTGTCCGCCGGACCGATGGCTCAGCAATGCTCGGGCCACATACTATCAGACAACTCTCCTGGACCGGGACCGCATCCGTCCTTAACCCAGCCACCCTCCTCCCAAGTGCCCAACAAGAAGAGGAGGGAGAGCCAGTGCATGACTGTGGTGCCATCCTGGCGGAGGAAACTGGGGTCTGAAAGGAAGCGGATGGCAGAGGAAGTGCTGGCAGGCTGCCAAGCCTGCCAGCAGGTTAATGCATACCCTGGTCGGGTGGCTCCTGGAAAGAGACTACGAGGGAGTCGACCGGGCCAACACTGGGAAGTGGACTTTACTGAAATACGGCCAGCTAAATATGGCCTAAGGCATTTACTACGAAAAACTGGAGGCAATGGATACCCTGGTCATACTCATTGATATAATTAGCATCCTTACATTGGTTACCTTGTGTACTTTGCAATTTCACAGAATGAAGGTAAGAGGGTCCAGCACCTTTACGCAGATAAATTAACTCTGGGACAGCATCTGACTATTATAGCTCCCCATGCATTGGAGAGCACTGTCCGCCGGACCGATGGATCAGCAATGCTCGGGCCACATACTATCAGACAACTCTCCTGGACCGGGACCGCATCCGTCCTTAACCCAGCCACCCTCCTCCCAAGTGCCCAACAAGAAGAGGAGGGAGAGCCAGTGCATGACTGTGGTGCCATCCTGGCGGAGGAAACTGGGGTCTGAAAGGAAGCGGATGGCAGAGGAAGTGCTGGCAGGCTGCCAAGCCTGCCAGCAGGTTAATGCATACCCTGGTCGGGTGGCTCCTGGAAAGAGACTACGAGGGAGTCGACCGGGCCAACACTGGGAAGTGGACTTTACTGAAATACGGCCAGCTAAATATGGCCTAAGGCATTTACTACGAAAAACTGGAGGCAATGGATACCCTGGTCATACTCATTGATATAATTAGCATCCTTACATTGGTTACCTTGTGTACTTTGCAATTTCACAGAATGAAGGTAAGAGGGTCCAGCACCTTTACGCAGATAAATTAACTCTGGGACAGCATCTGACTATTATAGCTCCCCATGCATTGGAGAGCACTGTCCGCCGGACCGATGGCTCAGCAATGCTCGGGCCACATACTATCAGACAACTCTCCTGGACCGGGACCGCATCCGTCCTTAACCCAGCCACCCTCCTCCCAAGTGCCCAACAAGAAGAGGAGGGAGAGCCAGTGCATGACTGTGGTGCCATCCTGGCGGAGGAAACTGGGGTCTGAAAGGAAGCGGATGGCAGAGGAAGTGCTGGCAGGCTGCCAAGCCTGCCAGCAGGTTAATGCATACCCTGGTCGGGTGGCTCCTGGAAAGAGACTACGAGGGAGTCGACCGGGCCAACACTGGGAAGTGGACTTTACTGAAATACGGCCAGCTAAATATGGCCTAAGGCATTTACTACGAAAAACTGGAGGCAATGGATACCCTGGTCATACTCATTGATATAATTAGCATCCTGATCTTGGTTACCTTGTGTACTTTGAAATATCACAATGTGAAGGTAAGAGGGTCCAGCACCTTTACGCAGATAAATTAACTCTGGGACAGCATCTGACTATTATAGCTCCCCATGCATTGGAGAGCACTGTCCGCCGGACCGATGGCTCAGCAATGCTCGGGCCACATACTATCAGACAACTCTCCTGGACCGGGACCGCATCCGTCCTTAACCCAGCCACCCTCCTCCCAAGTGCCCAACAAGAAGAGGAGGGAGAGCCAGTGCATGACTGTGGTGCCATCCTGGCGGAGGAAACTGGGGTCTGAAAGGAAGCGGATGGCAGAGGAAGTGCTGGCAGGCTGCCAAGCCTGCCAGCAGGTTAATGCATACCCTGGTCGGGTGGCTCCTGGAAAGAGACTACGAGGGAGTCGACCGGGCCAACACTGGGAAGTGGACTTTACTGAAATACGGCCAGCTAAATATGGCCTAAGGCATTTACTACGAAAAACTGGAGGCAATGGATACCCTGGTCATACTCATTGATATAATTAGCATCCTTACATTGGTTACCTTGTGTACTTTGCAATTTCACAGAATGAAGGTAAGAGGGTCCAGCACCTCTACCCTTTCTTAGTCTGTTTGGCAGGATTCCTTTGTCAGCCTTTAATGCTTGGGGGTTCAGAAAAACATTTCATCTCTGAACATTAAACAGACCTGTCTGATTTCACTTTGCCGCTACAAGTGGAGGTGTGTATTTTGAAATATCACAATGTGAAGGTAAGAGGGTCCAGCACCTTTACGCAGATAAATTAACTCTGGGACAGCATCTGACTATTATAGCTCCCCATGCATTGGAGAGCACTGTCCGCCGGACCGATGGCTCAGCAATGCTCGGGCCACATACTATCAGACAACTCTCCTGGACCGGGACCGCATCCGTCCTTAACCCAGCCACCCTCCTCCCAAGTGCCCAACAAGAAGAGGAGGGAGAGCCAGTGCATGACTGTGGTGCCATCCTGGCGGAGGAAACTGGGGTCTGAAAGGAAGCGGATGGCAGAGGAAGTGCTGGCAGGCTGCCAAGCCTGCCAGCAGGTTAATGCATACCCTGGTCGGGTGGCTCCTGGAAAGAGACTACGAGGGAGTCGACCGGGCCAACACTGGGAAGTGGACTTTACTGAAATACGGCCAGCTAAATATGGCCTAAGGCATTTACTACGAAAAACTGGAGGCAATGGATACCCTGGTCATACTCATTGATATAATTAGCATCCTTACATTGGTTACCTTGTGTACTTTGCAATTTCACAGAATGAAGGTAAGAGGGTCCAGCACCTTTACGCAGATAAATTAACTCTGGGACAGCATCTGACTATTATAGCTCCCCATGCATTGGAGAGCACTGTCCGCCGGACCGATGGCTCAGCAATGCTCGGGCCACATACTATCAGACAACTCTCCTGGACCGGGACCGCATCCGTCCTTAACCCAGCCACCCTCCTCCCAAGTGCCCAACAAGAAGAGGAGGGAGAGCCAGTGCATGACTGTGGTGCCATCCTGGCGGAGGAAACTGGGGTCTGAAAGGAAGCGGATGGCAGAGGAAGTGCTGGCAGGCTGCCAAGCCTGCCAGCAGGTTAATGCATACCCTGGTCGGGTGGCTCCTGGAAAGAGACTACGAGGGAGTCGACCGGGCCAACACTGGGAAGTGGACTTTACTGAAATACGGCCAGCTAAATATGGCCTAAGGCATTTACTACGAAAAACTGGAGGCAATGGATACCCTGGTCATACTCATTGATATAATTAGCATCCTTACATTGGTTACCTTGTGTACTTTGCAATTTCACAGAATGAAGGTAAGAGGGTCCAGCACCTTTACGCAGATAAATTAACTCTGGGACAGCATCTGACTATTATAGCTCCCCATGCATTGGAGAGCACTGTCCGCCGGACCGATGGCTCAGCAATGCTCGGGCCACATACTATCAGACAACTCTCCTGGACCGGGACCGCATCCGTCCTTAACCCAGCCACCCTCCTCCCAAGTGCCCAACAAGAAGAGGAGGGAGAGCCAGTGCATGACTGTGGTGCCATCCTGGCGGAGGAAACTGGGGTCTGAAAGGAAGCGGATGGCAGAGGAAGTGCTGGCAGGCTGCCAAGCCTGCCAGCAGGTTAATGCATACCCTGGTCGGGTGGCTCCTGGAAAGAGACTACGAGGGAGTCGACCGGGCCAACACTGGGAAGTGGACTTTACTGAAATACGGCCAGCTAAATATGGCCTAAGGCATTTACTACGAAAAACTGGAGGCAATGGATACCCTGGTCATACTCATTGATATAATTAGCATCCTGATCTTGGTTACCTTGTGTATTTTGAAATATCACAATGTGAAGGTAAGAGGGTCCAGCACCTTTACGCAGATAAATTAACTCTGGGACAGCATCTGACTATTATAGCTCCCCATGCATTGGAGAGCACTGTCCGCCGGACCGATGGCTCAGCAATGCTCGGGCCACATACTATCAGACAACTCTCCTGGACCGGGACCGCATCCGTCCTTAACCCAGCCACCCTCCTCCCAAGTGCCCAACAAGAAGAGGAGGGAGAGCCAGTGCATGACTGTGGTGCCATCCTGGCGGAGGAAACTGGGGTCTGAAAGGAAGCGGATGGCAGAGGAAGTGCTGGCAGGCTGCCAAGCCTGCCAGCAGGTTAATGCATACCCTGGTCGGGTGGCTCCTGGAAAGAGACTACGAGGGAGTCGACCGGGCCAACACTGGGAAGTGGACTTTACTGAAATACGGCCAGCTAAATATGGCCTAAGGCATTTACTACGAAAAACTGGAGGCAATGGATACCCTGGTCATACTCATTGATATAATTAGCATCCTTACATTGGTTACCTTGTGTACTTTGCAATTTCACAGAATGAAGGTAAGAGGGTCCAGCACCTTTACGCAGATAAATTAACTCTGGGACAGCATCTGACTATTATAGCTCCCCATGCATTTGAGAGCACTGTCCGCCGGACCGATGGCTCAGCAATGCTCGGGCCACATACTATCAGACAACTCTCCTGGACCGGGACCGCATCCGTCCTTAACCCAGCCACCCTCCTCCCAAGTGCCCAACAAGAAGAGGAGGGAGAGCCAGTGCATGACTGTGGTGCCATCCTGGCGGAGGAAACTGGGGTCTGAAAGGAAGCGGATGGCAGAGGAAGTGCTGGCAGGCTGCCAAGCCTGCCAGCAGGTTAATGCATACCCTGGTCGGGTGGCTCCTGGAAAGAGACTACGAGGGAGTCGACCGGGCCAACACTGGGAAGTGGACTTTACTGAAATACGGCCAGCTAAATATGGCCTAAGGCATTTACTACGAAAAACTGGAGGCAATGGATACCCTGGTCATACTCATTGATATAATTAGCATCCTTACATTGGTTACCTTGTGTACTTTGCAATTTCACAGAATGAAGGTAAGAGGGTCCAGCACCTTTACGCAGATAAATTAACTCTGGGACAGCATCTGACTATTATAGCTCCCCATGCATTGGAGAGCACTGTCCGCCGGACCGATGGCTCAGCAATGCTCGGGCCACATACTATCAGACAACTCTCCTGGACCGGGACCGCATCCGTCCTTAACCCAGCCACCCTCCTCCCAAGTGCCCAACAAGAAGAGGAGGGAGAGCCAGTGCATGACTGTGGTGCCATCCTGGCGGAGGAAACTGGGGTCTGAAAGGAAGCGGATGGCAGAGGAAGTGCTGGCAGGCTGCCAAGCCTGCCAGCAGGTTAATGCATACCCTGGTCGGGTGGCTCCTGGAAAGAGACTACGAGGGAGTCGACCGGGCCAACACTGGGAAGTGGACTTTACTGAAATACGGCCAGCTAAATATGGCCTAAGGCATTTACTACGAAAAACTGGAGGCAATGGATACCCTGGTCATACTCATTGATATAATTAGCATCCTGATCTTGGTTACCTTGTGTACTTTGAAATATCACAATGTGAAGGTAAGAGGGTCCAGCACCTTTACGCAGATAAATTAACTCTGGGACAGCATCTGACTATTATAGCTCCCCATGCATTGGAGAGCACTGTCCGCCGGACCGATGGCTCAGCAATGCTCGGGCCACATACTATCAGACAACTCTCCTGGACCGGGACCGCATCCGTCCTTAACCCAGCCACCCTCCTCCCAAGTGCCCAACAAGAAGAGGAGGGAGAGCCAGTGCATGACTGTGGTGCCATCCTGGCGGAGGAAACTGGGGTCTGAAAGGAAGCGGATGGCAGAGGAAGTGCTGGCAGGCTGCCAAGCCTGCCAGCAGGTTAATGCATACCCTGGTCGGGTGGCTCCTGGAAAGAGACTACGAGGGAGTCGACCGGGCCAACACTGGGAAGTGGACTTTACTGAAATACGGCCAGCTAAATATGGCCTAAGGCATTTACTACGAAAAACTGGAGGCAATGGATACCCTGGTCATACTCATTGATATAATTAGCATCCTTACATTGGTTACCTTGTGTACTTTGCAATTTCACAGAATGAAGGTAAGAGGGTCCAGCACCTTTACGCAGATAAATTAACTCTGGGACAGCATCTGACTATTATAGCTCCCCATGCATTGGAGAGCACTGTCCGCCGGACCGATGGCTCAGCAATGCTCGGGCCACATACTATCAGACAACTCTCCTGGACCGGGACCGCATCCGTCCTTAACCCAGCCACCCTCCTCCCAGTTGCCCAACAAGAAGAGGAGGGAGAGCCAGTGCATGACTGTGGTGCCATCCTGGCGGAGGAAACTGGGGTCTGAAAGGAAGCGGATGGCAGAGGAAGTGCTGGCAGGCTGCCAAGCCTGCCAGCAGGTTAATGCATACCCTGGTCGGGTGGCTCCTGGAAAGAGACTACGAGGGAGTCGACCGGGCCAACACTGGGAAGTGGACTTTACTGAAATACGGCCAGCTAAATATGGCCTAAGGCATTTACTACGAAAAACTGGAGGCAATGGATACCCTGGTCATACTCATTGATATAATTAGCATCCTTACATTGGTTACCTTGTGTACTTTGCAATTTCACAGAATGAAGGTAAGAGGGTCCAGCACCTTTACGCAGATAAATTAACTCTGGGACAGCATCTGACTATTATAGCTCCCCATGCATTGGAGAGCACTGTCCGCCGGACCGATGGCTCAGCAATGCTCGGGCCACATACTATCAGACAACTCTCCTGGACCGGGACCGCATCCGTCCTTAACCCAGCCACCCTCCTCCCAAGTGCCCAACAAGAAGAGGAGGGAGAGCCAGTGCATGACTGTGGTGCCATCCTGGCGGAGGAAACTGGGGTCTGAAAGGAAGCGGATGGCAGAGGAAGTGCTGGCAGGCTGCCAAGCCTGCCAGCAGGTTAATGCATACCCTGGTCGGGTGGCTCCTGGAAAGAGACTACGAGGGAGTCGACCGGGCCAACACTGGGAAGTGGACTTTACTGAAATACGGCCAGCTAAATATGGCCTAAGGCATTTACTACGAAAAACTGGAGGCAATGGATACCCTGGTCATACTCATTGATATAATTAGCATCCTGATCTTGGTTACCTTGTGTACTTTGAAATATCACAATGTGAAGGTAAGAGGGTCCAGCACCTTTACGCAGATAAATTAACTCTGGGACAGCATCTGACTATTATAGCTCCCCATGCATTGGAGAGCACTGTCCGCCGGACCGATGGATCAGCAATGCTCGGGCCACATACTATCAGACAACTCTCCTGGACCGGGACCGCATCCGTCCTTAACCCAGCCACCCTCCTCCCAAGTGCCCAACAAGAAGAGGAGGGAGAGCCAGTGCATGACTGTGGTGCCATCCTGGCGGAGGAAACTGGGGTCTGAAAGGAAGCGGATGGCAGAGGAAGTGCTGGCAGGCTGCCAAGCCTGCCAGCAGGTTAATGCATACCCTGGTCGGGTGGCTCCTGGAAAGAGACTACGAGGGAGTCGACCGGGCCAACACTGGGAAGTGGACTTTACTGAAATACGGCCAGCTAAATATGGCCTAAGGCATTTACTACGAAAAACTGGAGGCAATGGATACCCTGGTCATACTCATTGATATAATTAGCATCCTGATCTTGGTTACCTTGTGTACTTTGAAATATCACAATGTGTAGGTAAGAGGGTCCAGCACCTTTACGCAGATAAATTAACTCTGGGACAGCATCTGACTATTATAGCTCCCCATGCATTGGAGAGCACTGTCCGCCGGACCGATGGCTCAGCAATGCTCGGGCCACATACTATCAGACAACTCTCCTGGACCGGGACCGCATCCGTCCTTAACCCAGCCACCCTCCTCCCAGTTGCCCAACAAGAAGAGGAGGGAGAGCCAGTGCATGACTGTGGTGCCATCCTGGCGGAGGAAACTGGGGTCTGAAAGGAAGCGGATGGCAGAGGAAGTGCTGGCAGGCTGCCAAGCCTGCCAGCAGGTTAATGCATACCCTGGTCGGGTGGCTCCTGGAAAGAGACTACGAGGGAGTCGACCGGGCCAACACTGGGGAGTGGACTTTACTGAAATACGGCCAGCTAAATATGGCCTAAGGCATTTACTACGAAAAACTGGAGGCAATGGATACCCTGGTCATACTCATTGATATAATTAGCATCCTGATCTTGGTTACCTTGTGTATTTTGAAATATCACAATGTGAAGGTAAGAGGGTCCAGCACCTTTACGCAGATAAATTAACTCTGGGACAGCATCTGACTATTATAGCTCCCCATGCATTGGAGAGCACTGTCCGCCGGACCGATGGATCAGCAATGCTCGGGCCACATACTATCAGACAACTCTCCTGGACCGGGACCGCATCACTTTCGGGCCCCCATCCGTCCTTAACCCAGCCACCCTCCTCCCAAGTGCCCAACAAGAAGAGGAGGGAGAGCCAGTGCATGACTGTGGTGCCATCCTGGCGGAGGAAACTGGGGTCTGAAAGGAAGCGGATGGCAGAGGAAGTGCTGGCAGGCTGCCAAGCCTGCCAGCAGGTTAATGCATACCCTGGTCGGGTGGCTCCTGGAAAGAGACTACGAGGGAGTCGACCGGGCCAACACTGGGAAGTGGACTTTACTGAAATACGGCCAGCTAAATATGGCCTAAGGCATTTACTACGAAAAACTGGAGGCAATGGATACCCTGGTCATACTCATTGATATAATTAGCATCCTTACATTGGTTACCTTGTGTACTTTGCAATTTCACAGAATGAAGGTAAGAGGGTCCAGCACCTTTACGCAGATAAATTAACTCTGGGACAGCATCTGACTATTATAGCTCCCCATGCATTGGAGAGCACTGTCCGCCGGACCGATGGCTCAGCAATGCTCGGGCCACATACTATCAGACAACTCTCCTGGACCGGGACCGCATCCGTCCTTAACCCAGCCACCCTCCTCCCAAGTGCCCAACAAGAAGAGGAGGGAGAGCCAGTGCATGACTGTGGTGCCATCCTGGCGGAGGAAACTGGGGTCTGAAAGGAAGCGGATGGCAGAGGAAGTGCTGGCAGGCTGCCAAGCCTGCCAGCAGGTTAATGCATACCCTGGTCGGGTGGCTCCTGGAAAGAGACTACGAGGGAGTCGACCGGGCCAACACTGGGAAGTGGACTTTACTGAAATACGGCCAGCTAAATATGGCCTAAGGCATTTACTACGAAAAACTGGAGGCAATGGATACCCTGGTCATACTCATTGATATAATTAGCATCCTTACATTGGTTACCTTGTGTACTTTGCAATTTCACAGAATGAAGGTAAGAGGGTCCAGCACCTCTACCCTTTCTTAGTCTGTTTGGCAGGATTCCTTTGTCAGCCTTTAATGCTTGGGTGTTCAGAAAAACATTTCATCTCTGAACATTAAACAGACCTGTCTGATTTCACTTTGCCGCTACAAGTGGAGGTGTATATTTTGAAATATCACAATGTGAAGGTAAGAGGGTCCAGCACCTTTACGCAGATAAATTAACTCTGGGACAGCATCTGACTATTATAGCTCCCCATGCATTGGAGAGCACTGTCCGCCGGACCGATGGCTCAGCAATGCTCGGGCCACATACTATCAGACAACTCTCCTGGACCGGGACCGCATCCGTCCTTAACCCAGCCACCCTCCTCCCAAGTGCCCAACAAGAAGAGGAGGGAGAGCCAGTGCATGACTGTGGTGCCATCCTGGCGGAGGAAACTGGGGTCTGAAAGGAAGCGGATGGCAGAGGAAGTGCTGGCAGGCTGCCAAGCCTGCCAGCAGGTTAATGCATACCCTGGTCGGGTGGCTCCTGGAAAGAGACTACGAGGGAGTCGACCGGGCCAACACTGGGAAGTGGACTTTACTGAAATACGGCCAGCTAAATATGGCCTAAGGCATTTACTACGAAAAACTGGAGGCAATGGATACCCTGGTCATACTCATTGATATAATTAGCATCCTTACATTGGTTACCTTGTGTACTTTGCAATTTCACAGAATGAAGGTAAGAGGGTCCAGCACCTTTACGCAGATAAATTAACTCTGGGACAGCATCTGACTATTATAGCTCCCCATGCATTGGAGAGCACTGTCCGCCGGACCGATGGCTCAGCAATGCTCGGGCCACATACTATCAGACAACTCTACTGGACCGGGACCGCATCCGTCCTTAACCCAGCCACCCTCCTCCCAAGTGCCCAACAAGAAGAGGAGGGAGAGCCAGTGCATGACTGTGGTGCCATCCTGGCGGAGGAAACTGGGGTCTGAAAGGAAGCGGATGGCAGAGGAAGTGCTGGCAGGCTGCCAAGCCTGCCAGCAGGTTAATGCATACCCTGGTCGGGTGGCTCCTGGAAAGAGACTACGAGGGAGTCGACCGGGCCAACACTGGGAAGTGGACTTTACTGAAATACGGCCAGCTAAATATGGCCTAAGGCATTTACTACGAAAAACTGGAGGCAATGGATACCCTGGTCATACTCATTGATATAATTAGCATCCTTACATTGGTTACCTTGTGTACTTTGCAATTTCACAGAATGAAGGTAAGAGGGTCCAGCACCTTTACGCAGATAAATTAACTCTGGGACAGCATCTGACTATTATAGCTCCCCATGCATTGGAGAGCACTGTCCGCCGGACCGATGGCTCAGCAATGCTCGGGCCACATACTATCAGACAACTCTCCTGGACCGGGACCGCATCCGTCCTTAACCCAGCCACCCTCCTCCCAAGTGCCCAACAAGAAGAGGAGGGAGAGCCAGTGCATGACTGTGGTGCCATCCTGGCGGAGGAAACTGGGGTCTGAAAGGAAGCGGATGGCAGAGGAAGTGCTGGCAGGCTGCCAAGCCTGCCAGCAGGTTAATGCATACCCTGGTCGGGTGGCTCCTGGAAAGAGACTACGAGGGAGTCGACCGGGCCAACACTGGGAAGTGGACTTTACTGAAATACGGCCAGCTAAATATGGCCTAAGGCATTTACTACGAAAAACTGGAGGCAATGGATACCCTGGTCATACTCATTGATATAATTAGCATCCTTACATTGGTTACCTTGTGTACTTTGCAATTTCACAGAATGAAGGTAAGAGGGTCCAGCACCTTTACGCAGATAAATTAACTCTGGGACAGCATCTGACTATTATAGCTCCCCATGCATTGGAGAGCACTGTCCGCCGGACCGATGGCTCAGCAATGCTCGGGCCACATACTATCAGACAACTCTCCTGGACCGGGACCGCATCCGTCCTTAACCCAGCCACCCTCCTCCCAAGTGCCCAACAAGAAGAGGAGGGAGAGCCAGTGCATGACTGTGGTGCCATCCTGGCGGAGGAAACTGGGGTCTGAAAGGAAGCGGATGGCAGAGGAAGTGCTGGCAGGCTGCCAAGCCTGCCAGCAGGTTAATGCATACCCTGGTCGGGTGGCTCCTGGAAAGAGACTACGAGGGAGTCGACCGGGCCAACACTGGGAAGTGGACTTTACTGAAATACGGCCAGCTAAATATGGCCTAAGGCATTTACTACGAAAAACTGGAGGCAATGGACACCCTGGTCATACTCATTGATATAATTAGCATCCTTACATTGGTTACCTTGTGTACTTTGCAATTTCACAGAATGAAGGTAAGAGGGTCCAGCACCTTTACGCAGATAAATTAACTCTGGGACAGCATCTGACTATTATAGCTCCCCATGCATTGGAGAGCACTGTCCGCCGGACCGATGGCTCAGCAATGCTCGGGCCACATACTATCAGACAACTCTCCTGGACCGGGACCGCATCCGTCCTTAACCCAGCCACCCTCCTCCCAAGTGCCCAACAAGAAGAGGAGGGAGAGCCAGTGCATGACTGTGGTGCCATCCTGGCGGAGGAAACTGGGGTCTGAAAGGAAGCGGATGGCAGAGGAAGTGCTGGCAGGCTGCCAAGCCTGCCAGCAGGTTAATGCATACCCTGGTCGGGTGGCTCCTGGAAAGAGACTACGAGGGAGTCGACCGGGCCAACACTGGGAAGTGGACTTTACTGAAATACGGCCAGCTAAATATGGCCTAAGGCATTTACTACGAAAAACTGGAGGCAATGGATACCCTGGTCATACTCATTGATATAATTAGCATCCTTACATTGGTTACCTTGTGTACTTTGCAATTTCACAGAATGAAGGTAAGAGGGTCCAGCACCTTTACGCAGATAAATTAACTCTGGGACAGCATCTGACTATTATAGCTCCCCATGCATTGGAGAGCACTGTCCGCCGGACCGATGGCTCAGCAATGCTCGGGCCACATACTATCAGACAACTCTCCTGGACCGGGACCGCATCCGTCCTTAACCCAGCCACCCTCCTCCCAAGTGCCCAACAAGAAGAGGAGGGAGAGCCAGTGCATGACTGTGGTGCCATCCTGGCGGAGGAAACTGGGGTCTGAAAGGAAGCGGATGGCAGAGGAAGTGCTGGCAGGCTGCCAAGCCTGCCAGCAGGTTAATGCATACCCTGGTCGGGTGGCTCCTGGAAAGAGACTACGAGGGAGTCGACCGGGCCAACACTGGGAAGTGGACTTTACTGAAATACGGCCAGCTAAATATGGCCTAAGGCATTTACTACGAAAAACTGGAGGCAATGGATACCCTGGTCATACTCATTGATATAATTAGCATCCTTACATTGGTTACCTTGTGTACTTTGCAATTTCACAGAATGAAGGTAAGAGGGTCCAGCACCTCTACCCTTTCTTAGTCTGTTTGGCAGGATTCCTTTGTCAGCCTTTAATGCTTGGGTGTTCAGAAAAACATTTCATCTCTGAACATTAAACAGACCTGTCTGATTTCACTTTGCCGCTACAAGTGGAGGTGTATATTTTGAAATATCACAATGTGAAGGTAAGAGGGTCCAGCACCTTTACGCAGATAAATTAACTCTGGGACAGCATCTGACTATTATAGCTCCCCATGCATTGGAGAGCACTGTCCGCCGGACCGATGGCTCAGCAATGCTCGGGCCACATACTATCAGACAACTCTCCTGGACCGGGACCGCATCCGTCCTTAACCCAGCCACCCTCCTCCCAAGTGCCCAACAAGAAGAGGAGGGAGAGCCAGTGCATGACTGTGGTGCCATCCTGGCGGAGGAAACTGGGGTCTGAAAGGAAGCGGATGGCAGAGGAAGTGCTGGCAGGCTGCCAAGCCTGCCAGCAGGTTAATGCATACCCTGGTCGGGTGGCTCCTGGAAAGAGACTACGAGGGAGTCGACCGGGCCAACACTGGGAAGTGGACTTTACTGAAATACGGCCAGCTAAATATGGCCTAAGGCATTTACTACGAAAAACTGGAGGCAATGGATACCCTGGTCATACTCATTGATATAATTAGCATCCTTACATTGGTTACCTTGTGTACTTTGCAATTTCACAGAATGAAGGTAAGAGGGTCCAGCACCTTTACGCAGATAAATTAACTCTGGGACAGCATCTGACTATTATAGCTCCCCATGCATTGGAGAGCACTGTCCGCCGGACCGATGGCTCAGCAATGCTCGGGCCACATACTATCAGACAACTCTACTGGACCGGGACCGCATCCGTCCTTAACCCAGCCACCCTCCTCCCAAGTGCCCAACAAGAAGAGGAGGGAGAGCCAGTGCATGACTGTGGTGCCATCCTGGCGGAGGAAACTGGGGTCTGAAAGGAAGCGGATGGCAGAGGAAGTGCTGGCAGGCTGCCAAGCCTGCCAGCAGGTTAATGCATACCCTGGTCGGGTGGCTCCTGGAAAGAGACTACGAGGGAGTCGACCGGGCCAACACTGGGAAGTGGACTTTACTGAAATACGGCCAGCTAAATATGGCCTAAGGCATTTACTACGAAAAACTGGAGGCAATGGATACCCTGGTCATACTCATTGATATAATTAGCATCCTTACATTGGTTACCTTGTGTACTTTGCAATTTCACAGAATGAAGGTAAGAGGGTCCAGCACCTTTACGCAGATAAATTAACTCTGGGACAGCATCTGACTATTATAGCTCCCCATGCATTGGAGAGCACTGTCCGCCGGACCGATGGCTCAGCAATGCTCGGGCCACATACTATCAGACAACTCTCCTGGACCGGGACCGCATCCGTCCTTAACCCAGCCACCCTCCTCCCAAGTGCCCAACAAGAAGAGGAGGGAGAGCCAGTGCATGACTGTGGTGCCATCCTGGCGGAGGAAACTGGGGTCTGAAAGGAAGCGGATGGCAGAGGAAGTGCTGGCAGGCTGCCAAGCCTGCCAGCAGGTTAATGCATACCCTGGTCGGGTGGCTCCTGGAAAGAGACTACGAGGGAGTCGACCGGGCCAACACTGGGAAGTGGACTTTACTGAAATACGGCCAGCTAAATATGGCCTAAGGCATTTACTACGAAAAACTGGAGGCAATGGATACCCTGGTCATACTCATTGATATAATTAGCATCCTTACATTGGTTACCTTGTGTACTTTGCAATTTCACAGAATGAAGGTAAGAGGGTCCAGCACCTTTACGCAGATAAATTAACTCTGGGACAGCATCTGACTATTATAGCTCCCCATGCATTGGAGAGCACTGTCCGCCGGACCGATGGCTCAGCAATGCTCGGGCCACATACTATCAGACAACTCTCCTGGACCGGGACCGCATCCGTCCTTAACCCAGCCACCCTCCTCCCAAGTGCCCAACAAGAAGAGGAGGGAGAGCCAGTGCATGACTGTGGTGCCATCCTGGCGGAGGAAACTGGGGTCTGAAAGGAAGCGGATGGCAGAGGAAGTGCTGGCAGGCTGCCAAGCCTGCCAGCAGGTTAATGCATACCCTGGTCGGGTGGCTCCTGGAAAGAGACTACGAGGGAGTCGACCGGGCCAACACTGGGAAGTGGACTTTACTGAAATACGGCCAGCTAAATATGGCCTAAGGCATTTACTACGAAAAACTGGAGGCAATGGACACCCTGGTCATACTCATTGATATAATTAGCATCCTTACATTGGTTACCTTGTGTACTTTGCAATTTCACAGAATGAAGGTAAGAGGGTCCAGCACCTTTACGCAGATAAATTAACTCTGGGACAGCATCTGACTATTATAGCTCCCCATGCATTGGAGAGCACTGTCCGCCGGACCGATGGCTCAGCAATGCTCGGGCCACATACTATCAGACAACTCTCCTGGACCGGGACCGCATCCGTCCTTAACCCAGCCACCCTCCTCCCAAGTGCCCAACAAGAAGAGGAGGGAGAGCCAGTGCATGACTGTGGTGCCATCCTGGCGGAGGAAACTGGGGTCTGAAAGGAAGCGGATGGCAGAGGAAGTGCTGGCAGGCTGCCAAGCCTGCCAGCAGGTTAATGCATACCCTGGTCGGGTGGCTCCTGGAAAGAGACTACGAGGGAGTCGACCGGGCCAACACTGGGAAGTGGACTTTACTGAAATACGGCCAGCTAAATATGGCCTAAGGCATTTACTACGAAAAACTGGAGGCAATGGATACCCTGGTCATACTCATTGATATAATTAGCATCCTTACATTGGTTACCTTGTGTACTTTGCAATTTCACAGAATGAAGGTAAGAGGGTCCAGCATCTTTACGCAGATAAATTAACTCTGGGACAGCATCTGACTATTATAGCTCCCCATGCATTGGAGAGCACTGTCCGCCAGACCGATGGCTCAGCAATGCTCGGGCCACATACTATCAGACAACTCTCCTGGACCGGGACCGCATCCGTCCTTAACCCAGCCACCCTCCTCCCAAGTGCCCAACAAGAAGAGGAGGGAGAGCCAGTGCATGACTGTGGTGCCATCCTGGCGGAGGAAACTGGGGTCTGAAAGGAAGCGGATGGCAGAGGAAGTGCTGGCAGGCTGCCAAGCCTGCCAGCAGGTTAATGCATACCCTGGTCGGGTGGCTCCTGGAAAGAGACTACGAGGGAGTCGACCGGGCCAACACTGGGAAGTGGACTTTACTGAAATACGGCCAGCTAAATATGGCCTAAGGCATTTACTACGAAAAACTGGAGGCAATGGACACCCTGGTCATACTCATTGATATAATTAGCATCCTTACATTGGTTACCTTGTGTACTTTGCAATTTCACAGAATGAAGGTAAGAGGGTCCAGCACCTTTACGCAGATAAATTAACTCTGGGACAGCATCTGACTATTATAGCTCCCCATGCATTGGAGAGCACTGTCCGCCGGACCGATGGCTCAGCAATACTCGGGCCACATACTATCAGACAACTCTCCTGGACCGGGACCGCATCCGTCCTTAACCCAGCCACCCTCCTCCCAAGTGCCCAACAAGAAGAGGAGGGAGAGCCAGTGCATGACTGTGGTGCCATCCTGGCGGAGGAAACTGGGGTCTGAAAGGAAGCGGATGGCAGAGGAAGTGCTGGCAGGCTGCCAAGCCTGCCAGCAGGTTAATGCATACCCTGGTCGGGTGGCTCCTGGAAAGAGACTACGAGGGAGTCGACCGGGCCAACACTGGGAAGTGGACTTTACTGAAATACGGCCAGCTAAATATGGCCTAAGGCATTTACTACGAAAAACTGGAGGCAATGGATACCCTGGTCATACTCATTGATATAATTAGCATCCTGATCTTGGTTACCTTGTATACTTTGAAATATCACAATGTGAAGGTAAGAGGGTCCAGCACCTTTACGCAGATAAATTAACTCTGGGACAGCATCTGACTATTATAGCTCCCCATGCATTGGAGAGCACTGTCCGCCGGACCGATGGCTCAGCAATGCTCGGGCCACATACTATCAGACAACTCTCCTGGACCGGGACCGCATCCGTCCTTAACCCAGCCACCCTCCTCCCAAGTGCCCAACAAGAAGAGGAGGGAGAGCCAGTGCATGACTGTGGTGCCATCCTGGCGGAGGAAACTGGGGTCTGAAAGGAAGCGGATGGCAGAGGAAGTGCTGGCAGGCTGCCAAGCCTGCCAGCAGGTTAATGCATACCCTGGTCGGGTGGCTCCTGGAAAGAGACTACGAGGGAGTCGACCGGGCCAACACTGGGAAGTGGACTTTACTGAAATACGGCCAGCTAAATATGGCCTAAGGCATTTACTACGAAAAACTGGAGGCAATGGATACCCTGGTCATACTCATTGATATAATTAGCATCCTTACATTGGTTACCTTGTGTACTTTGCAATTTCACAGAATGAAGGTAAGAGGGTCCAGCACCTTTACGCAGATAAATTAACTCTGGGACAGCATCTGACTATTATAGCTCCCCATGCATTGGAGAGCACTGTCCGCCGGACCGATGGCTCAGCAATGCTCGGGCCACATACTATCAGACAACTCTCCTGGACCGGGACCGCATCCGTCCTTAACCCAGCCACCCTCCTCCCAAGTGCCCAACAAGAAGAGGAGGGAGAGCCAGTGCATGACTGTGGTGCCATCCTGGCGGAGGAAACTGGGGTCTGAAAGGAAGCGGATGGCAGAGGAAGTGCTGGCAGGCTGCCAAGCCTGCCAGCAGGTTAATGCATACCCTGGTCGGGTGGCTCCTGGAAAGAGACTACGAGGGAGTCGACCGGGCCAACACTGGGAAGTGGACTTTACTGAAATACGGCCAGCTAAATATGGCCTAAGGCATTTACTACGAAAAACTGGAGGCAATGGATACCCTGGTCATACTCATTGATATAATTAGCATCCTGATCTTGGTTACCTTGTGTACTTTGAAATATCACAATGTGAAGGTAAGAGGGTCCAGCACCTTTACGCAGATAAATTAACTCTGGGACAGCATCTGACTATTATAGCTCCCCATGCATTGGAGAGCACTGTCCGCCGGACCGATGGCTCAGCAATGCTCGGGCCACATACTATCAGACAACTCTCCTGGACCGGGACCGCATCCGTCCTTAACCCAGCCACCCTCCTCCCAAGTGCCCAACAAGAAGAGGAGGGAGAGCCAGTGCATGACTGTGGTGCCATCCTGGCGGAGGAAACTGGGGTCTGAAAGGAAGCAGATGGCAGAGGAAGTGCTGGCAGGCTGCCAAGCCTGCCAGCAGGTTAATGCATACCCTGGTCGGGTGGCTCCTGGAAAGAGACTACGAGGGAGTCGACCGGGCCAACACTGGGAAGTGGACTTTACTGAAATACGGCCAGCTAAATATGGCCTAAGGCATTTACTACGAAAAACTGGAGGCAATGGATACCCTGGTCATACTCATTGATATAATTAGCATCCTGATCTTGGTTACCTTGTGTATTTTGAAATATCACAATGTGAAGGTAAGAGGGTCCAGCACCTTTACGCAGATAAATTAACTGTGGGACAGCATCTGACTATTATAGCTCCCCATGCATTGGAGAGCACTGTCCGACGGACCGATGGCTCAGCAATGCTCGGGCCACATACTATCAGACAACTCTCCTGGACCGGGACCGCATCCGTCCTTAACCCAGCCACCCTCCTCCCAAGTGCCCAACAAGAAGAGGAGGGAGAGCCAGTGCATGACTGTGGTGCCATCCTGGCGGAGGAAACTGGGGTCTGAAAGGAAGCGGATGGCAGAGGAAGTGCTGGCAGGCTGCCAAGCCTGCCAGCAGGTTAATGCATACCCTGGTCGGGTGGCTCCTGGAAAGAGACTACGAGGGAGTCGACCGGGCCAACACTGGGAAGTGGACTTTACTGAAATACGGCCAGCTAAATATGGCCTAAGGCATTTACTACGAAAAACTGGAGGCAATGGATACCCTGGTCATACTCATTGATATAATTAGCATCCTTACATTGGTTACCTTGTGTACTTTGCAATTTCACAGAATGAAGGTAAGAGGGTCCAGCACCTTTACGCAGATAAATTAACTCTGGGACAGCATCTGACTATTATAGCTCCCCATGCATTGGAGAGCACTGTCCGCCGGACCGATGGCTCAGCAATGCTCGGGCCACATACTATCAGACAACTCTCCTGGACCGGGACCGCATCCGTCCTTAACCCAGCCACCCTCCTCCCAAGTGCCCAACAAGAAGAGGAGGGAGAGCCAGTGCATGACTGTGGTGCCATCCTGGCGGAGGAAACTGGGGTCTGAAAGGAAGCAGATGGCAGAGGAAGTGCTGGCAGGCTGCCAAGCCTGCCAGCAGGTTAATGCATACCCTGGTCGGGTGGCTCCTGGAAAGAGACTACGAGGGAGTCGACCGGGCCAACACTGGGAAGTGGACTTTACTGAAATACGGCCAGCTAAATATGGCCTAAGGCATTTACTACGAAAAACTGGAGGCAATGGATACCCTGGTCATACTCATTGATATAATTAGCATCCTGATCTTGGTTACCTTGTGTATTTTGAAATATCACAATGTGAAGGTAAGAGGGTCCAGCACCTTTACGCAGATAAATTAACTGTGGGACAGCATCTGACTATTATAGCTCCCCATGCATTGGAGAGCACTGTCCGACGGACCGATGGCTCAGCAATGCTCGGGCCACATACTATCAGACAACTCTCCTGGACCGGGACCGCATCCGTCCTTAACCCAGCCACCCTCCTCCCAAGTGCCCAACAAGAAGAGGAGGGAGAGCCAGTGCATGACTGTGGTGCCATCCTGGCGGAGGAAACTGGGGTCTGAAAGGAAGCGGATGGCAGAGGAAGTGCTGGCAGGCTGCCAAGCCTGCCAGCAGGTTAATGCATACCCTGGTCGGGTGGCTCCTGGAAAGAGACTACGAGGGAGTCGACCGGGCCAACACTGGGAAGTGGACTTTACTGAAATACGGCCAGCTAAATATGGCCTAAGGCATTTACTACGAAAAACTGGAGGCAATGGATACCCTGGTCATACTCATTGATATAATTAGCATCCTTACATTGGTTACCTTGTGTACTTTGCAATTTCACAGAATGAAGGTAAGAGGGTCCAGCACCTTTACGCAGATAAATTAACTCTGGGACAGCATCTGACTATTATAGCTCCCCATGCATTGGAGAGCACTGTCCGCCGGACCGATGGCTCAGCAATGCTCGGGCCACATACTATCAGACAACTCTCCTGGACCGGGACCGCATCCGTCCTTAACCCAGCCACCCTCCTCCCAAGTGCCCAACAAGAAGAGGAGGGAGAGCCAGTGCATGACTGTGGTGCCATCCTGGCGGAGGAAACTGGGTTCTGAAAGGAAGCGGATGGCAGAGGAAGTGCTGGCAGGCTGCCAAGCCTGCCAGCAGGTTAATGCATACCCTGGTCGGGTGGCTCCTGGAAAGAGACTACGAGGGAGTCGACCGGGCCAACACTGGGAAGTGGACTTTACTGAAATACGGCCAGCTAAATATGGCCTAAGGCATTTACTACGAAAAACTGGAGGCAATGGATACCCTGGTCATACTCATTGATATAATTAGCATCCTTACATTGGTTACCTTGTGTACTTTGCAATTTCACAGAATGAAGGTAAGAGGGTCCAGCACCTCTACCCTTTCTTAGTCTGTTTGGCAGGATTCCTTTGTCAGCCTTTAATGCTTGGGGGTTCAGAAAAACATTTCATCTCTGAACATTAAACAGACCTGTCTGATTTCACTTTGCCGCTACAAGTGGAGGTGTGTATTTTGAAATATCACAATGTGAAGGTAAGAGGGTCCAGCACCTTTACGCAGATAAATTAACTCTGGGACAGCATCTGACTATTATAGCTCCCCATGCATTGGAGAGCACTGTCCGCCGGACCGATGGCTCAGCAATGCTCGGGCCACATACTATCAGACAACTCTCCTGGACCGGGACCGCATCCGTCCTTAACCCAGCCACCCTCCTCCCAAGTGCCCAACAAGAAGAGGAGGGAGAGCCAGTGCATGACTGTGGTGCCATCCTGGCGGAGGAAACTGGGGTCTGAAAGGAAGCGGATGGCAGAGGAAGTGCTGGCAGGCTGCCAAGCCTGCCAGCAGGTTAATGCATACCCTGGTCGGGTGGCTCCTGGAAAGAGACTACGAGGGAGTCGACCGGGCCAACACTGGGAAGTGGACTTTACTGAAATACGGCCAGCTAAATATGGCCTAAGGCATTTACTACGAAAAACTGGAGGCAATGGATACCCTGGTCATACTCATTGATATAATTAGCATCCTTACATTGGTTACCTTGTGTACTTTGCAATTTCACAGAATGAAGGTAAGAGGGTCCAGCACCTTTACGCAGATAAATTAACTCTGGGACAGCATCTGACTATTATAGCTCCCCATGCATTGGAGAGCACTGTCCGCCGGACCGATGGCTCAGCAATGCTCGGGCCACATACTATCAGACAACTCTCCTGGACCGGGACCGCATCAGTCCTTAACCCAGCCACCCTCCTCCCAAGTGCCCAACAAGAAGAGGAGGGAGAGCCAGTGCATGACTGTGGTGCCATCCTGGCGGAGGAAACTGGGGTCTGAAAGGAAGCGGATGGCAGAGGAAGTGCTGGCAGGCTGCCAAGCCTGCCAGCAGGTTAATGCATACCCTGGTCGGGTGGCTCCTGGAAAGAGACTACGAGGGAGTCGACCGGGCCAACACTGGGAAGTGGACTTTACTGAAATACGGCCAGCTAAATATGGCCTAAGGCATTTACTACGAAAAACTGGAGGCAATGGATACCCTGGTCATACTCATTGATATAATTAGCATCCTTACATTGGTTACCTTGTGTACTTTGCAATTTCACAGAATGAAGGTAAGAGGGTCCAGCACCTTTACGCAGATAAATTAACTCTGGGACAGCATCTGACTATTATAGCTCCCCATGCATTGGAGAGCACTGTCCGCCGGACCGATGGCTCAGCAATGCTCGGGCCACATACTATCAGACAACTCTCCTGGACCGGGACCGCATCCGTCCTTAACCCAGCCACCCTCCTCCCAAGTGCCCAACAAGAAGAGGAGGGAGAGCCAGTGCATGACTGTGGTGCCATCCTGGCGGAGGAAACTGGGGTCTGAAAGGAAGCGGATGGCAGAGGAAGTGCTGGCAGGCTGCCAAGCCTGCCAGCAGGTTAATGCATACCCTGGTCGGGTGGCTCCTGGAAAGAGACTATGAGGGAGTCGACCGGGCCAACACTGGGAAGTGGACTTTACTGAAATACGGCCAGCTAAATATGGCCTAAGGCATTTACTACGAAAAACTGGAGGCAATGGATACCCTGGTCATACTCATTGATATAATTAGCATCCTTACATTGGTTACCTTGTGTACTTTGCAATTTCACAGAATGAAGGTAAGAGGGTCCAGCACCTCTACCCTTTCTTAGTCTGTTTGGCAGGATTCCTTTGTCAGCCTTTAATGCTTGGGGGTTCAGAAAAACATTTCATCTCTGAACATTAAACAGACCTGTCTGATTTCACTTTGCCGCTACAAGTGGAGGTATGTATTTTGAAATATCACAATGTGAAGGTAAGAGGGTCCAGCACCTTTACGCAGATAAATTAACTCTGGGACAGCATCTGACTATTATAGCTCCCCATGCATTGGAGAGCACTGTCCGCCGGACCGATGGCTCAGCAATGCTCGGGCCACATACTATCAGACAACTCTCCTGGACCGGGACCGCATCCGTCCTTAACCCAGCCACCCTCCTCCCAAGTGCCCAACAAGAAGAGGAGGGAGAGCCAGTGCATGACTGTGGTGCCATCCTGGCGGAGGAAACTGGGGTCTGAAAGGAAGCAGATGGCAGAGGAAGTGCTGGCAGGCTGCCAAGCCTGCCAGCAGGTTAATGCATACCCTGGTCGGGTGGCTCCTGGAAAGAGACTACGAGGGAGTCGACCGGGCCAACACTGGGAAGTGGACTTTACTGAAATACGGCCAGCTAAATATGGCCTAAGGCATTTACTACGAAAAACTGGAGGCAATGGATACCCTGGTCATACTCATTGATATAATTAGCATCCTTACATTGGTTACCTTGTGTACTTTGCAATTTCACAGAATGAAGGTAAGAGGGTCCAGCACCTTTACGCAGATAAATTAACTCTGGGACAGCATCTGACTATTATAGCTCCCCATGCATTGGAGAGCACTGTCCGCCGGACCGATGGCTCAGCAATGCTCGGGCCACATACTATCAGACAACTCTCCTGGACCGGGACCGCATCCGTCCTTAACCCAGCCACCCTCCTCCCAAGTGCCCAACAAGAAGAGGAGGGAGAGCCAGTGCATGACTGTGGTGCCATCCTGGCGGAGGAAACTGGGGTCTGAAATGAAGCGGATGGCAGAGGAAGTGCTGGCAGGCTGCCAAGCCTGCCAGCAGGTTAATGCATACCCTGGTCGGGTGGCTCCTGGAAAGAGACTACGAGGGAGTCGACCGGGCCAACACTGGGAAGTGGACTTTACTGAAATTAGGCCAGCTAAATATGGCCTAAGGCATTTACTACGAAAAACTGGAGGCAATGGATACCCTGGTCATACTCATTGATATAATTAGCATCCTGATCTTGGTTACTTGTGTATTTTGAAATATCACAATGTGAAGGTAAGAGGGTCCAGCACCTTTACGCAGATAAATTAACTCTGGGACAGCATCTGACTATTATAGCTCCCCATGCATTGGAGAGCACTGTCCGCCGGACCGATGGCTCAGCAATGCTCGGGCCACATACTATCAGACAACTCTCCTGGACCGGGACCGCATCCGTCCTTAACCCAGCCACCCTCCTCCCAAGTGCCCAACAAGAAGAGGAGGGAGAGCCAGTGCATGACTGTGGTGCCATCCTGGCGGAGGAAACTGGGGTCTGAAAGGAAGCGGATGGCAGAGGAAGTGCTGGCAGGCTGCCAAGCCTGCCAGCAGGTTAATGCATACCCTGGTCGGGTGGCTCCTGGAAAGAGACTACGAGGGAGTCGACCGGGCCAACACTGGGAAGTGGACTTTACTGAAATACGGCCAGCTAAATATGGCCTAAGGCATTTACTACGAAAAACTGGAGGCAATGGATACCCTGGTCATACTCATTGATATAATTAGCATCCTGATCTTGGTTACCTTGTGTACTTTGAAATATCACAATGTGAAGGTAAGAGGGTCCAGCACCTTTACGCAGATAAATTAACTCTGGGACAGCATCTGACTATTATAGCTCCCCATGCATTGGAGAGCACTGTCCGCCGGACCGATGGATCAGCAATGCTCGGGCCACATACTATCAGACAACTCTCCTGGACCGGGACCGCATCCGTCCTTAACCCAGCCACCCTCCTCCCAAGTGCCCAACAAGAAGAGGAGGGAGAGCCAGTGCATGACTGTGGTGCCATCCTGGCGGAGGAAACTGGGGTCTGAAAGGAAGCGGATGGCAGAGGAAGTGCTGGCAGGCTGCCAAGCCTGCCAGCAGGTTAATGCATACCCTGGTCGGGTGGCTCCTGGAAAGAGACTACGAGGGAGTCGACCGGGCCAACACTGGGAAGTGGACTTTACTGAAATACGGCCAGCTAAATATGGCCTAAGGCATTTACTACGAAAAACTGGAGGCAATGGATACCCTGGTCATACTCATTGATATAATTAGCATCCTGATCTTGGTTACCTTGTGTACTTTGAAATATCACAATGTGTAGGTAAGAGGGTCCAGCACCTTTACGCAGATAAATTAACTCTGGGACAGCATCTGACTATTATAGCTCCCCATGCATTGGAGAGCACTGTCCGCCGGACCGATGGCTCAGCAATGCTCGGGCCACATACTATCAGACAACTCTCCTGGACCGGGACCGCATCCGTCCTTAACCCAGCCACCCTCCTCCCAGTTGCCCAACAAGAAGAGGAGGGAGAGCCAGTGCATGACTGTGGTGCCATCCTGGCGGAGGAAACTGGGGTCTGAAAGGAAGCGGATGGCAGAGGAAGTGCTGGCAGGCTGCCAAGCCTGCCAGCAGGTTAATGCATACCCTGGTCGGGTGGCTCCTGGAAAGAGACTACGAGGGAGTCGACCGGGCCAACACTGGGAAGTGGACTTTACTGAAATACGGCCAGCTAAATATGGCCTAAGGCATTTACTATGAAAAACTGGAGGCAATGGATACCCTGGTCATACTCATTGATATAATTAGCATCCTGATCTTGGTTACCTTGTGTATTTTGAAATATCACAATGTGAAGGTAAGAGGGTCCAGCACCTTTACGCAGATAAATTAACTCTGGGACAGCATCTGACTATTATAGCTCCCCATGCATTGGAGAGCACTGTCCGCCGGACCGATGGATCAGCAATGCTCGGGCCACATACTATCAGACAACTCTCCTGGACCGGGACCGCATCACTTTCGGGCCCCCATCCGTCCTTAACCCAGCCACCCTCCTCCCAAGTGCCCAACAAGAAGAGGAGGGAGAGCCAGTGCATGACTGTGGTGCCATCCTGGCGGAGGAAACTGGGGTCTGAAAGGAAGCGGATGGCAGAGGAAGTGCTGGCAGGCTGCCAAGCCTGCCAGCAGGTTAATGCATACCCTGGTCGGGTGGCTCCTGGAAAGAGACTACGAGGGAGTCGACCGGGCCAACACTGGGAAGTGGACTTTACTGAAATACGGCCAGCTAAATATGGCCTAAGGCATTTACTACGAAAAACTGGAGGCAATGGATACCCTGGTCATACTCATTGATATAATTAGCATCCTTACATTGGTTACCTTGTGTACTTTGCAATTTCACAGAATGAAGGTAAGAGGGTCCAGCACCTTTACGCAGATAAATTAACTCTGGGACAGCATCTGACTATTATAGCTCCCCATGCATTGGAGAGCACTGTCCGCCGGACCGATGGCTCAGCAATGCTCGGGCCACATACTATCAGACAACTCTCCTGGACCGGGACCGCATCCGTCCTTAACCCAGCCACCCTCCTCCCAAGTGCCCAACAAGAAGAGGAGGGAGAGCCAGTGCATGACTGTGGTGCCATCCTGGCGGAGGAAACTGGGGTCTGAAAGGAAGCGGATGGCAGAGGAAGTGCTGGCAGGCTGCCAAGCCTGCCAGCAGGTTAATGCATACCCTGGTCGGGTGGCTCCTGGAAAGAGACTACGAGGGAGTCGACCGGGCCAACACTGGGAAGTGGACTTTACTGAAATACGGCCAGCTAAATATGGCCTAAGGCATTTACTACGAAAAACTGGAGGCAATGGATACCCTGGTCATACTCATTGATATAATTAGCATCCTTACATTGGTTACCTTGTGTACTTTGCAATTTCACAGAATGAAGGTAAGAGGGTCCAGCACCTCTACCCTTTCTTAGTCTGTTTGGCAGGATTCCTTTGTCAGCCTTTAATGCTTGGGTGTTCAGAAAAACATTTCATCTCTGAACATTAAACAGACCTGTCTGATTTCACTTTGCCGCTACAAGTGGAGGTGTATATTTTGAAATATCACAATGTGAAGGTAAGAGGGTCCAGCACCTTTACGCAGATAAATTAACTCTGGGACAGCATCTGACTATTATAGCTCCCCATGCATTGGAGAGCACTGTCCGCCGGACCGATGGCTCAGCAATGCTCGGGCCACATACTATCAGACAACTCTCCTGGACCGGGACCGCATCCGTCCTTAACCCAGCCACCCTCCTCCCAAGTGCCCAACAAGAAGAGGAGGGAGAGCCAGTGCATGACTGTGGTGCCATCCTGGCGGAGGAAACTGGGGTCTGAAAGGAAGCGGATGGCAGAGGAAGTGCTGGCAGGCTGCCAAGCCTGCCAGCAGGTTAATGCATACCCTGGTCGGGTGGCTCCTGGAAAGAGACTACGAGGGAGTCGACCGGGCCAACACTGGGAAGTGGACTTTACTGAAATACGGCCAGCTAAATATGGCCTAAGGCATTTACTACGAAAAACTGGAGGCAATGGATACCCTGGTCATACTCATTGATATAATTAGCATCCTTACATTGGTTACCTTGTGTACTTTGCAATTTCACAGAATGAAGGTAAGAGGGTCCAGCACCTTTACGCAGATAAATTAACTCTGGGACAGCATCTGACTATTATAGCTCCCCATGCATTGGAGAGCACTGTCCGCCGGACCGATGGCTCAGCAATGCTCGGGCCACATACTATCAGACAACTCTCCTGGACCGGGACCGCATCCGTCCTTAACCCAGCCACCCTCCTCCCAAGTGCCCAACAAGAAGAGGAGGGAGAGCCAGTGCATGACTGTGGTGCCATCCTGGCGGAGGAAACTGGGGTCTGAAAGGAAGCGGATGGCAGAGGAAGTGCTGGCAGGCTGCCAAGCCTGCCAGCAGGTTAATGCATACCCTGGTCGGGTGGCTCCTGGAAAGAGACTACGAGGGAGTCGACCGGGCCAACACTGGGAAGTGGACTTTACTGAAATACGGCCAGCTAAATATGGCCTAAGGCATTTACTACGAAAAACTGGAGGCAATGGATACCCTGGTCATACTCATTGATATAATTAGCATCCTTACATTGGTTACCTTGTGTACTTTGCAATTTCACAGAATGAAGGTAAGAGGGTCCAGCACCTTTACGCAGATAAATTAACTCTGGGACAGCATCTGACTATTATAGCTCCCCATGCATTGGAGAGCACTGTCCGCCGGACCGATGGCTCAGCAATGCTCGGGCCACATACTATCAGACAACTCTCCTGGACCGGGACCGCATCCGTCCTTAACCCAGCCACCCTCCTCCCAAGTGCCCAACAAGAAGAGGAGGGAGAGCCAGTGCATGACTGTGGTGCCATCCTGGCGGAGGAAACTGGGGTCTGAAAGGAAGCGGATGGCAGAGGAAGTGCTGGCAGGCTGCCAAGCCTGCCAGCAGGTTAATGCATACCCTGGTCGGGTGGCTCCTGGAAAGAGACTACGAGGGAGTCGACCGGGCCAACACTGGGAAGTGGACTTTACTGAAATACGGCCAGCTAAATATGGCCTAAGGCATTTACTACGAAAAACTGGAGGCAATGGATACCCTGGTCATACTCATTGATATAATTAGCATCCTTACATTGGTTACCTTGTGTACTTTGCAATTTCACAGAATGAAGGTAAGAGGGTCCAGCACCTTTACGCAGATAAATTAACTCTGGGACAGCATCTGACTATTATAGCTCCCCATGCATTGGAGAGCACTGTCCGCCGGACCGATGGCTCAGCAATGCTCGGGCCACATACTATCAGACAACTCTCCTGGACCGGGACCGCATCCGTCCTTAACCCAGCCACCCTCCTCCCAAGTGCCCAACAAGAAGAGGAGGGAGAGCCAGTGCATGACTGTGGTGCCATCCTGGCGGAGGAAACTGGGGTCTGAAAGGAAGCGGATGGCAGAGGAAGTGCTGGCAGGCTGCCAAGCCTGCCAGCAGGTTAATGCATACCCTGGTCGGGTGGCTCCTGGAAAGAGACTACGAGGGAGTCGACCGGGCCAACACTGGGAAGTGGACTTTACTGAAATACGGCCAGCTAAATATGGCCTAAGGCATTTACTACGAAAAACTGGAGGCAATGGACACCCTGGTCATACTCATTGATATAATTAGCATCCTTACATTGGTTACCTTGTGTACTTTGCAATTTCACAGAATGAAGGTAAGAGGGTCCAGCACCTTTACGCAGATAAATTAACTCTGGGACAGCATCTGACTATTATAGCTCCCCATGCATTGGAGAGCACTGTCCGCCGGACCGATGGCTCAGCAATGCTCGGGCCACATACTATCAGACAACTCTCCTGGACCGGGACCGCATCCGTCCTTAACCCAGCCACCCTCCTCCCAAGTGCCCAACAAGAAGAGGAGGGAGAGCCAGTGCATGACTGTGGTGCCATCCTGGCGGAGGAAACTGGGGTCTGAAAGGAAGCGGATGGCAGAGGAAGTGCTGGCAGGCTGCCAAGCCTGCCAGCAGGTTAATGCATACCCTGGTCGGGTGGCTCCTGGAAAGAGACTACGAGGGAGTCGACCGGGCCAACACTGGGAAGTGGACTTTACTGAAATACGGCCAGCTAAATATGGCCTAAGGCATTTACTACGAAAAACTGGAGGCAATGGATACCCTGGTCATACTCATTGATATAATTAGCATCCTTACATTGGTTACCTTGTGTACTTTGCAATTTCACAGAATGAAGGTAAGAGGGTCCAGCATCTTTACGCAGATAAATTAACTCTGGGACAGCATCTGACTATTATAGCTCCCCATGCATTGGAGAGCACTGTCCGCCGGACCGATGGATCAGCAATGCTCGGGCCACATACTATCAGACAACTCTCCTGGACCGGGACCGCATCCGTCCTTAACCCAGCCACCCTCCTCCCAAGTGCCCAACAAGAAGAGGAGGGAGAGCCAGTGCATGACTGTGGTGCCATCCTGGCGGAGGAAACTGGGGTCTGAAAGGAAGCGGATGGCAGAGGAAGTGCTGGCAGGCTGCCAAGCCTGCCAGCAGGTTAATGCATACCCTGGTCGGGTGGCTCCTGGAAAGAGACTACGAGGGAGTCGACCGGGCCAACACTGGGAAGTGGACTTTACTGAAATACGGCCAGCTAAATATGGCCTAAGGCATTTACTACGAAAAACTGGAGGCAATGGACACCCTGGTCATACTCATTGATATAATTAGCATCCTTACATTGGTTACCTTGTGTACTTTGCAATTTCACAGAATGAAGGTAAGAGGGTCCAGCACCTTTACGCAGATAAATTAACTCTGGGACAGCATCTGACTATTATAGCTCCCCATGCATTGGAGAGCACTGTCCGCCGGACCGATGGCTCAGCAATACTCGGGCCACATACTATCAGACAACTCTCCTGGACCGGGACCGCATCCGTCCTTAACCCAGCCACCCTCCTCCCAAGTGCCCAACAAGAAGAGGAGGGAGAGCCAGTGCATGACTGTGGTGCCATCCTGGCGGAGGAAACTGGGGTCTGAAAGGAAGCGGATGGCAGAGGAAGTGCTGGCAGGCTGCCAAGCCTGCCAGCAGGTTAATGCATACCCTGGTCGGGTGGCTCCTGGAAAGAGACTACGAGGGAGTCGACCGGGCCAACACTGGGAAGTGGACTTTACTGAAATACGGCCAGCTAAATATGGCCTAAGGCATTTACTACGAAAAACTGGAGGCAATGGATACCCTGGTCATACTCATTGATATAATTAGCATCCTGATCTTGGTTACCTTGTGTACTTTGAAATATCACAATGTGAAGGTAAGAGGGTCCAGCACCTTTACGCAGATAAATTAACTCTGGGACAGCATCTGACTATTATAGCTCCCCATGCATTGGAGAGCACTGTCCGCCGGACCGATGGCTCAGCAATGCTCGGGCCACATACTATCAGACAACTCTCCTGGACCGGGACCGCATCCGTCCTTAACCCAGCCACCCTCCTCCCAAGTGCCCAACAAGAAGAGGAGGGAGAGCCAGTGCATGACTGTGGTGCCATCCTGGCGGAGGAAACTGGGGTCTGAAAGGAAGCGGATGGCAGAGGAAGTGCTGGCAGGCTGCCAAGCCTGCCAGCAGGTTAATGCATACCCTGGTCGGGTGGCTCCTGGAAAGAGACTACGAGGGAGTCGACCGGGCCAACACTGGGAAGTGGACTTTACTGAAATACGGCCAGCTAAATATGGCCTAAGGCATTTACTACGAAAAACTGGAGGCAATGGATACCCTGGTCATACTCATTGATATAATTAGCATCCTTACATTGGTTACCTTGTGTACTTTGCAATTTCACAGAATGAAGGTAAGAGGGTCCAGCACCTTTACGCAGATAAATTAACTCTGGGACAGCATCTGACTATTATAGCTCCCCATGCATTGGAGAGCACTGTCCGCCGGACCGATGGCTCAGCAATGCTCGGGCCACATACTATCAGACAACTCTCCTGGACCGGGACCGCATCCGTCCTTAACCCAGCCACCCTCCTCCCAAGTGCCCAACAAGAAGAGGAGGGAGAGCCAGTGCATGACTGTGGTGCCATCCTGGCGGAGGAAACTGGGGTCTGAAAGGAAGCGGATGGCAGAGGAAGTGCTGGCAGGCTGCCAAGCCTGCCAGCAGGTTAATGCATACCCTGGTCGGGTGGCTCCTGGAAAGAGACTACGAGGGAGTCGACCGGGCCAACACTGGGAAGTGGACTTTACTGAAATACGGCCAGCTAAATATGGCCTAAGGCATTTACTACGAAAAACTGGAGGCAATGGATACCCTGGTCATACTCATTGATATAATTAGCATCCTGATCTTGGTTACCTTGTGTACTTTGAAATATCACAATGTGAAGGTAAGAGGGTCCAGCACCTTTACGCAGATAAATTAACTCTGGGACAGCATCTGACTATTATAGCTCCCCATGCATTGGAGAGCACTGTCCGCCGGACCGATGGCTCAGCAATGCTCGGGCCACATACTATCAGACAACTCTCCTGGACCGGGACCGCATCCGTCCTTAACCCAGCCACCCTCCTCCCAAGTGCCCAACAAGAAGAGGAGGGAGAGCCAGTGCATGACTGTGGTGCCATCCTGGCGGAGGAAACTGGGGTCTGAAAGGAAGCAGATGGCAGAGGAAGTGCTGGCAGGCTGCCAAGCCTGCCAGCAGGTTAATGCATACCCTGGTCGGGTGGCTCCTGGAAAGAGACTACGAGGGAGTCGACCGGGCCAACACTGGGAAGTGGACTTTACTGAAATACGGCCAGCTAAATATGGCCTAAGGCATTTACTACGAAAAACTGGAGGCAATGGATACCCTGGTCATACTCATTGATATAATTAGCATCCTGATCTTGGTTACCTTGTGTATTTTGAAATATCACAATGTGAAGGTAAGAGGGTCCAGCACCTTTACGCAGATAAATTAACTCTGGGACAGCATCTGACTATTATAGCTCCCCATGCATTGGAGAGCACTGTCCGACGGACCGATGGCTCAGCAATGCTCGGGCCACATACTATCAGACAACTCTCCTGGACCGGGACCGCATCCGTCCTTAACCCAGCCACCCTCCTCCCAAGTGCCCAACAAGAAGAGGAGGGAGAGCCAGTGCATGACTGTGGTGCCATCCTGGCGGAGGAAACTGGGGTCTGAAAGGAAGCGGATGGCAGAGGAAGTGCTGGCAGGCTGCCAAGCCTGCCAGCAGGTTAATGCATACCCTGGTCGGGTGGCTCCTGGAAAGAGACTACGAGGGAGTCGACCGGGCCAACACTGGGAAGTGGACTTTACTGAAATACGGCCAGCTAAATATGGCCTAAGGCATTTACTACGAAAAACTGGAGGC
Organism: Peromyscus maniculatus bairdii; assembly: GCF_049852395.1. Classification (NCBI taxonomy): domain Eukaryota; kingdom Metazoa; phylum Chordata; class Mammalia; order Rodentia; family Cricetidae; genus Peromyscus; species Peromyscus maniculatus. The sequence continues at coordinate 29,184,516 of NC_134856.1, forward strand.
AATGGATACCCTGGTCATACTCATTGATATAATTAGCATCCTTACATTGGTTACCTTGTGTACTTTGCAATTTCACAGAATGAAGGTAAGAGGGTCCAGCACCTTTACGCAGATAAATTAACTCTGGGACAGCATCTGACTATTATAGCTCCCCATGCATTGGAGAGCACTGTCCGCCGGACCGATGGCTCAGCAATGCTCGGGCCACATACTATCAGACAACTCTCCTGGACCGGGACCGCATCCGTCCTTAACCCAGCCACCCTCCTCCCAAGTGCCCAACAAGAAGAGGAGGGAGAGCCAGTGCATGACTGTGGTGCCATCCTGGCGGAGGAAACTGGGGTCTGAAAGGAAGCGGATGGCAGAGGAAGTGCTGGCAGGCTGCCAAGCCTGCCAGCAGGTTAATGCATACCCTGGTCGGGTGGCTCCTGGAAAGAGACTACGAGGGAGTCGACCGGGCCAACACTGGGAAGTGGACTTTACTGAAATACGGCCAGCTAAATATGGCCTAAGGCATTTACTACGAAAAACTGGAGGCAATGGATACCCTGGTCATACTCATTGATATAATTAGCATCCTTACATTGGTTACCTTGTGTACTTTGCAATTTCACAGAATGAAGGTAAGAGGGTCCAGCACCTCTACCCTTTCTTAGTCTGTTTGGCAGGATTCCTTTGTCAGCCTTTAATGCTTGGGGGTTCAGAAAAACATTTCATCTCTGAACATTAAACAGACCTGTCTGATTTCACTTTGCCGCTACAAGTGGAGGTGTGTATTTTGAAATATCACAATGTGAAGGTAAGAGGGTCCAGCACCTTTACGCAGATAAATTAACTCTGGGACAGCATCTGACTATTATAGCTCCCCATGCATTGGAGAGCACTGTCCGCCGGACCGATGGCTCAGCAATGCTCGGGCCACATACTATCAGACAACTCTCCTGGACCGGGACCGCATCCGTCCTTAACCCAGCCACCCTCCTCCCAAGTGCCCAACAAGAAGAGGAGGGAGAGCCAGTGCATGACTGTGGTGCCATCCTGGCGGAGGAAACTGGGGTCTGAAAGGAAGCGGATGGCAGAGGAAGTGCTGGCAGGCTGCCAAGCCTGCCAGCAGGTTAATGCATACCCTGGTCGGGTGGCTCCTGGAAAGAGACTACGAGGGAGTCGACCGGGCCAACACTGGGAAGTGGACTTTACTGAAATACGGCCAGCTAAATATGGCCTAAGGCATTTACTACGAAAAACTGGAGGCAATGGATACCCTGGTCATACTCATTGATATAATTAGCATCCTTACATTGGTTACCTTGTGTACTTTGCAATTTCACAGAATGAAGGTAAGAGGGTCCAGCACCTTTACGCAGATAAATTAACTCTGGGACAGCATCTGACTATTATAGCTCCCCATGCATTGGAGAGCACTGTCCGCCGGACCGATGGCTCAGCAATGCTCGGGCCACATACTATCAGACAACTCTCCTGGACCGGGACCGCATCCGTCCTTAACCCAGCCACCCTCCTCCCAAGTGCCCAACAAGAAGAGGAGGGAGAGCCAGTGCATGACTGTGGTGCCATCCTGGCGGAGGAAACTGGGGTCTGAAAGGAAGCAGATGGCAGAGGAAGTGCTGGCAGGCTGCCAAGCCTGCCAGCAGGTTAATGCATACCCTGGTCGGGTGGCTCCTGGAAAGAGACTACGAGGGAGTCGACCGGGCCAACACTGGGAAGTGGACTTTACTGAAATACGGCCAGCTAAATATGGCCTAAGGCATTTACTACGAAAAACTGGAGGCAATGGATACCCTGGTCATACTCATTGATATAATTAGCATCCTTACATTGGTTACCTTGTGTACTTTGCAATTTCACAGAATGAAGGTAAGAGGGTCCAGCACCTTTACGCAGATAAATTAACTCTGGGACAGCATCTGACTATTATAGCTCCCCATGCATTGGAGAGCACTGTCCGCCGGACCGATGGCTCAGCAATGCTCGGGCCACATACTATCAGACAACTCTCCTGGACCGGGACCGCATCCGTCCTTAACCCAGCCACCCTCCTCCCAAGTGCCCAACAAGAAGAGGAGGGAGAGCCAGTGCATGACTGTGGTGCCATCCTGGCGGAGGAAACTGGGGTCTGAAATGAAGCAGATGGCAGAGGAAGTGCTGGCAGGCTGCCAAGCCTGCCAGCAGGTTAATGCATACCCTGGTCGGGTGGCTCCTGGAAAGAGACTACGAGGGAGTCGACCGGGCCAACACTGGGAAGTGGACTTTACTGAAATTCGGCCAGCTAAATATGGCCTAAGGCATTTACTACGAAAAACTGGAGGCAATGGATACCCTGGTCATACTCATTGATATAATTAGCATCCTGATCTTGGTTACTTGTGTATTTTGAAATATCACAATGTGAAGGTAAGAGGGTCCAGCACCTTTACGCAGATAAATTAACTCTGGGACAGCATCTGACTATTATAGCTCCCCATGCATTGGAGAGCACTGTCCGCCGGACCGATGGCTCAGCAATGCTCGGGCCACATACTATCAGACAACTCTCCTGGACCGGGACCGCATCCGTCCTTAACCCAGCCACCCTCCTCCCAAGTGCCCAACAAGAAGAGGAGGGAGAGCCAGTGCATGACTGTGGTGCCATCCTGGCGGAGGAAACTGGGGTCTGAAAGGAAGCGGATGGCAGAGGAAGTGCTGGCAGGCTGCCAAGCCTGCCAGCAGGTTAATGCATACCCTGGTCGGGTGGCTCCTGGAAAGAGACTACGAGGGAGTCGACCGGGCCAACACTGGGAAGTGGACTTTACTGAAATACGGCCAGCTAAATATGGCCTAAGGCATTTACTACGAAAAACTGGAGGCAATGGATACCCTGGTCATACTCATTGATATAATTAGCATCCTGATCTTGGTTACCTTGTGTACTTTGAAATATCACAATGTGAAGGTAAGAGGGTCCAGCACCTTTACGCAGATAAATTAACTCTGGGACAGCATCTGACTATTATAGCTCCCCATGCATTGGAGAGCACTGTCCGCCGGACCGATGGCTCAGCAATGCTCGGGCCACATACTATCAGACAACTCTCCTGGACCGGGACCGCATCCGTCCTTAACCCAGCCACCCTCCTCCCAAGTGCCCAACAAGAAGAGGAGGGAGAGCCAGTGCATGACTGTGGTGCCATCCTGGCGGAGGAAACTGGGGTCTGAAAGGAAGCGGATGGCAGAGGAAGTGCTGGCAGGCTGCCAAGCCTGCCAGCAGGTTAATGCATACCCTGGTCGGGTGGCTCCTGGAAAGAGACTACGAGGGAGTCGACCGGGCCAACACTGGGAAGTGGACTTTACTGAAATACGGCCAGCTAAATATGGCCTAAGGCATTTACTACGAAAAACTGGAGGCAATGGATACCCTGGTCATACTCATTGATATAATTAGCATCCTTACATTGGTTACCTTGTGTACTTTGCAATTTCACAGAATGAAGGTAAGAGGGTCCAGCACCTTTACGCAGATAAATTAACTCTGGGACAGCATCTGACTATTATAGCTCCCCATGCATTGGAGAGCACTGTCCGCCGGACCGATGGCTCAGCAATGCTCGGGCCACATACTATCAGACAACTCTCCTGGACCGGGACCGCATCCGTCCTTAACCCAGCCACCCTCCTCCCAAGTGCCCAACAAGAAGAGGAGGGAGAGCCAGTGCATGACTGTGGTGCCATCCTGGCGGAGGAAACTGGGGTCTGAAAGGAAGCGGATGGCAGAGGAAGTGCTGGCAGGCTGCCAAGCCTGCCAGCAGGTTAATGCATACCCTGGTCGGGTGGCTCCTGGAAAGAGACTACGAGGGAGTCGACCGGGCCAACACTGGGAAGTGGACTTTACTGAAATACGGCCAGCTAAATATGGCCTAAGGCATTTACTACGAAAAACTGGAGGCAATGGATACCCTGGTCATACTCATTGATATAATTAGCATCCTGATCTTGGTTACCTTGTGTACTTTGAAATATCACAATGTGAAGGTAAGAGGGTCCAGCACCTTTACGCAGATAAATTAACTCTGGGACAGCATCTGACTATTATAGCTCCCCATGCATTGGAGAGCACTGTCCGCCGGACCGATGGCTCAGCAATGCTCGGGCCACATACTATCAGACAACTCTCCTGGACCGGGACCGCATCCGTCCTTAACCCAGCCACCCTCCTCCCAAGTGCCCAACAAGAAGAGGAGGGAGAGCCAGTGCATGACTGTGGTGCCATCCTGGCGGAGGAAACTGGGGTCTGAAAGGAAGCAGATGGCAGAGGAAGTGCTGGCAGGCTGCCAAGCCTGCCAGCAGGTTAATGCATACCCTGGTCGGGTGGCTCCTGGAAAGAGACTACGAGGGAGTCGACCGGGCCAACACTGGGAAGTGGACTTTACTGAAATACGGCCAGCTAAATATGGCCTAAGGCATTTACTACGAAAAACTGGAGGCAATGGATACCCTGGTCATACTCATTGATATAATTAGCATCCTGATCTTGGTTACCTTGTGTATTTTGAAATATCACAATGTGAAGGTAAGAGGGTCCAGCACCTTTACGCAGATAAATTAACTGTGGGACAGCATCTGACTATTATAGCTCCCCATGCATTGGAGAGCACTGTCCGACGGACCGATGGCTCAGCAATGCTCGGGCCACATACTATCAGACAACTCTCCTGGACCGGGACCGCATCCGTCCTTAACCCAGCCACCCTCCTCCCAAGTGCCCAACAAGAAGAGGAGGGAGAGCCAGTGCATGACTGTGGTGCCATCCTGGCGGAGGAAACTGGGGTCTGAAAGGAAGCGGATGGCAGAGGAAGTGCTGGCAGGCTGCCAAGCCTGCCAGCAGGTTAATGCATACCCTGGTCGGGTGGCTCCTGGAAAGAGACTACGAGGGAGTCGACCGGGCCAACACTGGGAAGTGGACTTTACTGAAATACGGCCAGCTAAATATGGCCTAAGGCATTTACTACGAAAAACTGGAGGCAATGGATACCCTGGTCATACTCATTGATATAATTAGCATCCTTACATTGGTTACCTTGTGTACTTTGCAATTTCACAGAATGAAGGTAAGAGGGTCCAGCACCTTTACGCAGATAAATTAACTCTGGGACAGCATCTGACTATTATAGCTCCCCATGCATTGGAGAGCACTGTCCGCCGGACCGATGGCTCAGCAATGCTCGGGCCACATACTATCAGACAACTCTCCTGGACCGGGACCGCATCCGTCCTTAACCCAGCCACCCTCCTCCCAAGTGCCCAACAAGAAGAGGAGGGAGAGCCAGTGCATGACTGTGGTGCCATCCTGGCGGAGGAAACTGGGGTCTGAAAGGAAGCGGATGGCAGAGGAAGTGCTGGCAGGCTGCCAAGCCTGCCAGCAGGTTAATGCATACCCTGGTCGGGTGGCTCCTGGAAAGAGACTACGAGGGAGTCGACCGGGCCAACACTGGGAAGTGGACTTTACTGAAATACGGCCAGCTAAATATGGCCTAAGGCATTTACTACGAAAAACTGGAGGCAATGGATACCCTGGTCATACTCATTGATATAATTAGCATCCTTACATTGGTTACCTTGTGTACTTTGCAATTTCACAGAATGAAGGTAAGAGGGTCCAGCACCTCTACCCTTTCTTAGTCTGTTTGGCAGGATTCCTTTGTCAGCCTTTAATGCTTGGGGGTTCAGAAAAACATTTCATCTCTGAACATTAAACAGACCTGTCTGATTTCACTTTGCCGCTACAAGTGGAGGTGTGTATTTTGAAATATCACAATGTGAAGGTAAGAGGGTCCAGCACCTTTACGCAGATAAATTAACTCTGGGACAGCATCTGACTATTATAGCTCCCCATGCATTGGAGAGCACTGTCCGCCGGACCGATGGCTCAGCAATGCTCGGGCCACATACTATCAGACAACTCTCCTGGCCCGGGACCGCATCCGTCCTTAACCCAGCCACCCTCCTCCCAAGTGCCCAACAAGAAGAGGAGGGAGAGCCAGTGCATGACTGTGGTGCCATCCTGGCGGAGGAAACTGGGGTCTGAAAGGAAGCGGATGGCAGAGGAAGTGCTGGCAGGCTGCCAAGCCTGCCAGCAGGTTAATGCATACCCTGGTCGGGTGGCTCCTGGAAAGAGACTACGAGGGAGTCGACCGGGCCAACACTGGGAAGTGGACTTTACTGAAATACGGCCAGCTAAATATGGCCTAAGGCATTTACTACGAAAAACTGGAGGCAATGGATACCCTGGTCATACTCATTGATATAATTAGCATCCTTACATTGGTTACCTTGTGTACTTTGCAATTTCACAGAATGAAGGTAAGAGGGTCCAGCACCTTTACGCAGATAAATTAACTCTGGGACAGCATCTGACTATTATAGCTCCCCATGCATTGGAGAGCACTGTCCGCCGGACCGATGGCTCAGCAATGCTCGGGCCACATACTATCAGACAACTCTCCTGGACCGGGACCGCATCCGTCCTTAACCCAGCCACCCTCCTCCCAAGTGCCCAACAAGAAGAGGAGGGAGAGCCAGTGCATGACTGTGGTGCCATCCTGGCGGAGGAAACTGGGGTCTGAAAGGAAGCGGATGGCAGAGGAAGTGCTGGCAGGCTGCCAAGCCTGCCAGCAGGTTAATGCATACCCTGGTCGGGTGGCTCCTGGAAAGAGACTACGAGGGAGTCGACCGGGCCAACACTGGGAAGTGGACTTTACTGAAATACGGCCAGCTAAATATGGCCTAAGGCATTTACTACGAAAAACTGGAGGCAATGGATACCCTGGTCATACTCATTGATATAATTAGCATCCTTACATTGGTTACCTTGTGTACTTTGCAATTTCACAGAATGAAGGTAAGAGGGTCCAGCACCTTTACGCAGATAAATTAACTCTGGGACAGCATCTGACTATTATAGCTCCCCATGCATTGGAGAGCACTGTCCGCCGGACCGATGGCTCAGCAATGCTCGGGCCACATACTATCAGACAACTCTCCTGGACCGGGACCGCATCCGTCCTTAACCCAGCCACCCTCCTCCCAAGTGCCCAACAAGAAGAGGAGGGAGAGCCAGTGCATGACTGTGGTGCCATCCTGGCGGAGGAAACTGGGGTCTGAAAGGAAGCGGATGGCAGAGGAAGTGCTGGCAGGCTGCCAAGCCTGCCAGCAGGTTAATGCATACCCTGGTCGGGTGGCTCCTGGAAAGAGACTATGAGGGAGTCGACCGGGCCAACACTGGGAAGTGGACTTTACTGAAATACGGCCAGCTAAATATGGCCTAAGGCATTTACTACGAAAAACTGGAGGCAATGGATACCCTGGTCATACTCATTGATATAATTAGCATCCTTACATTGGTTACCTTGTGTACTTTGCAATTTCACAGAATGTAGGTAAGAGGGTCCAGCACCTCTACCCTTTCTTAGTCTGTTTGGCAGGATTCCTTTGTCAGCCTTTAATGCTTGGGGGTTCAGAAAAACATTTCATCTCTGAACATTAAACAGACCTGTCTGATTTCACTTTGCCGCTACAAGTGGAGGTATGTATTTTGAAATATCACAATGTGAAGGTAAGAGGGTCCAGCACCTTTACGCAGATAAATTAACTCTGGGACAGCATCTGACTATTATAGCTCCCCATGCATTGGAGAGCACTGTCCGCCGGACCGATGGCTCAGCAATGCTCGGGCCACATACTATCAGACAACTCTCCTGGACCGGGACCGCATCCGTCCTTAACCCAGCCACCCTCCTCCCAAGTGCCCAACAAGAAGAGGAGGGAGAGCCAGTGCATGACTGTGGTGCCATCCTGGCGGAGGAAACTGGGGTCTGAAAGGAAGCAGATGGCAGAGGAAGTGCTGGCAGGCTGCCAAGCCTGCCAGCAGGTTAATGCATACCCTGGTCGGGTGGCTCCTGGAAAGAGACTACGAGGGAGTCGACCGGGCCAACACTGGGAAGTGGACTTTACTGAAATACGGCCAGCTAAATATGGCCTAAGGCATTTACTACGAAAAACTGGAGGCAATGGATACCCTGGTCATACTCATTGATATAATTAGCATCCTTACATTGGTTACCTTGTGTACTTTGCAATTTCACAGAATGAAGGTAAGAGGGTCCAGCACCTTTACGCAGATAAATTAACTCTGGGACAGCATCTGACTATTATAGCTCCCCATGCATTGGAGAGCACTGTCCGCCGGACCGATGGCTCAGCAATGCTCGGGCCACATACTATCAGACAACTCTCCTGGACCGGGACCGCATCCGTCCTTAACCCAGCCACCCTCCTCCCAAGTGCCCAACAAGAAGAGGAGGGAGAGCCAGTGCATGACTGTGGTGCCATCCTGGCGGAGGAAACTGGGGTCTGAAATGAAGCGGATGGCAGAGGAAGTGCTGGCAGGCTGCCAAGCCTGCCAGCAGGTTAATGCATACCCTGGTCGGGTGGCTCCTGGAAAGAGACTACGAGGGAGTCGACCGGGCCAACACTGGGAAGTGGACTTTACTGAAATTCGGCCAGCTAAATATGGCCTAAGGCATTTACTACGAAAAACTGGAGGCAATGGATACCCTGGTCATACTCATTGATATAATTAGCATCCTGATCTTGGTTACTTGTGTATTTTGAAATATCACAATGTGAAGGTAAGAGGGTCCAGCACCTTTACGCAGATAAATTAACTCTGGGACAGCATCTGACTATTATAGCTCCCCATGCATTGGAGAGCACTGTCCGCCGGACCGATGGCTCAGCAATGCTCGGGCCACATACTATCAGACAACTCTCCTGGACCGGGACCGCATCCGTCCTTAACCCAGCCACCCTCCTCCCAAGTGCCCAACAAGAAGAGGAGGGAGAGCCAGTGCATGACTGTGGTGCCATCCTGGCGGAGGAAACTGGGGTCTGAAAGGAAGCGGATGGCAGAGGAAGTGCTGGCAGGCTGCCAAGCCTGCCAGCAGGTTAATGCATACCCTGGTCGGGTGGCTCCTGGAAAGAGACTACGAGGGAGTCGACCGGGCCAACACTGGGAAGTGGACTTTACTGAAATACGGCCAGCTAAATATGGCCTAAGGCATTTACTACTGAAAACTGGAGGCAATGGATACCCTGGTCATACTCATTGATATAATTAGCATCCTTACATTGGTTACCTTGTGTACTTTGCAATTTCACAGAATGAAGGTAAGAGGGTCCAGCACCTTTACGCAGATAAATTAACTCTGGGACAGCATCTGACTATTATAGCTCCCCATGCATTGGAGAGCACTGTCCGCCGGACCGATGGCTCAGCAATGCTCGGGCCACATACTATCAGACAACTCTCCTGGACCGGGACCGCATCCGTCCTTAACCCAGCCACCCTCCTCCCAAGTGCCCAACAAGAAGAGGAGGGAGAGCCAGTGCATGACTGTGGTGCCATCCTGGCGGAGGAAACTGGGGTCTGAAAGGAAGCGGATGGCAGAGGAAGTGCTGGCAGGCTGCCAAGCCTGCCAGCAGGTTAATGCATACCCTGGTCGGGTGGCTCCTGGAAAGAGACTATGAGGGAGTCGACCGGGCCAACACTGGGAAGTGGACTTTACTGAAATACGGCCAGCTAAATATGGCCTAAGGCATTTACTACGAAAAACTGGAGGCAATGGATACCCTGGTCATACTCATTGATATAATTAGCATCCTGATCTTGGTTACTTTGTGTATTTTGAAATATCACAATGTGAAGGTAAGAGGGTCCAGCACCTTTACGCAGATAAATTAACTCTGGGACAGCATCTGACTATTATAGCTCCCCATGCATTGGAGAGCACTGTCCGCCGGACCGATGGCTCAGCAATGCTCGGGCCACATACTATCAGACAACTCTCCTGGACCGGGACCGCATCCGTCCTTAACCCAGCCACCCTCCTCCCAAGTGCCCAACAAGAAGAGGAGGGAGAGCCAGTGCATGACTGTGGTGCCATCCTGGCGGAGGAAACTGGGGTCTGAAAGGAAGCGGATGGCAGAGGAAGTGCTGGCAGGCTGCCAAGCCTGCCAGCAGGTTAATGCATACCCTGGTCGGGTGGCTCCTGGAAAGAGACTACGAGGGAGTCGACCGGGCCAACACTGGGAAGTGGACTTTACTGAAATACGGCCAGCTAAATATGGCCTAAGGCATTTACTACGAAAAACTGGAGGCAATGGATACCCTGGTCATACTCATTGATATAATTAGCATCCTGATCTTGGTTACTTGTGTATTTTGAAATATCACAATGTGAAGGTAAGAGGGTCCAGCACCTTTACGCAGATAAATTAACTCTGGGACAGCATCTGACTATTATAGCTCCCCATGCATTGGAGAGCACTGTCCGCCGGACCGATGGCTCAGCAATGCTCGGGCCACATACTATCAGACAACTCTCCTGGACCGGGACCGCATCCGTCCTTAACCCAGCCACCCTCCTCCCAAGTGCCCAACAAGAAGAGGAGGGAGAGCCAGTGCATGACTGTGGTGCCATCCTGGCGGAGGAAACTGGGGTCTGAAAGGAAGCGGATGGCAGAGGAAGTGCTGGCAGGCTGCCAAGCCTGCCAGCAGGTTAATGCATACCCTGGTCGGGTGGCTCCTGGAAAGAGACTATGAGGGAGTCGACCGGGCCAACACTGGGAAGTGGACTTTACTGAAATACGGCCAGCTAAATATGGCCTAAGGCATTTACTACGAAAAACTGGAGGCAATGGATACCCTGGTCATACTCATTGATATAATTAGCATCCTTACATTGGTTACCTTGTGTACTTTGCAATTTCACAGAATGAAGGTAAGAGGGTCCAGCACCTCTACCCTTTCTTAGTCTGTTTGGCAGGATTCCTTTGTCAGCCTTTAATGCTTGGGGGTTCAGAAAAACATTTCATCTCTGAACATTAAACAGACCTGTCTGATTTCACTTTGCCGCTACAAGTGGAGGTATGTATTTTGAAATATCACAATGTGAAGGTAAGAGGGTCCAGCACCTTTACGCAGATAAATTAACTCTGGGACAGCATCTGACTATTATAGCTCCCCATGCATTGGAGAGCACTGTCCGCCGGACCGATGGCTCAGCAATGCTCGGGCCACATACTATCAGACAACTCTCCTGGACCGGGACCGCATCCGTCCTTAACCCAGCCACCCTCCTCCCAAGTGCCCAACAAGAAGAGGAGGGAGAGCCAGTGCATGACTGTGGTGCCATCCTGGCGGAGGAAACTGGGGTCTGAAAGGAAGCGGATGGCAGAGGAAGTGCTGGCAGGCTGCCAAGCCTGCCAGCAGGTTAATGCATACCCTGGTCGGGTGGCTCCTGGAAAGAGACTACGAGGGAGTCGACCGGGCCAACACTGGGAAGTGGACTTTACTGAAATACGGCCAGCTAAATATGGCCTAAGGCATTTACTACGAAAAACTGGAGGCAATGGATACCCTGGTCATACTCATTGATATAATTAGCATCCTTACATTGGTTACCTTGTGTACTTTGCAATTTCACAGAATGAAGGTAAGAGGGTCCAGCACCTTTACGCAGATAAATTAACTCTGGGACAGCATCTGACTATTATAGCTCCCCATGCATTGGAGAGCACTGTCCGCCGGACCGATGGCTCAGCAATGCTCGGGCCACATACTATCAGACAACTCTCCTGGACCGGGACCGCATCCGTCCTTAACCCAGCCACCCTCCTCCCAAGTGCCCAACAAGAAGAGGAGGGAGAGCCAGTGCATGACTGTGGTGCCATCCTGGCGGAGGAAACTGGGGTCTGAAATGAAGCGGATGGCAGAGGAAGTGCTGGCAGGCTGCCAAGCCTGCCAGCAGGTTAATGCATACCCTGGTCGGGTGGCTCCTGGAAAGAGACTACGAGGGAGTCGACCGGGCCAACACTGGGAAGTGGACTTTACTGAAATACGGCCAGCTAAATATGGCCTAAGGCATTTACTACGAAAAACTGGAGGCAATGGATACCCTGGTCATACTCATTGATATAATTAGCATCCTGATCTTGGTTACTTGTGTATTTTGAAATATCACAATGTGAAGGTAAGAGGGTCCAGCACCTTTACGCAGATAAATTAACTCTGGGACAGCATCTGACTATTATAGCTCCCCATGCATTGGAGAGCACTGTCCGCCGGACCGATGGCTCAGCAATGCTCGGGCCACATACTATCAGACAACTCTCCTGGACCGGGACCGCATCCGTCCTTAACCCAGCCACCCTCCTCCCAAGTGCCCAACAAGAAGAGGAGGGAGAGCCAGTGCATGACTGTGGTGCCATCCTGGCGGAGGAAACTGGGGTCTGAAAGGAAGCGGATGGCAGAGGAAGTGCTGGCAGGCTGCCAAGCCTGCCAGCAGGTTAATGCATACCCTGGTCGGGTGGCTCCTGGAAAGAGACTACGAGGGAGTCGACCGGGCCAACACTGGGAAGTGGACTTTACTGAAATACGGCCAGCTAAATATGGCCTAAGGCATTTACTACTGAAAACTGGAGGCAATGGATACCCTGGTCATACTCATTGATATAATTAGCATCCTTACATTGGTTACCTTGTGTACTTTGCAATTTCACAGAATGAAGGTAAGAGGGTCCAGCACCTTTACGCAGATAAATTAACTCTGGGACAGCATCTGACTATTATAGCTCCCCATGCATTGGAGAGCACTGTCCGCCGGACCGATGGCTCAGCAATGCTCGGGCCACATACTATCAGACAACTCTCCTGGACCGGGACAGCATCCGTCCTTAACCCAGCCACCCTCCTCCCAAGTGCCCAACAAGAAGAGGAGGGAGAGCCAGTGCATGACTGTGGTGCCATCCTGGCGGAGGAAACTGGGGTCTGAAAGGAAGCGGATGGCAGAGGAAGTGCTGGCAGGCTGCCAAGCCTGCCAGCAGGTTAATGCATACCCTGGTCGGGTGGCTCCTGGAAAGAGACTATGAGGGAGTCGACCGGGCCAACACTGGGAAGTGGACTTTACTGAAATACGGCCAGCTAAATATGGCCTAAGGCATTTACTACGAAAAACTGGAGGCAATGGATACCCTGGTCATACTCATTGATATAATTAGCATCCTGATCTTGGTTACCTTGTGTATTTTGAAATATCACAATGTGAAGGTAAGAGGGTCCAGCACCTTTACGCAGATAAATTAACTCTGGGACAGCATCTGACTATTATAGCTCCCCATGCATTGGAGAGCACTGTCCGCCGGACCGATGGCTCAGCAATGCTCGGGCCACATACTATCAGACAACTCTCCTGGACCGGGACCGCATCCGTCCTTAACCCAGCCACCCTCCTCCCAAGTGCCCAACAAGAAGAGGAGGGAGAGCCAGTGCATGACTGTGGTGCCATCCTGGCGGAGGAAACTGGGGTCTGAAAGGAAGCGGATGGCAGAGGAAGTGCTGGCAGGCTGCCAAGCCTGCCAGCAGGTTAATGCATACCCTGGTCGGGTGGCTCCTGGAAAGAGACTACGAGGGAGTCGACCGGGCCAACACTGGGAAGTGGACTTTACTGAAATACGGCCAGCTAAATATGGCCTAAGGCATTTACTACGAAAAACTGGAGGCAATGGATACCCTGGTCATACTCATTGATATAATTAGCATCCTGATCTTGGTTACTTGTGTATTTTGAAATATCACAATGTGAAGGTAAGAGGGTCCAGCACCTTTACGCAGATAAATTAACTCTGGGACAGCATCTGACTATTATAGCTCCCCATGCATTGGAGAGCACTGTCCGCCGGACCGATGGCTCAGCAATGCTCGGGCCACATACTATCAGACAACTCTCCTGGACCGGGACCGCATCCGTCCTTAACCCAGCCACCCTCCTCCCAAGTGCCCAACAAGAAGAGGAGGGAGAGCCAGTGCATGACTGTGGTGCCATCCTGGCGGAGGAAACTGGGGTCTGAAAGGAAGCGGATGGCAGAGGAAGTGCTGGCAGGCTGCCAAGCCTGCCAGCAGGTTAATGCATACCCTGGTCGGGTGGCTCCTGGAAAGAGACTACGAGGGAGTCGACCGGGCCAACACTGGGAAGTGGACTTTACTGAAATACGGCCAGCTAAATATGGCCTAAGGCATTTACTACGAAAAACTGGAGGCAATGGATACCCTGGTCATACTCATTGATATAATTAGCATCCTTACATTGGTTACCTTGTGTACTTTGCAATTTCACAGAATGAAGGTAAGAGGGTCCAGCACCTTTACGCAGATAAATTAACTCTGGGACAGCATCTGACTATTATAGCTCCCCATGCATTGGAGAGCACTGTCCGCCGGACCGATGGCTCAGCAATGCTCGGGCCACATACTATCAGACAACTCTCCTGGACCGGGACCGCATCCGTCCTTAACCCAGCCACCCTCCTACCAAGTGCCCAACAAGAAGAGGAGGGAGAGCCAGTGCATGACTGTGGTGCCATCCTGGCGGAGGAAACTGGGGTCTGAAAGGAAGCGGATGGCAGAGGAAGTGCTGGCAGGCTGCCAAGCCTGCCAGCAGGTTAATGCATACCCTGGTCGGGTGGCTCCTGGAAAGAGACTACGAGGGAGTCGACCGGGCCAACACTGGGAAGTGGACTTTACTGAAATACGGCCAGCTAAATATGGCCTAAGGCATTTACTACGAAAAACTGGAGGCAATGGATACCCTGGTCATACTCATTGATATAATTAGCATCCTTACATTGGTTACCTTGTGTACTTTGCAATTTCACAGAATGAAGGTAAGAGGGTCCAGCACCTTTACGCAGATAAATTAACTCTGGGACAGCATCTGACTATTATAGCTCCCCATGCATTGGAGAGCACTGTCCGCCGGACCGATGGCTCAGCAATGCTCGGGCCACATACTATCAGACAACTCTCCTGGACCGGGACCGCATCCGTCCTTAACCCAGCCACCCTCCTCGCAAGTGCCCAACAAGAAGAGGAGGGAGAGCCAGTGCATGACTGTGGTGCCATCCTGGCAGAGGAAACTGGGGTCTGAAAGGAAGCGGATGGCAGAGGAAGTGCTGGCAGGCTCCCAAGCCTGCCAGCAGGTTAATGCATACCCTGGTCGGGTGGCTCCTGGAAAGAGACTACGAGGGAGTCGACCGGGCCAACACTGGGAAGTGGACTTTACTGAAATACGGCCAGCTAAATATGGCCTAAGGCATTTACTACGAAAAACTGGAGGCAATGGATACCCTGGTCATACTCATTGATATAATTAGCATCTGATCTTGGTTACCTTGTGTATTTTGAAATATCACAATGTGAAGGTAAGAGGGTCCAGCACCTTTACGCAGATAAATTAACTCTGGGACAGCATCTGACTATTATAGCTCCCCATGCATTGGAGAGCACTGTCCGCCGGACCGATGGCTCAGCAATGCTCGGGCCACATACTATCAGACAACTCTCCTGGACCGGGACCGCATCCGTCCTTAACCCAGCCACCCTCCTCCCAAGTGCCCAACAAGAAGAGGAGGGAGAGCCAGTGCATGACTGTGGTGCCATCCTGGCGGAGGAAACTGGGGTCTGAAAGGAAGCGGATGGCAGAGGAAGTGCTGGCAGGCTGCCAAGCCTGCCAGCAGGTTAATGCATACCCTGGTCGGGTGGCTCCTGGAAAGAGACTACGAGGGAGTCGACCGGGCAACACTGGGAAGTGGACTTTACTGAAATACGGCCAGCTAAATATGGCCTAAGGCATTTACTACGAAAAACTGGAGGCAATGGATACCCTGGTCATACTCATTGATATAATTAGCATCCTTACATTGGTTACCTTGTGTACTTTGCAATTTCACAGAATGAAGGTAAGAGGGTCCAGCACCTTTACGCAGATAAATTAACTCTGGGACAGCATCTGACTATTATAGCTCCCCATGCATTGGAGAGCACTGTCCGCCGGACCGATGGCACAGCAATGCTCGGGCCACATACTATCAGACAACTCTCCTGGACCGGGACCGCATCCGTCCTTAACCCAGCCACCCTCCTACCAAGTGCCCAACAAGAAGAGGAGGGAGAGCCAGTGCATGACTGTGGTGCCATCCTGGCGGAGGAAACTGGGGTCTGAAAGGAAGCGGATGGCAGAGGAAGTGCTGGCAGGCTGCAAGCCTGCCAGCAGGTTAATGCATACCCTGGTCGGGTGGCTCCTGGAAAGAGACTACGAGGGAGTCGACCGGGCCAACACTGGGAAGTGGACTTTACTGAAATACGGCCAGCTAAATATGGCCTAAGGCATTTACTACGAAAAACTGGAGGCAATGGATACCCTGGTCATACTCATTGATATAATTAGCATCCTTACATTGGTTACCTTGTGTACTTTGCAATTTCACAGAATGAAGGTAAGAGGGTCCAGCACCTTTACGCAGATAAATTAACTCTGGGACAGCATCTGACTATTATAGCTCCCCATGCATTGGAGAGCACTGTCCGCCGGACCGATGGCTCAGCAATGCTCGGGCCACATACTATCAGACAACTCTCCTGGACCGGGACCGCATCCGTCCTTAACCCAGCCACCCTCCTCCCAAGTGCCCAACAAGAAGAGGAGGGAGAGCCAGTGCATGACTGTGGTGCCATCCTGGCGGAGGAAACTGGGGTCTGAAAGGAAGCGGATGGCAGAGGAAGTGCTGGCAGGCTGCCAAGCCTGCCAGCAGGTTAATGCATACCCTGGTCGGGTGGCTCCTGGAAAGAGACTACGAGGGAGTCGACCGGGCCAACACTGGGAAGTGGACTTTACTGAAATACGGCCAGCTAAATATGGCCTAAGGCATTTACTACGAAAAACTGGAGGCAATGGATACCCTGGTCATACTCATTGATATAATTAGCATCCTGATCTTGGTTACCTTGTGTACTTTGAAATATCACAATGTGAAGGTAAGAGGGTCCAGCACCTTTACGCAGATAAATTAACTCTGGGACAGCATCTGACTATTATAGCTCCCCATGCATTGGAGAGCACTGTCCGCCGGACCGATGGCTCAGCAATGCTCGGGCCACATACTATCAGACAACTCTCCTGGACCGGGACCGCATCCGTCCTTAACCCAGCCACCCTCCTCCCAAGTGCCCAACAAGAAGAGGAGGGAGAGCCAGTGCATGACTGTGGTGCCATCCTGGCGGAGGAAACTGGGGTCTGAAAGGAAGCGGATGGCAGAGGAAGTGCTGGCAGGCTGACAAGCCTGCCAGCAGGTTAATGCATACCCTGGTCGGGTGGCTCCTGGAAAGAGACTACGAGGGAGTCGACCGGGCCAACACTGGGAAGTGGACTTTACTGAAATACGGCCAGCTAAATATGGCCTAAGGCATTTACTACGAAAACCTGGAGGCAATGGATACCCTGGTCATACTCATTGATATAATTAGCATCCTTACATTGGTTACCTTGTGTACTTTGCAATTTCACAGAATGAAGGTAAGAGGGTCCAGCACCTTTACGCAGATAAATTAACTCTGGGACAGCATCTGACTATTATAGCTCCCCATGCATTGGAGAGCACTGTCCGCCGGACCGATGGCTCAGCAATGCTCGGGCCACATACTATCAGACAACTCTCCTGGACCGGGACCGCATCCGTCCTTAACCCAGCCACCCTCCTACCAAGTGCCCAACAAGAAGAGGAGGGAGAGCCAGTGCATGACTGTGGTGCCATCCTGGCGGAGGAAACTGGGGTCTGAAAGGAAGCGGATGGCAGAGGAAGTGCTGGCAGGCTGCCAAGCCTGCCAGCAGGTTAATGCATACCCTGGTCGGGTGGCTCCTGGAAAGAGACTACGAGGGAGTCGACCGGGCCAACACTGGGAAGTGGACTTTACTGAAATACGGCCAGCTAAATATGGCCTAAGGCATTTACTACGAAAAACTGGAGGCAATGGATACCCTGGTCATACTCATTGATATAATTAGCATCCTTACATTGGTTACCTTGTGTACTTTGCAATTTCACAGAATGAAGGTAAGAGGGTCCAGCACCTTTACGCAGATAAATTAACTCTGGGACAGCATCTGACTATTATAGCTCCCCATGCATTGGAGAGCACTGTCCGCCGGACCGATGGCTCAGCAATGCTCGGGCCACATACTATCAGACAACTCTCCTGGACCGGGACCGCATCCGTCCTTAACCCAGCCACCCTCCTCCCAAGTGCCCAACAAGAAGAGGAGGGAGAGCCAGTGCATGACTGTGGTGCCATCCTGGCGGAGGAAACTGGGGTCTGAAAGGAAGCGGATGGCAGAGGAAGTGCTGGCAGGCTGCCAAGCCTGCCAGCAGGTTAATGCATACCCTGGTCGGGTGGCTCCTGGAAAGAGACTACGAGGGAGTCGACCGGGCCAACACTGGGAAGTGGACTTTACTGAAATACGGCCAGCTAAATATGGCCTAAGGCATTTACTACGAAAAACTGGAGGCAATGGATACCCTGGTCATACTCATTGATATAATTAGCATCCTGATCTTGGTTACCTTGTGTACTTTGAAATATCACAATGTGAAGGTAAGAGGGTCCAGCACCTTTACGCAGATAAATTAACTCTGGGACAGCATCTGACTATTATAGCTCCCCATGCATTGGAGAGCACTGTCCGCCGGACCGATGGCTCAGCAATGCTCGGGCCACATACTATCAGACAACTCTCCTGGACCGGGACCGCATCCGTCCTTAACCCAGCCACCCTCCTCCCAAGTGCCCAACAAGAAGAGGAGGGAGAGCCAGTGCATGACTGTGGTGCCATCCTGGCGGAGGAAACTGGGGTCTGAAAGGAAGCGGATGGCAGAGGAAGTGCTGGCAGGCTGCCAAGCCTGCCAGCAGGTTAATGCATACCCTGGTCGGGTGGCTCCTGGAAAGAGACTACGAGGGAGTCGACCGGGCCAACACTGGGAAGTGGACTTTACTGAAATACGGCCAGCTAAATATGGCCTAAGGCATTTACTACGAAAAACTGGAGGCAATGGATACCCTGGTCATACTCATTGATATAATTAGCATCCTGATCTTGGTTACCTTGTGTACTTTGAAATATCACAATGTGAAGGTAAGAGGGTCCAGCACCTTTACGCAGATAAATTAACTCTGGGACAGCATCTGACTATTATAGCTCCCCATGCATTGGAGAGCACTGTCCGCCGGACCGATGGCTCAGCAATGCTCGGGCCACATACTATCAGACAACTCTCCTGGACCGGGACCGCATCCGTCCTTAACCCAGCCACCCTCCTCCCAGTTGCCCAACAAGAAGAGGAGGGAGAGCCAGTGCATGACTGTGGTGCCATCCTGGCGGAGGAAACTGGGGTCTGAAAGGAAGCGGATGGCAGAGGAAGTGCTGGCAGGCTGCCAAGCCTGCCAGCAGGTTAATGCATACCCTGGTCGGGTGGCTCCTGGAAAGAGACTACGAGGGAGTCGACCGGGCCAACACTGGGAAGTGGACTTTACTGAAATACGGCCAGCTAAATATGGCCTAAGGCATTTACTACGAAAACCTGGAGGCAATGGATACCCTGGTCATACTCATTGATATAATTAGCATCCTGATCTTGGTTACCTTGTGTACTTTGAAATATCACAATGTGAAGGTAAGAGGGTCCAGCACCTTTACGCAGATAAATTAACTCTGGGACAGCATCTGACTATTATAGCTCCCCATGCATTGGAGAGCACTGTCCGCCGGACCGATGGCTCAGCAATGCTCGGGCCACATACTATCAGACAACTCTCCTGGACCGGGACCGCATCCGTCCTTAACCCAGCCACCCTCCTCCCAAGTGCCCAACAAGAAGAGGAGGGAGAGCCAGTGCATGACTGTGGTGCCATCCTGGCGGAGGAAACTGGGGTCTGAAAGGAAGCGGATGGCAGAGGAAGTGCTGGCAGGCTGCCAAGCCTGCCAGCAGGTTAATGCATACCCTGGTCGGGTGGCTCCTGGAAAGAGACTACGAGGGAGTCGACCGGGCCAACACTGGGAAGTGGACTTTACTGAAATACAGCCAGCTAAATATGGCCTAAGGCATTTACTACGAAAAACTGGAGGCAATGGATACCCTGGTCATACTCATTGATATAATTAGCATCCTTACATTGGTTACCTTGTGTACTTTGCAATTTCACAGAATGAAGGTAAGAGGGTCCAGCACCTTTACGCAGATAAATTAACTCTGGGACAGCATCTGACTATTATAGCTCCCCATGCATTGGAGAGCACTGTCCGCCTGACCGATGGCTCAGCAATGCTCGGGCCACATACTATCAGACAACTCTCCTGGACCGGGACGGCATCCGTCCTTAACCCAGCCACCCTCCTCCCAAGTGCCCAACAAGAAGAGGAGGGAGAGCCAGTGCATGACTGTGGTGCCATCCTGGCGGAGGAAACTGGGGTCTGAAAGGAAGCGGATGGCAGAGGAAGTGCTGGCAGGCTGCCAAGCCTGCCAGCAGGTTAATGCATACCCTGGTCGGGTGGCTCCTGGAAAGAGACTACGAGGGAGTCGACCGGGCCAACACTGGGAAGTGGACTTTACTGAAATACGGCCAGCTAAATATGGCCTAAGGCATTTACTACGAAAACCTGGAGGCAATGGATACCCTGGTCATACTCATTGATATAATTAGCATCCTGATCTTGGTTACCTTGTGTACTTTGAAATATCACAATGTGAAGGTAAGAGGGTCCAGCACCTTTACGCAGATAAATTAACTCTGGGACAGCATCTGACTATTATAGCTCCCCATGCATTGGAGAGCACTGTCCGCCGGACCGATGGCTCAGCAATGCTCGGGCCACATACTATCAGACAACTCTCCTGGACCGGGACCGCATCCGTCCTTAACCCAGCCACCCTCCTCCCAGTTGCCCAACAAGAAGAGGAGGGAGAGCCAGTGCATGACTGTGGTGCCATCCTGGCGGAGGAAACTGGGGTCTGAAAGGAAGCGGATGGCAGAGGAAGTGCTGGCAGGCTGCCAAGCCTGCCAGCAGGTTAATGCATACCCTGGTCGGGTGGCTCCTGGAAAGAGACTACGAGGGAGTCGACCGGGCCAACACTGGGAAGTGGACTTTACTGAAATACGGCCAGCTAAATATGGCCTAAGGCATTTACTACGAAAAACTGGAGGCAATGGATACCCTGGTCAT
Organism: Peromyscus maniculatus bairdii; assembly: GCF_049852395.1. Classification (NCBI taxonomy): domain Eukaryota; kingdom Metazoa; phylum Chordata; class Mammalia; order Rodentia; family Cricetidae; genus Peromyscus; species Peromyscus maniculatus. The sequence goes on from NC_134856.1 coordinate 29,205,674, forward strand.
ACTCATTGATATAATTAGCATCCTTACATTGGTTACCTTGTGTACTTTGCAATTTCACAGAATGAAGGTAAGAGGGTCCAGCACCTTTACGCAGATAAATTAACTCTGGGACAGCATCTGACTATTATAGCTCCCCATGCATTGGAGAGCACTGTCCGCCGGACCGATGGCTCAGCAATGCTCGGGCCACATACTATCAGACAACTCTCCTGGACCGGGACCGCATCCGTCCTTAACCCAGCCACCCTCCTCCCAAGTGCCCAACAAGAAGAGGAGGGAGAGCCAGTGCATGACTGTGGTGCCATCCTGGCGGAGGAAACTGGGGTCTGAAAGGAAGCGGATGGCAGAGGAAGTGCTGGCAGGCTGCCAAGCCTGCCAGCAGGTTAATGCATACCCTGGTCGGGTGGCTCCTGGAAAGAGACTACGAGGGAGTCGACCGGGCCAACACTGGGAAGTGGACTTTACTGAAATACGGCCAGCTAAATATGGCCTAAGGCATTTACTACGAAAAACTGGAGGCAATGGATACCCTGGTCATACTCATTGATATAATTAGCATCCTGATCTTGGTTACCTTGTGTACTTTGAAATATCACAATGTGAAGGTAAGAGGGTCCAGCACCTTTACGCAGATAAATTAACTCTGGGACAGCATCTGACTATTATAGCTCCCCATGCATTGGAGAGCACTGTCCGCCGGACCGATGGCTCAGCAATGCTCGGGCCACATACTATCAGACAACTCTCCTGGACCGGGACCGCATCCGTCCTTAACCCAGCCACCCTCCTCCCAGTTGCCCAACAAGAAGAGGAGGGAGAGCCAGTGCATGACTGTGGTGCCATCCTGGCGGAGGAAACTGGGGTCTGAAAGGAAGCGGATGGCAGAGGAAGTGCTGGCAGGCTGCCAAGCCTGCCAGCAGGTTAATGCATACCCTGGTCGGGTGGCTCCTGGAAAGAGACTACGAGGGAGTCGACCGGGCCAACACTGGGAAGTGGACTTTACTGAAATACGGCCAGCTAAATATGGCCTAAGGCATTTACTACGAAAACCTGGAGGCAATGGATACCCTGGTCATACTCATTGATATAATTAGCATCCTGATCTTGGTTACCTTGTGTACTTTGAAATATCACAATGTGAAGGTAAGAGGGTCCAGCACCTTTACGCAGATAAATTAACTCTGGGACAGCATCTGACTATTATAGCTCCCCATGCATTGGAGAGCACTGTCCGCCGGACCGATGGCTCAGCAATGCTCGGGCCACATACTATCAGACAACTCTCCTGGACCGGGACCGCATCCGTCCTTAACCCAGCCACCCTCCTCCCAAGTGCCCAACAAGAAGAGGAGGGAGAGCCAGTGCATGACTGTGGTGCCATCCTGGCGGAGGAAACTGGGGTCTGAAAGGAAGCGGATGGCAGAGGAAGTGCTGGCAGGCTGCCAAGCCTGCCAGCAGGTTAATGCATACCCTGGTCGGGTGGCTCCTGGAAAGAGACTACGAGGGAGTCGACCGGGCCAACACTGGGAAGTGGACTTTACTGAAATACGGCCAGCTAAATATGGCCTAAGGCATTTACTACGAAAAACTGGAGGCAATGGATACCCTGGTCATACTCATTGATATAATTAGCATCCTTACATTGGTTACCTTGTGTACTTTGCAATTTCACAGAATGAAGGTAAGAGGGTCCAGCACCTTTACGCAGATAAATTAACTCTGGGACAGCATCTGACTATTATAGCTCCCCATGCATTGGAGAGCACTGTCCGCCGGACCGATGGCTCAGCAATGCTCGGGCCACATACTATCAGACAACTCTCCTGGACCAGGACCGCATCCGTCCTTAACCCAGCCACCCTCCTCCCAAGTGCCCAACAAGAAGAGGAGGGAGAGCCAGTGCATGACTGTGGTGCCATCCTGGCGGAGGAAACTGGGGTCTGAAAGGAAGCGGATGGCAGAGGAAGTGCTGGCAGGCTGCCAAGCCTGCCAGCAGGTTAATGCATACCCTGGTCGGGTGGCTCCTGGAAAGAGACTATGAGGGAGTCGACCGGGCCAACACTGGGAAATGGACTTTACTGAAATACGGCCAGCTAAATATGGCCTAAGGCATTTACTACGAAAAACTGGAGGCAATGGATACCCTGGTCATACTCATTGATATAATTAGCATCCTGATCTTGGTTACCTTGTGTATTTTGAAATATCACAATGTGAAGGTAAGAGGGTCCAGCACCTTTACGCAGATAAATTAACTCTGGGACAGCATCTGACTATTATAGCTCCCCATGCATTGGAGAGCACTGTCCGCCGGACCGATGGCTCAGCAATGCTCGGGCCACATACTATCAGACAACTCTCCTGGACCGGGACCGCATCCGTCCTTAACCCAGCCACCCTCCTCCCAAGTGCCCAACAAGAAGAGGAGGGAGAGCCAGTGCATGACTGTGGTGCCATCCTGGCGGAGGAAACTGGGGTCTGAAAGGAAGCGGATGGCAGAGGAAGTGCTGGCAGGCTTGGCAGCCTGCCAGCAGGTTAATGCATACCCTGGTCGGGTGGCTCCTGGAAAGAGACTACGAGGGAGTCGACCGGGCCAACACTGGGAAGTGGACTTTACTGAAATACGGCCAGCTAAATATGGCCTAAGGCATTTACTACGAAAAACTGGAGGCAATGGATACCCTGGTCATACTCATTGATATAATTAGCATCCTGATCTTGGTTACTTGTGTATTTTGAAATATCACAATGTGAAGGTAAGAGGGTCCAGCACCTTTACGCAGATAAATTAACTCTGGGACAGCATCTGACTATTATAGCTCCCCATGCATTGGAGAGCACTGTCCGCCGGACCGATGGCTCAGCAATGCTCGGGCCACATACTATCAGACAACTCTCCTGGACCGGGACCGCATCCGTCCTTAACCCAGCCACCCTCCTCCCAAGTGCCCAACAAGAAGAGGAGGGAGAGCCAGTGCATGACTGTGGTGCCATCCTGGCGGAGGAAACTGGGGTCTGAAAGGAAGCGGATGGCAGAGGAAGTGCTGGCAGGCTGCCAAGCCTGCCAGCAGGTTAATGCATACCCTGGTCGGGTGGCTCCTGGAAAGAGACTACGAGGGAGTCGACCGGGCCAACACTGGGAAGTGGACTTTACTGAAATACGGCCAGCTAAATATGGCCTAAGGCATTTACTACGAAAAACTGGAGGCAATGGATACCCTGGTCATACTCATTGATATAATTAGCATCCTTACATTGGTTACCTTGTGTACTTTGCAATTTCACAGAATGAAGGTAAGAGGGTCCAGCACCTTTACGCAGATAAATTAACTCTGGGACAGCATCTGACTATTATAGCTCCCCATGCATTGGAGAGCACTGTCCGCCGGACCGATGGCTCAGCAATGCTCGGGCCACATACTATCAGACAACTCTCCTGGACCGGGACCGCATCCGTCCTTAACCCAGCCACCCTCCTACCAAGTGCCCAACAAGAAGAGGAGGGAGAGCCAGTGCATGACTGTGGTGCCATCCTGGCGGAGGAAACTGGGGTCTGAAAGGAAGCGGATGGCAGAGGAAGTGCTGGCAGGCTGCCAAGCCTGCCAGCAGGTTAATGCATACCCTGGTCGGGTGGCTCCTGGAAAGAGACTACGAGGGAGTCGACCGGGCCAACACTGGGAAGTGGACTTTACTGAAATACGGCCAGCTAAATATGGCCTAAGGCATTTACTACGAAAAACTGGAGGCAATGGATACCCTGGTCATACTCATTGATATAATTAGCATCCTTACATTGGTTACCTTGTGTACTTTGCAATTTCACAGAATGAAGGTAAGAGGGTCCAGCACCTTTACGCAGATAAATTAACTCTGGGACAGCATCTGACTATTATAGCTCCCCATGCATTGGAGAGCACTGTCCGCCGGACCGATGGCTCAGCAATGCTCGGGCCACATACTATCAGACAACTCTCCTGGACCGGGACCGCATCCGTCCTTAACCCAGCCACCCTCCTCCCAAGTGCCCAACAAGAAGAGGAGGGAGAGCCAGTGCATGACTGTGGTGCCATCCTGGCGGAGGAAACTGGGGTCTGAAAGGAAGCGGATGGCAGAGGAAGTGCTGGCAGGCTGCCAAGCCTGCCAGCAGGTTAATGCATACCCTGGTCGGGTGGCTCCTGGAAAGAGACTACGAGGGAGTCGACCGGGCCAACACTGGGAAGTGGACTTTACTGAAATACGGCCAGCTAAATATGGCCTAAGGCATTTACTACGAAAAACTGGAGGCAATGGATACCCTGGTCATACTCATTGATATAATTAGCATCTGATCTTGGTTACCTTGTGTATTTTGAAATATCACAATGTGAAGGTAAGAGGGTCCAGCACCTTTACGCAGATAAATTAACTCTGGGACAGCATCTGACTATTATAGCTCCCCATGCATTGGAGAGCACTGTCCGCCGGACCGATGGCTCAGCAATGCTCGGGCCACATACTATCAGACAACTCTCCTGGACCGGGACCGCATCCGTCCTTAACCCAGCCACCCTCCTCCCAAGTGCCCAACAAGAAGAGGAGGGAGAGCCAGTGCATGACTGTGGTGCCATCCTGGCAGAGGAAAATGGGGTCTGAAAGGAAGCGGATGGCAGAGGAAGTGCTGGCAGGCTGCCAAGCCTGCCAGCAGGTTAATGCATACCCTGGTCGGGTGGCTCCTGGAAAGAGACTACGAGGGAGTCGACCGGGCAACACTGGGAAGTGGACTTTACTGAAATACGGCCAGCTAAATATGGCCTAAGGCATTTACTACGAAAAACTGGAGGCAATGGATACCCTGGTCATACTCATTGATATAATTAGCATCCTTACATTGGTTACCTTGTGTACTTTGCAATTTCACAGAATGAAGGTAAGAGGGTCCAGCACCTTTACGCAGATAAATTAACTCTGGGACAGCATCTGACTATTATAGCTCCCCATGCATTGGAGAGCACTGTCCGCCGGACCGATGGCACAGCAATGCTCGGGCCACATACTATCAGACAACTCTCCTGGACCGGGACCGCATCCGTCCTTAACCCAGCCACCCTCCTACCAAGTGCCCAACAAGAAGAGGAGGGAGAGCCAGTGCATGACTGTGGTGCCATCCTGGCGGAGGAAACTGGGGTCTGAAAGGAAGCGGATGGCAGAGGAAGTGCTGGCAGGCTGCAAGCCTGCCAGCAGGTTAATGCATACCCTGGTCGGGTGGCTCCTGGAAAGAGACTACGAGGGAGTCGACCGGGCCAACACTGGGAAGTGGACTTTACTGAAATACGGCCAGCTAAATATGGCCTAAGGCATTTACTACGAAAAACTGGAGGCAATGGATACCCTGGTCATACTCATTGATATAATTAGCATCCTTACATTGGTTACCTTGTGTACTTTGCAATTTCACAGAATGAAGGTAAGAGGGTCCAGCACCTTTACGCAGATAAATTAACTCTGGGACAGCATCTGACTATTATAGCTCCCCATGCATTGGAGAGCACTGTCCGCCGGACCGATGGCTCAGCAATGCTCGGGCCACATACTATCAGACAACTCTCCTGGACCGGGACCGCATCCGTCCTTAACCCAGCCACCCTCCTCCCAAGTGCCCAACAAGAAGAGGAGGGAGAGCCAGTGCATGACTGTGGTGCCATCCTGGCGGAGGAAACTGGGGTCTGAAAGGAAGCGGATGGCAGAGGAAGTGCTGGCAGGCTGCCAAGCCTGCCAGCAGGTTAATGCATACCCTGGTCGGGTGGCTCCTGGAAAGAGACTACGAGGGAGTCGACCGGGCCAACACTGGGAAGTGGACTTTACTGAAATACGGCCAGCTAAATATGGCCTAAGGCATTTACTACGAAAAACTGGAGGCAATGGATACCCTGGTCATACTCATTGATATAATTAGCATTCTGATCTTGGTTACCTTGTGTACTTTGAAATATCACAATGTGAAGGTAAGAGGGTCCAGCACCTTTACGCAGATAAATTAACTCTGGGACAGCATCTGACTATTATAGCTCCCCATGCATTGGAGAGCACTGTCCGCCGGACCGATGGCTCAGCAATGCTCGGGCCACATACTATCAGACAACTCTCCTGGACCGGGACCGCATCCGTCCTTAACCCAGCCACCCTCCTCCCAAGTGCCCAACAAGAAGAGGAGGGAGAGCCAGTGCATGACTGTGGTGCCATCCTGGCGGAGGAAACTGGGGTCTGAAAGGAAGCGGATGGCAGAGGAAGTGCTGGCAGGCTGACAAGCCTGCCAGCAGGTTAATGCATACCCTGGTCGGGTGGCTCCTGGAAAGAGACTACGAGGGAGTCGACCGGGCCAACACTGGGAAGTGGACTTTACAGAAATACGGCCAGCTAAATATGGCCTAAGGCATTTACTACGAAAACCTGGAGGCAATGGATACCCTGGTCATACTCATTGATATAATTAGCATCCTTACATTGGTTACCTTGTGTACTTTGCAATTTCACAGAATGAAGGTAAGAGGGTCCAGCACCTTTACGCAGATAAATTAACTCTGGGACAGCATCTGACTATTATAGCTCCCCATGCATTGGAGAGCACTGTCCGCCGGACCGATGGCTCAGCAATGCTCGGGCCACATACTATCAGACAACTCTCCTGGACCGGGACCGCATCCGTCCTTAACCCAGCCACCCTCCTACCAAGTGCCCAACAAGAAGAGGAGGGAGAGCCAGTGCATGACTGTGGTGCCATCCTGGCGGAGGAAACTGGGGTCTGAAAGGAAGCGGATGGCAGAGGATGTGCTGGCAGGCTGCCAAGCCTGCCAGCAGGTTAATGCATACCCTGGTCGGGTGGCTCCTGGAAAGAGACTACGAGGGAGTCGACCGGGCCAACACTGGGAAGTGGACTTTACTGAAATACGGCCAGCTAAATATGGCCTTAGGCATTTACTACGAAAAACTGGAGGCAATGGATACCCTGGTCATACTCATTGATATAATTAGCATCCTTACATTGGTTACCTTGTGTACTTTGCAATTTCACAGAATGAAGGTAAGAGGGTCCAGCACCTTTACGCAGATAAATTAACTCTGGGACAGCATCTGACTATTATAGCTCCCCATGCATTGGAGAGCACTGTCCGCCGGACCGATGGCTCAGCAATGCTCGGGCCACATACTATCAGACAACTCTCCTGGACCGGGACCGCATCCGTCCTTAACCCAGCCACCCTCCTCCCAAGTGCCCAACAAGAAGAGGAGGGAGAGCCAGTGCATGACTGTGGTGCCATCCTGGCGGAGGAAACTGGGGTCTGAAAGGAAGCGGATGGCAGAGGAAGTGCTGGCAGGCTGCCAAGCCTGCCAGCAGGTTAATGCATACCCTGGTCGGGTGGCTCCTGGAAAGAGACTACGAGGGAGTCGACCGGGCCAACACTGGGAAGTGGACTTTACTGAAATACGGCCAGCTAAATATGGCCTAAGGCATTTACTACGAAAAACTGGAGGCAATGGATACCCTGGTCATACTCATTGATATAATTAGCATCCTGATCTTGGTTACCTTGTGTACTTTGAAATATCACAATGTGAAGGTAAGAGGGTCCAGCACCTTTACGCAGATAAATTAACTCTGGGACAGCATCTGACTATTATAGCTCCCCATGCATTGGAGAGCACTGTCCGCCGGACCGATGGCTCAGCAATGCTCGGGCCACATACTATCAGACAACTCTCCTGGACCGGGACCGCATCCGTCCTTAACCCAGCCACCCTCCTCCCAAGTGCCCAACAAGAAGAGGAGGGAGAGCCAGTGCATGACTGTGGTGCCATCCTGGCGGAGGAAACTGGGGTCTGAAAGGAAGCGGATGGCAGAGGAAGTGCTGGCAGGCTGCCAAGCCTGCCAGCAGGTTAATGCATACCCTGGTCGGGTGGCTCCTGGAAAGAGACTACGAGGGAGTCGACCGGGCCAACACTGGGAAGTGGACTTTACTGAAATACGGCCAGCTAAATATGGCCTAAGGCATTTACTACGAAAAACTGGAGGCAATGGATACCCTGGTCATACTCATTGATATAATTAGCATCCTTACATTGGTTACCTTGTGTACTTTGCAATTTCACAGAATGAAGGTAAGAGGGTCCAGCACCTTTACGCAGATAAATTAACTCTGGGACAGCATCTGACTATTATAGCTCCCCATGCATTGGAGAGCACTGTCCGCCTGACCGATGGCTCAGCAATGCTCGGGCCACATACTATCAGACAACTCTCCTGGACCGGGACCGCATCCGTCCTTAACCCAGCCACCCTCCTCCCAAGTGCCCAACAAGAAGAGGAGGGAGAGCCAGTGCATGACTGTGGTGCCATCCTGGCGGAGGAAACTGGGGTCTGAAAGGAAGCGGATGGCAGAGGAAGTGCTGGCAGGCTGCCAAGCCTGCCAGCAGGTTAATGCATACCCTGGTCGGGTGGCTCCTGGAAAGAGACTACGAGGGAGTCGACCGGGCCAACACTGGGAAGTGGACTTTACTGAAATACGGCCAGCTAAATATGGCCTAAGGCATTTACTACGAAAACCTGGAGGCAATGGATACCCTGGTCATACTCATTGATATAATTAGCATCCTGATCTTGGTTACCTTGTGTACTTTGAAATATCACAATGTGAAGGTAAGAGGGTCCAGCACCTTTACGCAGATAAATTAACTCTGGGACAGCATCTGACTATTATAGCTCCCCATGCATTGGAGAGCACTGTCCGCCGGACCGATGGCTCAGCAATGCTCGGGCCACATACTATCAGACAACTCTCCTGGACCGGGACCGCATCCGTCCTTAACCCAGCCACCCTCCTCCCAGTTGCCCAACAAGAAGAGGAGGGAGAGCCAGTGCATGACTGTGGTGCCATCCTGGCGGAGGAAACTGGGGTCTGAAAGGAAGCGGATGGCAGAGGAAGTGCTGGCAGGCTGCCAAGCCTGCCAGCAGGTTAATGCATACCCTGGTCGGGTGGCTCCTGGAAAGAGACTACGAGGGAGTCGACCGGGCCAACACTGGGAAGTGGACTTTACTGAAATACGGCCAGCTAAATATGGCCTAAGGCATTTACTACGAAAAACTGGAGGCAATGGATACCCTGGTCATACTCATTGATATAATTAGCATCCTTACATTGGTTACCTTGTGTACTTTGCAATTTCACAGAATGAAGGTAAGAGGGTCCAGCACCTTTACGCAGATAAATTAACTCTGGGACAGCATCTGACTATTATAGCTCCCCATGCATTGGAGAGCACTGTCCGCCGGACCGATGGCTCAGCAATGCTCGGGCCACATACTATCAGACAACTCTCCTGGACCGGGACCGCATCCGTCCTTAACCCAGCCACCCTCCTCCCAAGTGCCCAACAAGAAGAGGAGGGAGAGCCAGTGCATGACTGTGGTGCCATCCTGGCGGAGGAAACTGGGGTCTGAAAGGAAGCGGATGGCAGAGGAAGTGCTGGCAGGCTGCCAAGCCTGCCAGCAGGTTAATGCATACCCTGGTCGGGTGGCTCCTGGAAAGAGACTACGAGGGAGTCGACCGGGCCAACACTGGGAAGTGGACTTTACTGAAATACGGCCAGCTAAATATGGCCTAAGGCATTTACTACGAAAAACTGGAGGCAATGGATACCCTGGTCATACTCATTGATATAATTAGCATCCTGATCTTGGTTACCTTGTGTACTTTGAAATATCACAATGTGAAGGTAAGAGGGTCCAGCACCTTTACGCAGATAAATTAACTCTGGGACAGCATCTGACTATTATAGCTCCCCATGCATTGGAGAGCACTGTCCGCCGGACCGATGGCTCAGCAATGCTCGGGCCACATACTATCAGACAACTCTCCTGGACCGGGACCGCATCCGTCCTTAACCCAGCCACCCTCCTACCAAGTGCCCAACAAGAAGAGGAGGGAGAGCCAGTGCATGACTGTGGTGCCATCCTGGCGGAGGAAACTGGGGTCTGAAAGGAAGCGGATGGCAGAGGATGTGCTGGCAGGCTGCCAAGCCTGCCAGCAGGTTAATGCATACCCTGGTCGGGTGGCTCCTGGAAAGAGACTACGAGGGAGTCGACCGGGCCAACACTGGGAAGTGGACTTTACTGAAATACGGCCAGCTAAATATGGCCTTAGGCATTTACTACGAAAAACTGGAGGCAATGGATACCCTGGTCATACTCATTGATATAATTAGCATCCTTACATTGGTTACCTTGTGTACTTTGCAATTTCACAGAATGAAGGTAAGAGGGTCCAGCACCTTTACGCAGATAAATTAACTCTGGGACAGCATCTGACTATTATAGCTCCCCATGCATTGGAGAGCACTGTCCGCCGGACCGATGGCTCAGCAATGCTCGGGCCACATACTATCAGACAACTCTCCTGGACCGGGACCGCATCCGTCCTTAACCCAGCCACCCTCCTCCCAAGTGCCCAACAAGAAGAGGAGGGAGAGCCAGTGCATGACTGTGGTGCCATCCTGGCGGAGGAAACTGGGGTCTGAAAGGAAGCGGATGGCAGAGGAAGTGCTGGCAGGCTGCCAAGCCTGCCAGCAGGTTAATGCATACCCTGGTCGGGTGGCTCCTGGAAAGAGACTACGAGGGAGTCGACCGGGCCAACACTGGGAAGTGGACTTTACTGAAATACGGCCAGCTAAATATGGCCTAAGGCATTTACTACGAAAAACTGGAGGCAATGGATACCCTGGTCATACTCATTGATATAATTAGCATCCTGATCTTGGTTACCTTGTGTACTTTGAAATATCACAATGTGAAGGTAAGAGGGTCCAGCACCTTTACGCAGATAAATTAACTCTGGGACAGCATCTGACTATTATAGCTCCCCATGCATTGGAGAGCACTGTCCGCCGGACCGATGGCTCAGCAATGCTCGGGCCACATACTATCAGACAACTCTCCTGGACCGGGACCGCATCCGTCCTTAACCCAGCCACCCTCCTCCCAAGTGCCCAACAAGAAGAGGAGGGAGAGCCAGTGCATGACTGTGGTGCCATCCTGGCGGAGGAAACTGGGGTCTGAAAGGAAGCGGATGGCAGAGGAAGTGCTGGCAGGCTGCCAAGCCTGCCAGCAGGTTAATGCATACCCTGGTCGGGTGGCTCCTGGAAAGAGACTACGAGGGAGTCGACCGGGCCAACACTGGGAAGTGGACTTTACTGAAATACGGCCAGCTAAATATGGCCTAAGGCATTTACTACGAAAAACTGGAGGCAATGGATACCCTGGTCATACTCATTGATATAATTAGCATCCTTACATTGGTTACCTTGTGTACTTTGCAATTTCACAGAATGAAGGTAAGAGGGTCCAGCACCTTTACGCAGATAAATTAACTCTGGGACAGCATCTGACTATTATAGCTCCCCATGCATTGGAGAGCACTGTCCGCCTGACCGATGGCTCAGCAATGCTCGGGCCACATACTATCAGACAACTCTCCTGGACCGGGACCGCATCCGTCCTTAACCCAGCCACCCTCCTCCCAAGTGCCCAACAAGAAGAGGAGGGAGAGCCAGTGCATGACTGTGGTGCCATCCTGGCGGAGGAAACTGGGGTCTGAAAGGAAGCGGATGGCAGAGGAAGTGCTGGCAGGCTGCCAAGCCTGCCAGCAGGTTAATGCATACCCTGGTCGGGTGGCTCCTGGAAAGAGACTACGAGGGAGTCGACCGGGCCAACACTGGGAAGTGGACTTTACTGAAATACGGCCAGCTAAATATGGCCTAAGGCATTTACTACGAAAACCTGGAGGCAATGGATACCCTGGTCATACTCATTGATATAATTAGCATCCTGATCTTGGTTACGTTGTGTACTTTGAAATATCACAATGTGAAGGTAAGAGGGTCCAGCACCTTTACGCAGATAAATTAACTCTGGGACAGCATCTGACTATTATAGCTCCCCATGCATTGGAGAGCACTGTCCGCCGGACCGATGGCTCAGCAATGCTCGGGCCACATACTATCAGGCAACTCTCCTGGACCGGGACCGCATCCGTCCTTAACCCAGCCACCCTCCTCCCAGTTGCCCAACAAGAAGAGGAGGGAGAGCCAGTGCATGACTGTGGTGCCATCCTGGCGGAGGAAACTGGGGTCTGAAAGGAAGCGGATGGCAGAGGAAGTGCTGGCAGGCTGCCAAGCCTGCCAGCAGGTTAATGCATACCCTGGTCGGGTGGCTCCTGGAAAGAGACTACGAGGGAGTCGACCGGGCCAACACTGGGAAGTGGACTTTACTGAAATACGGCCAGCTAAATATGGCCTAAGGCATTTACTACGAAAAACTGGAGGCAATGGATACCCTGGTCATACTCATTGATATAATTAGCATCCTTACATTGGTTACCTTGTGTACTTTGCAATTTCACAGAATGAAGGTAAGAGGGTCCAGCACCTTTACGCAGATAAATTAACTCTGGGACAGCATCTGACTATTATAGCTCCCCATGCATTGGAGAGCACTGTCCGCCGGACCGATGGCTCAGCAATGCTCGGGCCACATACTATCAGACAACTCTCCTGGACCGGGACCGCATCCGTCCTTAACCCAGCCACCCTCCTCCCAAGTGCCCAACAAGAAGAGGAGGGAGAGCCAGTGCATGACTGTGGTGCCATCCTGGCGGAGGAAACTGGGGTCTGAAAGGAAGCGGATGGCAGAGGAAGTGCTGGCAGGCTGCCAAGCCTGCCAGCAGGTTAATGCATACCCTGGTCGGGTGGCTCCTGGAAAGAGACTACGAGGGAGTCGACCGGGCCAACACTGGGAAGTGGACTTTACTGAAATACGGCCAGCTAAATATGGCCTAAGGCATTTACTACGAAAAACTGGAGGCAATGGATACCCTGGTCATACTCATTGATATAATTAGCATCCTGATCTTGGTTACCTTGTGTACTTTGAAATATCACAATGTGAAGGTAAGAGGGTCCAGCACCTTTACGCAGATAAATTAACTCTGGGACAGCATCTGACTATTATAGCTCCCCATGCATTGGAGAGCACTGTCCGCCGGACCGATGGCTCAGCAATGCTCGGGCCACATACTATCAGACAACTCTCCTGGACCGGGACCGCATCCGTCCTTAACCCAGCCACCCTCCTCCCAGTTGCCCAACAAGAAGAGGAGGGAGAGCCAGTGCATGACTGTGGTGCCATCCTGGCGGAGGAAACTGGGGTCTGAAAGGAAGCGGATGGCAGAGGAAGTGCTGGCAGGCTGCCAAGCCTGCCAGCAGGTTAATGCATACCCTGGTCGGGTGGCTCCTGGAAAGAGACTACGAGGGAGTCGACCGGGCCAACACTGGGAAGTGGACTTTACTGAAATACAGCCAGCTAAATATGGCCTAAGGCATTTACTACGAAAAACTGGAGGCAATGGATACCCTGGTCATACTCATTGATATAATTAGCATCCTTACATTGGTTACCTTGTGTACTTTGCAATTTCACAGAATGAAGGTAAGAGGGTCCAGCACCTTTACGCAGATAAATTAACTCTGGGACAGCATCTGACTATTATAGCTCCCCATGCATTGGAGAGCACTGTCCGCCGGACCGATGGCTCAGCAATGCTCGGGCCACATACTATCAGACAACTCTCCTGGACCGGGACCGCATCCGTCCTTAACCCAGCCACCCTCCTCCCAAGTGCCCAACAAGAAGAGGAGGGAGAGCCAGTGCATGACTGTGGTGCCATCCTGGCGGAGGAAACTGGGGTCTGAAAGGAAGCGGATGGCAGAGGAAGTGCTGGCAGGCTGCCAAGCCTGCCAGCAGGTTAATGCATACCCTGGTCGGGTGGCTCCTGGAAAGAGACTACGAGGGAGTCGACCGGGCCAACACTGGGAAGTGGACTTTACTGAAATACAGCCAGCTAAATATGGCCTAAGGCATTTACTACGAAAAACTGGAGGCAATGGATACCCTGGTCATACTCATTGATATAATTAGCATCCTTACATTGGTTACCTTGTGTACTTTGCAATTTCACAGAATGAAGGTAAGAGGGTCCAGCACCTTTACGCAGATAAATTAACTCTGGGACAGCATCTGACTATTATAGCTCCCCATGCATTGGAGAGCACTGTCCGCCGGACCGATGGCTCAGCAATGCTCGGGCCACATACTATCAGACAACTCTCCTGGACCGGGACCGCATCCGTCCTTAACCCAGCCACCCTCCTCCCAAGTGCCCAACAAGAAGAGGAGGGAGAGCCAGTGCATGACTGTGGTGCCATCCTGGCGGAGGAAACTGGGGTCTGAAAGGAAGCGGATGGCAGAGGAAGTGCTGGCAGGCTGCCAAGCCTGCCAGCAGGTTAATGCATACCCTGGTCGGGTGGCTCCTGGAAAGAGACTACGAGGGAGTCGACCGGGCCAACACTGGGAAGTGGACTTTACTGAAATACGGCGAGCTAAATATGGCCTAAGGCATTTACTACGAAAAACTGGAGGCAATGGATACCCTGGTCATACTCATTGATATAATTAGCATCCTGATCTTGGTTACCTTGTGTACTTTGAAATATCACAATGTGAAGGTAAGAGGGTCCAGCACCTTTACGCAGATAAATTAACTCTGGGACAGCATCTGACTATTATAGCTCCCCATGCATTGGAGAGCACTGTCCGCCGGACCGATGGCTCAGCAATGCTCGGGCCACATACTATCAGACAACTCTCCTGGACCGGGACCGCATCCGTCCTTAACCCAGCCACCCTCCTCCCAGTTGCCCAACAAGAAGAGGAGGGAGAGCCAGTGCATGACTGTGGTGCCATCCTGGCGGAGGAAACTGGGGTCTGAAAGGAAGCGGATGGCAGAGGAAGTGCTGGCAGGCTGCCAAGCCTGCCAGCAGGTTAATGCATACCCTGGTCGGGTGGCTCCTGGAAAGAGACTACGAGGGAGTCGACCGGGCCAACACTGGGAAGTGGACTTTACTGAAATACGGCGAGCTAAATATGGCCTAAGGCATTTACTACGAAAAACTGGAGGCAATGGATACCCTGGTCATACTCATTGATATAATTAGCATCCTGATCTTGGTTACCTTGTGTATTTTGAAATATCACAATGTGAAGGTAAGAGGGTCCAGCACCTTTACGCAGATAAATTAACTCTGGGACAGCATCTGACTATTATAGCTCCCCATGCATTGGAGAGCACTGTCCGCCGGACCGATGACTCAGCAATGCTCGGGCCACATACTATCAGACAACTCTCCTGGACCGGGACCGCATCCGTCCTTAACCCAGCCACCCTCCTCCCAGTTGCCCAACAAGAAGAGGAGGGAGAGCCAGTGCATGACTGTGGTGCCATCCTGGCGGAGGAAACTGGGGTCTGAAAGGAAGCGGATGGCAGAGGAAGTGCTGGCAGCCTGCCAAGCCTGCCAGCAGGTTAATGCATACCCTGGTCGGGTGGCTCCTGGAAAGAGACTACGAGGGAGTCGACCGGGCCAACACTGGGAAGTGGACTTTACTGAAATACGGCCAGCTAAATATGGCCTAAGGCATTTACTACGAAAAACTGGAGGCAATGGATACCCTGGTCATACTCATTGATATAATTAGCATCCTGATCTTGGTTACCTTGTGTACTTTGAAATATCACAATGTGAAGGTAAGAGGGTCCAGCACCTTTACGCAGATAAATTAACTCTGGGACAGCATCTGACTATTATAGCTCCCCATGCATTGGAGAGCACTGTCCGCCGGACCGATGGCTCAGCAATGCTCGGGCCACATACTATCAGACAACTCTCCTGGACCGGGACCGCATCCGTCCTTAACCCAGCCACCCTCCTCCCAAGTGCCCAACAAGAAGAGGAGGGAGAGCCAGTGCATGACTGTGGTGCCATCCTGGCGGAGGAAACTGGGGTCTGAAAGGAAGCGGATGGCAGAGGAAGTGCTGGCAGGCTGCCAAGCCTGCCAGCAGGTTAATGCATACCCTGGTCGGGTGGCTCCTGGAAAGAGACTACGAGGGAGTCGACCGGGCCAACACTGGGAAGTGGACTTTACTGAAATACGGCCAGCTAAATATGGCCTAAGGCATTTACTACGAAAAACTGGAGGCAATGGATACCCTGGTCATACTCATTGATATAATTAGCATCCTTACATTGGTTACCTTGTGTACTTTGCAATTTCACAGAATGAAGGTAAGAGGGTCCAGCACCTTTACGCAGATAAATTAACTCTGGGACAGCATCTGACTATTATAGCTCCCCATGCATTGGAGAGCACTGTCCGCCGGACCGATGGCTCAGCAATGCTCGGGCCACATACTATCAGACAACTCTCCTGGACCGGGACCGCATCCGTCCTTAACCCAGCCACCCTCCTCCCAAGTGCCCAACAAGAAGAGGAGGGAGAGCCAGTGCATGACTGTGGTGCCATCCTGGCGGAGGAAACTGGGGTCTGAAAGGAAGCGGATGGCAGAGGAAGTGCTGGCAGGCTGCCAAGCCTGCCAGCAGGTTAATGCATACCCTGGTCGGGTGGCTCCTGGAAAGAGACTACGAGGGAGTCGACCGGGCCAACACTGGGAAGTGGACTTTACTGAAATACGGCGAGCTAAATATGGCCTAAGGCATTTACTACGAAAAACTGGAGGCAATGGATACCCTGGTCATACTCATTGATATAATTAGCATCCTGATCTTGGTTACCTTGTGTATTTTGAAATATCACAATGTGAAGGTAAGAGGGTCCAGCACCTTTACGCAGATAAATTAACTCTGGGACAGCATCTGACTATTATAGCTCCCCATGCATTGGAGAGCACTGTCCGCCGGACCGATGGCTCAGCAATGCTCGGGCCACATACTATCAGACAACTCTCCTGGACCGGAACCGCATCCGTCCTTAACCCAGCCACCCTCCTCCCAGTTGCCCAACAAGAAGAGGAGGGAGAGCCAGTGCATGACTGTGGTGCCATCCTGGCGGAGGAAACTGGGGTCTGAAAGGAAGCGGATGGCAGAGGAAGTGCTGGCAGGCTGCCAAGCCTGCCAGCAGGTTAATGCATACCCTGGTCGGGTGGCTCCTGGAAAGAGACTACGAGGGAGTCGACCGGGCCAACACTGGGAAGTGGACTTTACTGAAATACGGCCAGCTAAATATGGCCTAAGGCATTTACTACGAAAAACTGGAGGCAATGGATACCCTGGTCATACTCATTGATATAATTAGCATCCTGATCTTGGTTACCTTGTGTACTTTGAAATATCACAATGTGAAGGTAAGAGGGTCCAGCACCTTTACGCAGATAAATTAACTCTGGGACAGCATCTGACTATTATAGCTCCCCATGCATTGGAGAGCACTGTCCGCCGGACCGATGGCTCAGCAATGCTCGGGCCACATACTATCAGACAACTCTCCTGGACCGGGACCGCATCCGTCCTTAACCCAGCCACCCTCCTCCCAAGTGCCCAACAAGAAGAGGAGGGAGAGCCAGTGCATGACTGTGGTGCCATCCTGGCGGAGGAAACTGGGGTCTGAAAGGAAGCGGATGGCAGAGGAAGTGCTGGCAGGCTGCCAAGCCTGCCAGCAGGTTAATGCATACCCTGGTCGGGTGGCTCCTGGAAAGAGACTACGAGGGAGTCGACCGGGCCAACACTGGGAAGTGGACTTTACTGAAATACGGCCAGCTAAATATGGCCTAAGGCATTTACTACGAAAAACTGGAGGCAATGGATACCCTGGTCATACTCATTGATATAATTAGCATCCTTACATTGGTTACCTTGTGTACTTTGCAATTTCACAGAATGAAGGTAAGAGGGTCCAGCACCTCTACCCTTTCTTAGTCTGTTTGGCAGGATTCCTTTGTCAGCCTTTAATGCTTGGGTGTTCAGAAAAACATTTCATCTCTGAACATTAAACAGACCTGTCTGATTTCACTTTGCCGCTACAAGTGGAGGTATGTATTTTGAAATATCACAATGTGAAGGTAAGAGGGTCCAGCACCTTTACGCAGATAAATTTACTCTGGGACAGCATCTGACTATTATAGCTCCCCATGCATTGGAGAGCACTGTCCGCCGGACCGATGGCTCAGCAATGCTCGGGCCACATACTATCAGACAACTCTCCTGGACCGGGACCGCATCCGTCCTTAACCCAGCCACCCTCCTCCCAAGTGCCCAACAAGAAGAGGAGGGAGAGCCAGTGCATGACTGTGGTGCCATCCTGGCGGAGGAAACTGGGGTCTGAAAGGAAGCGGATGGCAGAGGAAGTGCTGGCAGGCTGCCAAGCCTGCCAGCAGGTTAACGCATACCCTGGTCGGGTGGCTCCTGGAAAGAGACTACGAGGGAGTCGACCGGGCCAACACTGGGAAGTGGACTTTACTGAAATACGGCCAGCTAAATATGGCCTAAGGCATTTACTACGAAAAACTGGAGGCAATGGATACCCTGGTCATACTCATTGATATAATTAGCATCCTGATCTTGGTTACCTTGTGTATTTTGAAATATCACAATGTGAAGGTAAGAGGGTCCAGCACCTTTACGCAGATAAATTAACTCTGGGACAGCATCTGACTATTATAGCTCCCCATGCATTGGAGAGCACTGTCCGCCGGACCGATGGCTCAGCAATGCTCGGGCCACATACTATCAGACAACTCTCCTGGACCGGGACCGCATCCGTCCTTAACCCAGCCACCCTCCTCCCAAGTGCCCAACAAGAAGAGGAGGGAGAGCCAGTGCATGACTGTGGTGCCATCCTGGCGGAGGAAACTGGGGTCTGAAAGGAAGCGGATGGCAGAGGAAGTGCTGGCAGGCTGCCAAGCCTGCCAGCAGGTTAATGCATACCCTGGTCGGGTGGCTCCTGGAAAGAGACTACGAGGGAGTCGACCGGGCCAACACTGGGAAGTGGACTTTACTGAAATACGGCCAGCTAAATATGGCCTAAGGCATTTACTACGAAAAACTGGAGGCAATGGATACCCTGGTCATACTCATTGATATAATTAGCATCCTTACATTGGTTACCTTGTGTACTTTGCAATTTCACAGAATGAAGGTAAGAGGGTCCAGCACCTTTACGCAGATAAATTAACTCTGGGACAGCATCTGACTATTATAGCTCCCCATGCATTGGAGAGCACTGTCCGCCGGACCGATGGCTCAGCAATGCTCGGGCCACATACTATCAGACAACTCTCCTGGACCGGGACCGCATCCGTCCTTAACCCAGCCACCCTCCTCCCAAGTGCCCAACAAGAAGAGGAGGGAGAGCCAGTGCATGACTGTGGTGCCATCCTGGCGGAGGAAACTGGGGTCTGAAAGGAAGCGGATGGCAGAGGAAGTGCTGGCAGGCTGCCAAGCCTGCCAGCAGGTTAATGCATACCCTGGTCGGGTGGCTCCTGGAAAGAGACTACGAGGGAGTCGACCGGGCCAACACTGGGAAGTGGACTTTACTGAAATACGGCCAGCTAAATATGGCCTAAGGCATTTACTACGAAAAACTGGAGGCAATGGATACCCTGGTCATACTCATTGATATAATTAGCATCCTTACATTGGTTACCTTGTGTACTTTGCAATTTCACAGAATGAAGGTAAGAGGGTCCAGCACCTTTACGCAGATAAATTAACTCTGGGACAGCATCTGACTATTATAGCTCCCCATGCATTGGAGAGCACTGTCCGCCGGACCGATGGCTCAGCAATGCTCGGGCCACATACTATCAGACAACTCTCCTGGACCGGGACCGCATCCGTCCTTAACCCAGCCACCCTCCTCCCAAGTGCCCAACAAGAAGAGGAGGGAGAGCCAGTGCATGACTGTGGTGCCATCCTGGCGGAGGAAACTGGGGTCTGAAAGGAAGCGGATGGCAGAGGAAGTGCTGGCAGGCTGCCAAGCCTGCCAGCAGGTTAATGCATACCCTGGTCGGGTGGCTCCTGGAAAGAGACTACGAGGGAGTCGACCGGGCCAACACTGGGAAGTGGACTTTACTGAAATACGGCCAGCTAAATATGGCCTAAGGCATTTACTACGAAAAACTGGAGGCAATGGATACCCTGGTCATACTCATTGATATAATTAGCATCCTTACATTGGTTACCTTGTGTACTTTGCAATTTCACAGAATGAAGGTAAGAGGGTCCAGCACCTCTACCCTTTCTTAGTCTGTTTGGCAGGATTCCTTTGTCAGCCTTTAATGCTTGGGGGTTCAGAAAAACATTTCATCTCTGAACATTAAACAGACCTGTCTGATTTCACTTTGCCGCTACAAGTGGAGGTGTGTATTTTGAAATATCACAATGTGAAGGTAAGAGGGTCCAGCACCTTTACGCAGATAAATTAACTCTGGGACAGCACCTGACTATTATAGCTCCCCATGCATTGGAGAGCACTGTCCGCCGGACCGATGGCTCAGCAATGCTCGGGCCACATACTATCAGACAACTCTCCTGGACCGGGACCGCATCCGTCCTTAACCCAGCCACCCTCCTCCCAAGTGCCCAACAAGAAGAGGAGGGAGAGCCAGTGCATGACTGTGGTGCCATCCTGGCGGAGGAAACTGGGGTCTGAAAGGAAGCGGATGGCAGAGGAAGTGCTGGCAGGCTGCCAAGCCTGCCAGCAGGTTAATGCATACCCTGGTCGGGTGGCTCCTGGAAAGAGACTACGAGGGAGTCGACCGGGCCAACACTGGGAAGTGGACTTTACTGAAATACGGCCAGCTAAATATGGCCTAAGGCATTTACTACGAAAAACTGGAGGCAATGGATACCCTGGTCATACTCATTGATATAATTAGCATCCTTACATTGGTTACCTTGTGTACTTTGCAATTTCACAGAATGAAGGTAAGAGGGTCCAGCACCTTTACGCAGATAAATTAACTCTGGGACAGCATCTGACTATTATAGCTCCCCATGCATTGGAGAGCACTGTCCGCCGGACCGATGGCTCAGCAATGCTCGGGCCACATACTATCAGACAACTCTCCTGGACCGGGACCGCATCCGTCCTTAACCCAGCCACCCTCCTCCCAAGTGCCCAACAAGAAGAGGAGGGAGAGCCAGTGCATGACTGTGGTGCCATCCTGGCGGAGGAAACTGGGGTCTGAAAGGAAGCGGATGGCAGAGGAAGTGCTGGCAGGCTGCCAAGCCTGCCAGCAGGTTAATGCATACCCTGGTCGGGTGGCTCCTGGAAAGAGACTACGAGGGAGTCGACCGGGCCAACACTGGGAAGTGGACTTTACTGAAATACGGCCAGCTAAATATGGCCTAAGGCATTTACTACGAAAAACTGGAGGCAATGGATACCCTGGTCATACTCATTGATATAATTAGCATTCATTTCTCTGGCTCAAGTCCCAGACCCAGGCTGTGTTTCTTTCCCTAGTTCTGGGCTCCAGGGCCAGAGTGCTACTTTCCTGCTCTGTGATTGGTTGGTTTCACAGGTAAGTTGGCTAGGGGCAGAGATGGCTCTGATCTGAGCCAAACTGTTTCTTTCACTGGCCTTTCTTAGCCTTTTGACTCTAATTCTAAGGCCAGGGCATATTTCTTTCACTGACTGATTCTAGTGACCAAGAGTGTTTCTTTGGTACTGGTTTCAGAGCCAGGGCATGTTTCCTTGGTTCTGGGTTTGGGGATAAAGAGTTCATTTCTCTGGCTCAGGTCCCAGACCCAGGCTGTGTTTCTTTCCCTGGTTCTGGGCTCCAGGGTCAGGGTGGGTTTCTTTAGCCAGCCCCTTTTCCCTACAGGATTGCCACGAGATTCACATCCTTTTGAGAGCAGACTGTACAACATAGCAGAAAAACAAAAACTCCTTCAGTTTAGTTAACCCCAGATTTATTTTCTACCTTGTTAAGAGTTTATTAGGAACACTGTCTTTAACTGGTGCCACCTTTAATCCCAGCACTGAGGAGGCAGAGGGACGCAGATCTCTGTGAGTTTGAAGCTAGCCTGGTCTACAGAGAGAGACCAAGACTCAAAATAAACACACACAAAAAAAAACAAAAAAACAAAAAAAACACACAAAAATATTTGATGTCAAAATATGAAACATAAACTACCTGGGAAACTGCTCCCTAAAAAAATCCAAAATATCAATTTATGATTTATCTATTAGATCTTAATGTTATGCAACTCACAAAATAAAAGAAAGCCATGTTTTTTTTTTAAGTTTAACTTTGTATTAGCCTTTGAGCTAGAATTATTTATGAAATTATGCTTTATTTCCTTGCTGCTTAGAAACTGGGTTAGCATATACCTTAATACTTATGGTAAAATTTACATGCGGGGTATCTGGGTCTTCTGATGCTTACCTGCAGTTTACAGGAAAAGGTGAGCTGTAGTTAACAATTATTAGTCAAGTTTTCCAAAATTAGGCCTTTTTTTTTTAACTTGATGATGAGAGATTATTCTCTAGTTTAATGGTTCTTAGTTTATAATATCTTTAAGTTAAAAGGAATAATCATGGGCTGGAGAGATGGCTCAGAGGTTAAGAGCACTGGCTGCTTTTCCGAAGGTTCTGAGTTCAATTCTCAGCAACCATATGGTGCCTCACAACCCTCTGTAATGAGATCTGGTGCCCTCTTCTGGAATGCAGGCATATATCCAGCCAGAACACTGTATACATTTAAAAAAAAAAAAAGGAATAATCATATCATACATATCTAGAAAAATGTTTCTCTGTTAGTGACCAAAGTCAAGTAATTTTCCATAGGTTTACTGAAGTAAATGGACTCTGAATTTTAAAAAAGTGTTGCTACCACTACACCTTAAGAACGTGTTCAGGGCTGGAGAGCACTCAGTGGAGCACTCAGTGTTAAGAGCACTTGGTACTCTTGCAGAGGTTTAGTGAAATCTAGTTCCAGAGTATCCAGTGCCCTCTTCTGGTCACCAAGGGCATTGCATGCACATTGTGCACAGGTATACATGCAGGTAAGACATTCGTATGCATAAAATAAGTCTCTAAAGGGTACATATTAAGATACTGGTTTACTTGGTCAGTCATAAAGTTGATTTTTGCCATTTTTAAGGATATGTGAGATGGTTGGTGTCTATGATGAAGGGAAATTTGGTTTCTCCAATGCAAGGACATACTTGGTTATAATAATTTGTCAGAACTGGTAGGTAAATCATCATTCTTCTTAATTGTACTAAATTTGTTTCTGTTGCTAAATATTATCAGACTATTTCTTGAGAAAAAATTATTTTTTAATTTGTACATGGAACTTGAAACAGCTTTAATGAATACCTTTATACAATATAGAAGTACAGTAATATGTTCATGAATGATTTGGTGACTTACATGCAGAGCTGTTTGCTCTTGTGACCCCACAGCCCTGTGGGGATAAGCATGGTGTGCCTTCTAAATAAACAAAACAATGCAATAGACCTATTCAGTAAGAGGGAAAAGTTTAATTGGCATGAGAGGAGAGAGTTTAAATAAAAATAGAAGAGTTCACCAGGTGGTGGTGGTGGTGGTGGTGGTGGTGGTGGTAGTGGTGGTGGTGGTGTTGGTGGTGGTGGTGGTGGTGGTGGTGGTGCACGCCTTTAATCCCGGCACTTGGGAGGCAGAGGCAGGCAGATCTCTTGAGTTTGAGGCCAGCCTTGTTTAGAGAGCGAGTTCCAAGACAGCCAGGGCTACACAGAGAAACCCTGTCTCAAAAAACCAACCAAACAACAACAACAACAAAAAAAAAAGCAAGAATTCAAATCTCTGATCTATATTTAGAATTAAAGGAAAATAAAAACTGAATTTTTTTTTAAAATGAGTGCTGTTCTAGGAACTGAAAGGCTCTCTTAAGCTGATGTGTATTTCATCTAAAGTCTTTGGATAGTGCTTTTTACAGTATAGTAACAAACACTTCTAATACATAAATTATTAGAAGTTTATGATGGTGCCGAGCATGGCATTGCATGCCTTTAATACCAGAATTTGGGAAGCAGAGGCAGGCAGATCTCTGACTTTGAGGCCAGCTTGGTCTACAAAGTGCAGTTCCAGGACAGCCAGGGCTACACAGAGAGAAACTGTCTCAATACAGAGGGAGAGAGAGAGAGAGAGAGAGAGAGAGAGAGAGAGAGAGAGAGAGAGAGAGAGGAAAGAGAAAGAGGGAGAGAGGGAAGAAAGTAGAGAAGGAAGGAAGGGAGGAAGGAAGGGAGGGAGGAAGGAAGGAAGGGAGGGAGGGAGGGAGGGAGGGAGGGAGGAAGGAAGGAAGGAAGGAAGGAAGGAAGGAAGGAAGGAAGGAAGGAAGGAAGGAAGGAAGGAAGGAAGTTTATAATGGAAATAAATGGGGTCTGTCTCCAGAGATTTCTCTCATGTTCATCTCTATGACCAGCAGTCTTTTTCTGGGAATGTAGTCTAAAGAAATGGTAGAAGTGTTTTAGCCTTCTGGGATGTAATGCCCATTATAAGAAAGGACTGGAAACACTCTAAACCCGGTGGGCACAGTTTGGTCTTCCCATTGGCATTTAGACAGATACTAAAAGTAAACCTTATGAAACATACACAAAAGCTAGCTACTTTCAGTTGAAAAAGATATTGGGGAACAAATTTTCATTTTAGTTCATGACAGATGTTAGAAAATTGGGTTATGACTGTGGAATATGCCTGGAGTGTTTGCCTATTACACAGCCCTGGGTCAGATCCCAGCATGAGGGTCACAGTTCCTATGTACAGAGAAACGGCTCAGTGCTAAGAGTCTGTTTGTTTTTAGTGGTACTAGAGCTAGAACCCAGGGCCCGGGAGTGTGTGACAAGCACCCTGGGTGGCCCTGCTCCAGTGCAAGGTCTGAACTCGGTTCTTCATTTACTGCTCTCATATCCTGAAGTATTTTAAATGAGCATAAAGTATCTCCTGGTTTTAATGGGGAAAGTAAGCTTCCAGAAATGCTTCTTGCTGTTGAAATGCTGGTTGGTTATTGTAACTGACTCTAAAGACGTGGGCATTTATTTTAAGAAGTAAGGCCAGCTGGACTTACACACTGCTCTCAAGGAAATGGTTTGTGTGATGCAGATTTCATGATCACAGTTATATTGAAACTGTACTTATTTAATGTGTTGCCTTATAAACTGTGTGTGTGTGTGTGTGTGTGTGTGTGTGTGTGTGTGTGTGTGTGTGAATGTTACACAAGAGACTAGCTAATAATAAGAATCTGTTTTTATAAAAGTGTTGCCGGTAATTTGTGTTGCCTTTTTCTTTGACTGAAGGAAACCTTCCGTTCATGTCATTTGTTTATTGCTTTGAGTTCCAGTATGTGAACACTTAGAAACATATTCAGGAAAAATGTTACGTACCTGTCTTGAGAAATCTCACATATATGCATCTTCAGCAACATATTAAAAGCACTAAAACGTCAGTAGACTCTGGTTTCAGCTTTAAGGAAAGGTTCTGTCACTGTCTTCCTGCTGCAGAATGTTGAATGTTGCTTTTGTTTCTAGTTCGCCATGTACTGCCTCCTGCTGTTTTACACAGTGCTAAAGGAAGAGCTCAGCCCTATAAAACCTGTTGGCAAATTTCTTTGTGTCAAACTTGTAGCTTTTGTCTTGTTCTGGTGAGTATTGCTTGCTCTTGAATATCCTCATTTTATAAATGCCAATAAAACTGTTGGTTAAGGGAGTTTTTTTTTAAATAATGTGAATACAATGCCAGGCTCAGTGGTGCCTGTCTGTAATCCCAGCTCTTGGGAGACTGAGGCAGGACTACCACTCAAGGCCAGCCTGAACTAGGAAGATGCCTTTGGGGCTGGAGAGAGGCTCAGCAGTTAAGAGTGTGCTGCATATCCAGAGAACCACAGTTTGGTCCCCAGCACCCATGCCTGGCGGCCCACAACCTCATGGAACTCTAGCTCCAAGGGGCCTGAAGTCCTCCTCTGGCCTCTGTGAGCACATGCACAGACTTGCAGTCAGACACACACAAGAACATCATTTTAAAAAGCCATTCCTTCAGGTCTTGTAAGACTTACAGAAACGGGCTGGAGAGATGGCTCAGTGGACAAGAGCACTTGCTACTCTTGCTGAGGACCTGGGTTTAGTTCCCAACACCAACAAGGTTAGTGGCTCCCAACCTTCTGTAACTTCAGATCCAGGTTATGCCCTCTTCTAGTATCTGCAGATACTGCACATGCATCATATACACACATGCAGGCAAAATGCATGCACATTAAAATAAATATTAAATAGTTTTAAAAAGATAAAAAACAAATAATCTTAGTCATGTGTGGTGGTACATACCTGCAACCCAGCATTCAG
The DNA here is from genome assembly GCF_049852395.1 of Peromyscus maniculatus bairdii. Classification (NCBI taxonomy): domain Eukaryota; kingdom Metazoa; phylum Chordata; class Mammalia; order Rodentia; family Cricetidae; genus Peromyscus; species Peromyscus maniculatus. The sequence continues at coordinate 29,231,930 of NC_134856.1, forward strand.
GGTGAGGCAAGAGAATCTCACATTGTGAATTTGAGGACAGCCTGCTCTATCTGGGACTAAAAGCATGCACTACCACCAACCTGGCTGTGTCTTACTCTTTGAACATAAATTATTTATTTATTTTATTTTGTTTTATTTTATTTATTTTCAATAGAGGGTTTCTCTGTGTAGTTTTGGTCCCTCTCCTGGATCTCACTCTGTAGACCAGGCTGGCCCTGAACTCACAGAGATCTGCCTGGCTCTGCCTCCTGAGTGCTGAGATTAAAGGTGCACCCACCACTGCCTCCCAGCCAAGCCTATTCTTAAATTGACTGGTCTTGACTGTTCTAGCTGGTCATATGACTAACTGCTATTTCTGCTTTTGTAATCAAACTTGCTTACTCTGCTAACAAAGATGACTAGGGCAACTATAAGATATATATGTTAAAATTAGAGCCTGACCACATGTCATCTTGTGGGTTTTGCCTTTATAAGCCTTGGGCTGATGTGGCTAGGGGCTGCATCTTGAGGAGTACTCTTGGGCACCAGTAACTAAATAAAAAGCCTCTGTTTATTAAAGTTTGTTTAGGGTCATGGTGAACCTCTGAGCAACCCTAGAAGCATAACAGAGGCCCTGTGTCAAAGGGGCCTGCTTAAGACTGTTCAGGTAGATGTCCATGAGTTCAGGGGCAGCCTGGTCTATGTGGTGAGTTTCAGTATATCCAGGACCCACATAATGAGACCCTGTCTCAAAAATAAAAACAAAAAAGTATTAAGATGGAAGGAGAATAAGTATCTCCTGTTGCTGGCTTCAAAGTTGGAGAGGAGAGATCAATAGCAAGTGTTATGCCTGCGTCATGAGCCCCCCAGAGACCACCAGGAGCCTGAGTTCATAAACAAAAGCAAAGAGCCTTTATTGCGAGCTCGAGCTTGGGCTCTCTGTCTGTTCCAACACAGCGGTTGGATCAAGGAGAGCCCTGAGCTCAGTTATGGCAGGGATTTTAAGGAGTAAAGGATGGGGGGGGGGTAATTCCAGACTCAGATGGGTGTTGAACTCCTGATTGGGCAGGAGTGGGGCTCAGAAGTCTTGTCAATCAGGGATTGGTACTGGCATTGCTACAAGGAAATTAGCAACAATGTTAATAATAAAGGAAATGATATACAAGTGATGTGAGCTCTCCTTAATGTTCTGGAGCATCTAGTACTTGTTTGTCTCAATCCTGATTGGTCTCCTGCAGGGCACAGTTTGTGGCTTTTCCTGGTTATTGTAATGGTGAGGCCTAGTCGCAGTGTTGTTAGTCTGCAGCCTGTCATGGCTGCACTGATGTTAAGTTAGGCCTCTTCACAAGAAGAAGTATGTGTAGGGAAAAGGGGCTGGCTAAAGAAACCCACCCTGACCCTGGAGCCCAGAACCAGGGAAAGATGGCTCAGATCAGGGCAGAAAGAAACAGTTTGGCTCAGTCAGATCAGAGCCATCTCTGCCCCTGGACAACTAACTTGTGTAACCAACCAATCACAGAGCAGGACAGTAGAACCCTGGGCCCCAGGTTAACCCCTGGTTGACTCCACCCCTAAGATTTCCTATGTAAACTGCCATGCCTGGTCAGTTAGAAAAAAGGCTGCTCTCTCCACTCTGGTAGAGGCAGCTAGTTCTCCTGGACTCCTCCTTGCCAAATTAATCTTTTTTTTTTAGACTTATTTATTTATTATATGTGTACAGTATCCTGCCTGCATGCCAGAAGAGGGCAGCAGATCCCATTATAGATGGTTGTGAGCCACCATGTGGTTGCTGGGAATTGAACTCAGGACTTCTGGAAGAGCACCCAGTGCTCTTAACCTCTGAGCCATCTCTCCAGCTCCCAAATAAATCTCTTTCTCGAAAGAGCTTTGCCTGTGAAGATCTTCATTCACTGGCATAGAGAAGATCCTTGCTGAGACGTCCCTCAGTGGACAAAACAAAGGAGAGCTGAAAGAGCAGAGCAAGGAGGAGCTGAACAGAAGATCTTTGTTGAGTCCCTCAGTGGACAGATCAAGAGAGAGCTGAAAAGTAACACTTTTCTCCTGAGCAGGAGGAGATTGCTACATTTCTGCAGGGGGTTTCCCTTTGTGCAGAGTGAAGCAAAGGAAGCAGCTCTCCCAGAGAGGGGCAGGATTGCTATATACTGCGTGGAGACCATCCCCCAATCACACCAGGTATACCTTGACTTCCCAGAACAGTGAAGATATCCTTCCCTGCTGAAAGCAGTTCCAGGCCTGACTATCCCGAGAAGTCAGAAAAATTTCCCTTCCTGGGTTAGGCTGCTTCTTTGCAGTTCCGCCATCAGAGCTGTTCTAAGCAGCTCCAGGTGTTGCCTGACTCCCCAGGTAGTCAGGACACCTTTCCCCAGAGTTGTTGCAACCAATTTATTTACATTGTTGGTACCAAAACCCAGGACTAAACCCACCGAATTGCAACCAGTTTACTTACAGTGTGTGCATTCTCTGAAAGCTTTGAACTGTCTGCAGCTACTGTCCAGAAAGGAACAGGGTTCTAACAATGACTCCAGTGAACAAGAAGAGGAATTCTCCCCTAAAGCATCCAGAAAATAACACAGTGCTGCCAGCCTTTTGTATTCAGCCCTCTGAGACCCATTGCCCTAGATTTCTGACTTCTTCAACAAGGAAATAAAATGAACAAACACTTAAGCCACTAAGTCTATGGTTTTTATTATGACGGCAAAAAAATTACAAGCAAGCAAGACACTGTGTCCCTCAAGTCTTTCTTCCTGGGGACAACTCTGAGAATGTGGGAGCATTGAAAGCTCTGCCTGATTCTTATCCTGACCTAGAGATGGTTCCAGGAAACGACCAAGTTGGAAAGGAAAACACAAGCCAGTGTTCCCCTCTTTTCCTTTTTTTCCAGGAGAGGAACATGGAAAGTACACAGCAGAATGTATACTGTACAAGATATTCTTTCTTCATGACTGCAACAAAATCCTGATGCAGAAAGACTTACCATGAAGAAAGCTTTTGGCTCACAGTTTCTGAGGGTTCCATGGCTGCTGGACTCCATGAACTCGGGAAGAACATCAAGAAGCAGAGGGAGGAGACACAGACTGGGAAGAAGTGTAACCCTCAAGGCATGCCCCCAAGCACCCTACTTCCGCCAGCCAGGTTCCACTTCCGAAAGTTCCACAGCTTCCCACAGCAGCACTGCCAGTCGGGGAGTGCCTATTCACTCACATTTCCTACAGAAACAAGACAAGTAGACTCAGAGAGAAAGCCTGTCTCAAAAACAGAGGAGGAGGAGGAGGAGGGGGGGGGGAGGGGAAGGGGGGGAGGGGGGAGGGGGAGGAAGAGAGAGGGGAGGGGGAGGAGGAGTCAAATTCAACCCTTATCTACAAAGGGAAGATGTTACATAAACAGGTACTGCTTGCACTAGCTGAGCCTGGTGGACTCCATTCACAGCAAGGAACGTACAGAGCACTCACTTCCACACATGTGCACACACTCATGTCATGTAAATGAGACCATTCAGGATGTATGCTTATGTGTTTACTTACACAAGGGCACTCAACAGCCCAACATATGTGAGAAAAGTAAAGGCAAAAAAAACCCTCCACCTCCAAAGAGCATTCTCCTCATAGTTGAAGACAAAACTCATTCTTCACATTAGCAAAAAAACCTCCCTCTAATCCTTTGTGAGAGCCAAAGTTACGTTTTAAGTTTTAGTTACTGTACCTAAGAGAGCCATGAAACAAAAATGCCTCCGTGCAGATCAACTCATCTAGGAAAAGAAGGTAGGATAGTGTTTGATTTCAGAAAATGACGATATAGGCTATATATATTCACGTGTCTAATTGAGACACGTTTGCTTGCTCCCTTGATTTAGAAAGACCTTATGATCCCATTTGCCATTTGTTTGCTCTGCAAACCTATACAGCTAAAAGCTTTGAGTGCACAGAATGTGGTGTCAGAAAGCCAACCTTTTGAATTCTAAATAAGTAGGACTTTTACATTTGTGGTATTCATTGATTACATTCGCAGTATTCATTAACTACATTTATGATATGATTTATTATTCATGATATTATGTCCTGATACTAGTGTTCATTTGTGGGACTTTTCCATCACACAAAATAGAAACTCTGTACTTAAGAAATCATTGCTCTATATTCCTTTCTTCTTCATCTTGAGATAATATCTAATCTTTCTGTCTCTATGAATTTGTATATTCTACATATTTCATGTAATACAATTCTATAGTATTTGTCCTTTTTTGAAATGTAAAAACATTTTATGTATAACTGCAGGAGAAATAATACACAGATAGCTTAAACATAAAACAGGTTATATTCCAGAAGTCCAGGGTTATTTTAAACAGTAAAATATTTTCTCTGTAGAAAATAGTAAAAATGATAACATTTCCCAATAAGCCCTTTTAAGCAAATGACAGCTGAATTATACATATAAATATTGATTAGATTCTGGGATACAGAAGAAACCTAACTTCATCTGTTCAGAGAGCTATGGTTTTTTGTTTGTTTGTTTTTGTTTTTTTCAAGACAGGGTTTCTCTGTGTAGCTTTGTGCCTTTCCTGGATCTTCCTCTGTAGACCAGGCTGGCCTCGAACTCACAAAGATCCACCTGGCTCTGCCTCCCAAGTGCTGGGATTAAAGGCTTGAGCCACCACCGCCTGGCTCAGAGAACTATGTTTTACTAAAGTTGTGTAAGTGAGATTCCTATTCATCTTCCCCTTCACTGTTTTGATTTACGGCAGACATTTTTCTATAGGCTAATCCATAATCTAAAAAGATTTTATCCTCCCCTCCTGAAAGTACAGATTAGTAAGACTTTTTTTGTTTGTTTGTTTTTTGTTTTTTGTTTTTTGAGACAGGGTTTCTCTGTGTAGCTTTGCGCCTTTTCCTGAAACTCACTTGGTAGTCCAGGCTGGCCTCGAACTCACAGAGATCCGCCTGGCTCTGTCTCCCGAGTGCTCGGATTAAAGGCGTGAGCCACCACTGCCCGGCTTAGTAAGACTTTTTAACACAAGTTCCAAGTGTTCATGTTGTGCCAGATCGTGACCCCCAGAGAGACCACCAAAGACGAGCATGCCGGAATGCAAAAGCAAGGTTTAATTCTGGATATCCAAAAGCAATACAAGACTAGGCAGGGACTTTGTCCAATACATTCAACGCAGTGGAGGCTGGAGGAAGTGCCCACCTGTCTGCAAGCTCAGCTTTTAAAGGGAAAAGTCACAAGGTTACATCATTTAGGGGTGCTAGTACAGGTACAATTCTGATTGGTTCCCTTCTAGGGACTTCTAGAAATTACTTCTAAGGGAGTGGTTGCCTGCCACCATTTCTCATTGGCTGCCCTCAGGTGGGGGCATTTCTGTGATCAGTTATCCTGGAAACCAGGGAGAGGACATTCCATAGTCTGGCAGGCATTACCTTGTGACTATCTTGTGACTCTGTACTTTTTACACTTCCTGGTTTCTGGAATCTGAACTGACTGGTTTCAGTAACTAATGGCCTATTCCCAAAAGGAGAAATCCTAGGCCTTAGTTTTTGGGTGAAAGCATTTCTAAGATGGCTCATTTTGGTCTCACATTTCCCCCTTCTCATGTGCCTAATGGAACCCAGTCATGGGTTTTGGACAGTTAGCTCCTAAGTATCCCTCTCTAATAATGGCCATGTATAGTTAGCCATCTTGTCTCTATGCCAGGGAGTTTCATTTTGACCCAGCATTTCAGCCTTTTCTGAACAGGGAACATGGGTGATGTATTCTCTTCTGGAACTGCTTCGAGCTGGCATTGGGGCGCCGTTGTCAAGGGGCCCCAAAAGGCTGAAAAGCTAGTCAAAGACTGGGCAAGGGGGCATTTGTCAGAAGCATGTAGCTGCCTGACTCCATAGGGACAAGGAAGAACCATATTAGCTGGGCTGGTCCATGTCTGCTTTTAGCAAGTCCGGAGCTCACAGTCGTCTGGAGCAGTGGAGTCAGCAACTGAAACCTGGAGGTGACTGCCAGCCAAATGGAAATCTGTTGAGACAAATTTAAACTAGGAACAGAAGTTAAAATTTATGAACTTATTTGGAACCCTTAGGTCCATACACTTAGTAATGGGAAAAGCAGTAGTCCCAAGACCAGGAGAGAGGAAAAATACCATCTTTAGGAATACTTATCTTGGGTCCTTTCAACCTCTGTGAAATGGGTCTAGGTTTTTGTGGCTCTTTGATCCTTTGAGGCCTACTTACAAAATGACATAAAAGTTTTAGATACATTAGTATTACCAATCTGCACTGAAATCCATATTGTAGACAAAGCAGGTAATGGGTATCAGCAGAAGTGGACTCAAACCTTTGAGTCCCAACAAGTTACATTTAAATATGACATCTAAAACAAATCCAAAATATTGAGCTTGTGACTGAACAGTAAGTAGTCATTGCTCTACCAGCTCATCAGGACTCCTAAATGTTAAGCTCTGAACCATAGAACAGGAGAGTAATCTGAAACTTATCTCATTTTGGACTCATATCTGAACCTTTATGACTTACTTAAACTTTTATATCTTAGAACATTTTCCTAAAAGTGAGCTAACAAGAAAGCTATAGCCTTGCAGAAAGATCTGGTTGTCTGATGCTGCCATGCTGACAAAGTTAGAGCTAGCCGGCCATCAGTACTGTCAGAGATCTGAGAAGGATAAACTATATCTGAGTGCAGACCAAGAAGCTTCCAATCCTATAAATTACAGGGACCAATCCCTACCCAGGTCTCCATAGCGTTGGAGGCACCAGTCAGAACAGTATCCATCTTCTTCCGCCATCAGGTCCATAAGGCAGAGTATTTTTCCTGTGGAATAGGGACATGGAAGACTGACCTTGATCAGGCAAAAGGGTGCAATCAATTCCAGTGTCCTACTGCTTGTCCACAGTCTGGGCTGTGTCTTGGTGGCAGGCGTTGCATTGGGGCATCTTGCCCTGTGGTCAGTGTTGTCATATTTCAGGCAGAGACGTTGTGGTGCCTCGTACGTAATCTTCTTTGGAGACCTTGGGTCACTGCTAGGATCTGGAAGCCTGTCTGATATAGTAAGCTTTTAGATCAACATTTAAATGCCATATTCTGCAGATCTCTGAAGTATGAGGGCTGTCCAGGTATATCTGAATGGACAAACTTTGTTTCTAATTACTTGTTTCAAGCTCAACCCTGAAAATATAACAAACTTAGCAAATACAAGGAGGTTAGACAACATTCTTTTTTTTTTTTTTTTTTTTTTTGGTTTTTCAAGACAGGGTTTCTCTGTGTAGCTTTGCACCTTTCCTGGAACTCACTTGGTAGCCCAGGCTGGCCTCGAACGCACAGAGATCCGCCTGCCTCTGCCTCCCAAGTGCTGGGATTAAAGGCGTGCACCACCACCTCCCGGCCCTAGACAACATTCTTAAGCCTGAATGTACCTTGGGTAAGGAGAAACATTTTTTTAAGCCATTGGTGTTTAACTGTAAAAAACTGTTCTTAAAAGATTGAGATCTCTCGAATGTCTTCCACCACTGCAACTAGTTCCACTCTTTTTGGAACTCTAGTCCTGCCATACATTTGCAAACCTCAGCTGTTTCCTATGATTCCTTTATGTTGCAAAGTTTGGCTGCCAGAGCAAGGTATATTCCTGTGAATAAAAGCATTGATGTGCAGCTTTAATATTAATCAAATAAACATATGTTGCCATCTATTTAAATTCTCTAGAAACTTGCTGTTGAACACTTGGTAAAGACATAAGTATTAGGTGTTAACCCGAGTAGATCTTTATAACCTTAGTAAAAGATGGCTACCAGCCACATGGCTGCCCATGAAGTCACCAGCCAAGATGGAGGGAGCCACGTGGTTGCTGTTTAAAGCTCGTTTTTCTAAACAATAATTACTTGCACACATACACACAGTTGGATCCAAGTTACACACATACATACGTACAGTTAAAGCTTGCTTACATTTTCAAGTCACATACCTGTATACATACACACATAAGCAGTTTGCAGAAGCATTAGCCATTCTTAAGATGAAAATCTAACTTTTAAATTCAGTATTTGCAGGTATAAGAAACCATAACAAACAGTTTACATCACATCCCCTCTGACCTTCTACAACCTTCCATGTACCCTCAGTCCGTTCCTTTGATCCCTCAGACATTTACTCTAGACAAATTTCACTTTTTTCTTTTCCTTTAAAACAGAAACTCTTACCAAAGTCTTTCTTGTGATTTCCCTCAGTACTCTAGAATATATTGTAAAGTTAACAATATTTTAAACAAGAACAGAAATACATGCACATACCATAACAAGAATAACTCAATTTGCATCAGCACTGTACCACAGACAAACTGTTGGTGACATTCCATTCCTGGAGCCAGACCTTGATTAGGTTTTAGCCCCAGGGCAGGTCTTGGGAGCCCCACCAAACAGCATGGAAGAGAACGGGGAAGGCATGCACCATGGAGACAAAAGATGACTCCACGCCCTGGCTGGGCCCATAGACCTGTAGGCCACTCCTTAGCTGTGACCCTGGAGGGGCAGTTAGTTCTCCACCAGCCCCCACACTGAGCTCCTTGAGGCTCCTGCTGGCTCCTGCCAGCTCTGCCCCATGTCCACACAGTAGCCCAGCCAGAACCTGCTGGCTGTATCTGGGCCCCACAGTGCTCACAGCCCACTCTAGCACAAAGCCATGCCTAGTTCCCATGCAGCCAAGCTTTTTGAGCGAGTCAGCAGGGGCAGACGCCAGACCGGCTCTGGTCTCCACCTCAGGGCCGGCACAGGGCACCCGGTAAAGGAGGGCACGCCCTCATGATGAGGCCGCACCGGCAGTCACACTGCCCCTGCGCCCCATTGGGGGAACCATTGAGGATGGGGCTGGGGGAGACATGCCTGCCCTCCAATATTGGCCGTTTTCCTCCTCAGATTTATATAATTGGAAAAATAATAACCCACCCTTTTCTGAAGATCCCACCCGACTAACCGGGCTCCTCGAGTCCATCATGTATTCCCACCAGCCTACATGGGACGATTGCCAGCAACTTCTGGGGGTCCTTTTCACCACAGAAGAAAGGGAATGCATCCTCCTGGAGGCTGGGAAGTTAGTCCCTGGACCAGACGGACGGCCAACCCAGCTCGCCAATCTCATTGATGAGCGTTTCCCCTTGAGACGTCCGACCTGGGACCCGAGCACTCCAGAAGGTAGGGAGCATCTGTCCCTCTATCGCCAGACTCTAATGGCGGGTCTCCGTGCAGCGGCCAGAAGACCCACTAATTTGGCTAAGGAGGTGAGGTTCTTCAAGGGCCTGAAGAAACCCCCTCTGCCTTCCTTGAGAGACTCATGGAGGCATATAGAAGGTATACCCCCTTTGACCCACAGTCAGAGGAATTGAGGGGAGCAGTAAGCATGGCCTTTATAGGACAGTCCGCCACAGATATACGGCGGAAGTTGCAGAGATTAGATGGATTGCAAGGGCTGAGCCTGAGAGATCTGGTTAAAGAGGCAGAGAAGGTCTACTATAAGCGAGAGACTGCGGAAGAAAAAGAGATTCGACTGGAAAAAGAAAGAGAGGAAAAAGTGAAACAACGACAAAAACGCCAGAATCGGGATTTGACACGGATTCTTGCAGCCGCGGTAAGAGACGGGCCAGGGCCACAGGGGCGAGGAGGAGGAGGAGGAGGAGGCCGGGGAGGCCGCTCTCCTCTGGGACCAAACCAATGTGCCTACTGTAAAGAGGAAGGTCACTGGGCCAGAGAATGCCCAAAGAAGTTAAAAGGGCGAGGTCGACAGGTCCTTGCCCTCGAAGACTGAGGGAGTCAGGGTTCGGATTCCCTCCCCGAGCTCCGGGTAACATTTGAAGTGGAGGGGACCCCAGTGGACTTTGAGGTGGACACAGGGGCAGTCTACTCAGCCATCCAGCATCCGCTGGGGCCTCTATCTACCCAAAAGTCACTGGTTCAAGGAGCGAATGGAAGCAGAGAGAGACCCTGGACCACCCAGAGAACAGTCAACTTGGGAAAAGGTACTGTACAGCATTCCTTCCTAGTCCTGCCTGACTGCCCGGTGCCGCTTTTGGGCAGAGATCTCCTGACAAAATTGGGAGCACAAATCTCCTATACCGCTCGGGGCCCAGAATTAAAATTTGCACACCCGAAAGTGGGGGACCTCCATCTCCTCACATTAGAACTCCCAGCCGCTGAGGAGTATCGGTTGTATGGAGCAGCAGCTAAAGCCTCTGTAGCTGCTGTCTCCCCGAACAACGAGGAATGGATTCACAGGTTTCCTAATGCGTGGGCAGAGACAGGGGGCCTTGGGCTGGCTAAAGAACAACCTCCGGTGGTAGTCACCCTTAAGCCCACCGCGGTGCCGGTGCGTGTAAGACAATACCCGCTCAGTCGAGAAGCCCGGGAAGGCATAAAACCCCACATCAGGAGGTTTCTGGAACTGGGCATTCTGAAACCATGCCAGTCAGAGTGGAACACTCCGGTCCTACCGGTAAAGAAGCCAGGAACAAATGACTACAGACCGGTCCAGGATCTGAGGGAAGTCAACTCCCGGGTAATAGACATTCACCCTACAGTGCCCAACCCCTACAATCTCCTGAGTACCTTGCCTCCAGAGCGCAATTGGTAGGTACACTGTTCTGGATTTGAAAGATGCCTTCTTCTGCCTACCCCTCCACCCAGATTCCCAAAAGCTCTTTGCTTTTGAATGGTCAGACCCTGAGGAAGGGAGGACAGGGCAGCTAACATGGACTCGACTTCCGCAAGGATTTAAGAACTCCCCAACACCGAGACCTTCGGGGGTATCGAGAGACCACCCCTGATGTCACTCTCCTCCAGTATGTAGATGATTTACTCCTGGCAGCTGAAACTCAGGACGCCTGCAAACTTGGGACTGAAAAACTTCTAGATACCCTGGCTAGGCTGGGGTACAGGGCATCTGCCAAAAAGGCGCAGATCTGTAAAAACAAAGTCACCTTCCTCGGTTACTCCTTGGAAGGAGGGAAGAGGTGGCTTTGCGATGTTCTGATGCCACTGAATAGTTGAGATGTTATGTTCTCTTTCTTGGGCAGAATGCTGCTCTTTCGATGCAAACTGGGAGTGCTGCAGTACACTGTGATCAGACCAATTATCAGTCTTATAACATTGTAAGTATGGCCTTCCTTTAGCTTTTTTTTAAATCTTTATGATACATAACTGGGAATATAGCTCAGTTGATAAGAGTGTTTGCCTTGTATGCACAAAGCCCTGGGTTTAATTCTCAACATGACAGAAAACAAGTGTAGTGATTCATGGCAAATAATCCTAGCACTTGAAGGTAGAGGCAGGAGAATTGAGAGTTTAAGGCCAGACTGGGCCCTGTCTTAAAAAAAACAGTTGATGTTCTTAAATGGAAAAAACAAGTAGAAGAACAATGTTGATTAATAGTGTAAATACATATATAAAAGCCGGATTCTATTATGATGAACAATGCAAAGGATTGCCATGATTTTCACATTCTTTGAGAGCAGAATGTACAACACATCAGAAAAACCAAAATTAGGCTTACTAAAGTAAACAGACTTACTGAAGTAAACAGACTTTACTAAAGTAAACAGACTCTAAATTTTAAGTGTTGCTACCACTACACCTTAAGAACGTGTTCAGGGCTGGAGAGCACTCAGTGGAGCACTCAGTGTTAAGAGCACTTGGTACTCTTGCAGAGGTTTAGTGAAATCTAGTTCCAGAGTATCCAGTGCCCTCTTCTGGTCACCAAGGGCATTGCATGCACATTGTGCACAGGTATACATGCAGGTAAAACATTTGTATGCATAAAATAAGTCTCTAAAGGGTACATATTAAGATGCATGCACATTAAAATAAATATTAAATAGTTTTAAAAAGATAAAAAACAAATAATCTTAGTCATGTGTGGTGGTACATACCTGTAACCCAGCATTCAGGGTGAGGCAAGAGAATCTCACATTGTGAGTTTGAGGACAGCCTGCTCTATAAAGCAAGTTGTGGACCAGCCTCTGCCACCTTGTGTTATCTTGTATCTGAACAATCAAAGAAGTAGTCAGATGGCCACTGTGACATTTAAAAGATGAAGATAATTTGAGATAGCCTAAATATCTTGATGTTGGTGTGGTGGTGTATACCTTTAATCCCAGCACTCCCCGGGCAGGCAGAAGCAGGTGACTCTCTCTGAGTTCAAGGCTAGCAGGGTCTGCATAGCAAGTTTGAGGCCAGTCAGCTACATAGTGAGACCCTGTCTCAAAATGAACAAATTACCTAAAATCTGTCATAACTAAAACAGCTATCAATTTGGGAGAAAACATGTAATGACAGGGAAATGTTTATCAGTGAGTGTCCTTTAAAACACAGGGTAGGGCTGGAGATCCATCACAGTGTCTGCATGGTGTATCCACTGCCCTACTGTCTGTCCTCACTGTCACAAAGCAAACAGCAAACTAGCCATGGTGTTAGGACAGGATAGATACTAAGAGTTATAGAAACAATCTGATCCAGTTTAGCAATTCAGCAGGGCAGAGGAGAAGGAATTCATGAAATTGCACTGCCAGAAGTAATCATTAGCAGTTGAAGGCACACATCATATGCTACAGAGACTTCTGGGACTCGATGGCATTATAATGCAGATACTCTGTGGGCTGGCAGGCTAGCTCCCTGGGGAAAGGCACTTGCTATGCAAGCCTAATGAACTGAGTTTAATCCCCAGGACCTCTGTATAGGTGGAAGTAGAGAACCAACTCCACAAACCTGTCCTCTGGCACCCTGCCACACTAATCATAAGAAGTAAGGCTTAAAAAGGGAGAGAAATCAAAACTGAAATTAATAGGGCCAGTGAAATGGGCCAGCAGGAAAAGATGCTTGCTGTCACCAACCTGACGATTGGAGTTCCATCAAAGAGCCCACGAGGTAGATGGAAAGAAATGACTCCTGCAGGCTGGCCTCTGACCTCCACACACACAACATGTTACATGTGTGCACACACACAGCCAGAAATAAATATTTTTTGTCCTAGTAATTATCCAGGCATGGTGGCACATACCTTTAATCTCAGCACTTGGGAGGCAGAGGCTGCCAGATCAAGGCCAGGTCGGTCAGCATAGCAAGTCCTAGAAAAACTAGGGTTCCATTGGTAGACCCTGTATCTAAATGAATGAATGAAGAATACAATCAAATCCTAGTAATTACACATGTAAATACACTTGAGTACCAGGCCTTTACTTACAAGCTGTTAGAACTTAGAATCTAATTGTTTGTGCATAGTTTCAAAGCAAAAATGATATATGAGCCAAATGATGAAGGTCTGAGAATACATAATGAAATTCATCTTATGAAGCTAGTAGAATAAATTCATGAGGCAAGGTGAGTATATTTCATATAAGCAGACCTTGTTTGGGAATATGCCCTGAAGGCAGAGCAGTGGGGGGTCCTGGGGTACATTGAGGCCTTCACTGTTTTTAGGTGCACGTTTTAATCTCTTTGTGTATAGGATATGCATGTGTTTATTGTGTGAGTGGCACACGTCCATGCCATGTGTGCATGTGGAAATGAGGACAGCTTTGGGTATCGGTCCTCGCCTTTCATTTGAGATGGGGTCTCTTAACTGTCACTCTGCACACATCAGGCTCGCCGGCCTGCAGTCTTCCCAGGATTCTCTTACCCCACCTCTCGGCTCACTGCAGGAGCGCCGGGTTTACAGATGTGCACCACCATGCCAGCCTTCCCTGGCTTCTGTGACTCTAACTCAGGTCCTCACACTTGTGCAGCAAGTGTTTTACACACTGAGCCCCCTCCAGAGCCCCTAATTGCATAGACAGTTGGTCATTTCATGATCTAGATCTGACCTTTACCTTTTCTTGACATACAGGCAAGCAGTCCTTATAGCACTGTTGGTAAAGGTTGGCGTTAAATTTCTGAAAAGCATACGTGGGAATGGCAGAGCGCGGAAGCTGTGGCCATGGGCCTGCAGGTAAGTAGTGCTGTCACACTGCCCCTGCGCCCCATTGGGGGAACCATTGAGGATGGGGCTGGGGGAGACATGCCTGCCCTCCAATATTGGCCGTTTTCCTCCTCAGATTTATATAATTGGAAAAATAATAACCTACCCTTTTCTGAAGATCCCACCCGACTAACCGGGCTCCTCGAGTCCATCATGTATTCCCACCAGCCTACATGGGACGATTGCCAGCAACTTCTGGGGGTCCTTTTCACCACAGAAGAAAGGGAATGCATCCTCCTGGAGGCTGGGAAGTTAGTCCCTGGACCAGACGGACGGCCAACCCAGCTCCCCAATCTCATTGATGAGCGTTTCCCCTTGAGACGTCCGACCTGGGACCCGAGCACTCCAGAAGGTAGGGAGCATCTGTCCCTCTATCGCCAGACTCTAATGGCGGGTCTCCGTGCAGCGGCCAGAAGACCCACTAATTTGGCTAAGGAGGTGAGGTTCTTCAAGGGCCTGAAGAAACCCCCTCTGCCTTCCTTGAGAGACTCATGGAGGCATATAGAAGGTATACCCCCTTTGACCCACAGTCAGAGGAATTGAGGGGAGCAGTAAGCATGGCCTTTATAGGACAGTCCGCCACAGATATACGGCGGAAGTTGCAGAGATTAGATGGATTGCAAGGGCTGAGCCTGAGAGATCTGGTTAAAGAGGCAGAGAAGGTCTACTATAAGCGAGAGACTGCGGAAGAAAAAGAGATTCGACTGGAAAAAGAAAGAGAGGAAAAAGTGAAACAACGACAAAAACGCCAGAATCGGGATTTGACACGGATTCTTGCAGCCGCGGTAAGAGACGGGCCAGGGCCACGGGGGCGAGGAGGAGGAGGAGGAGGAGGCCGGGGAGGCCGCTCTCCTCTGGGACCAAACCAATGTGCCTACTGTAAAGAGGAAGGTCACTGGGCCAGAGAATGCCCAAAGAAGTTAAAAGGGCGAGGTCGACAGGTCCTTGCCCTCGAAGACTGAGGGAGTCAGGGTTCGGATTCCCTCCCCGAGCTCCGGGTAACATTTGAAGTGGAGGGGACCCCAGTGGACTTTGAGGTGGACACAGGGGCAGTCTACTCAGCCATCCAGCATCCGCTGGGGCCTCTATCTACCCAAAAGTCACTGGTTCAAGGAGCGAATGGAAGCAGAGAGAGACCCTGGACCACCCAGAGAACAGTCAACTTGGGAAAAGGTACTGTACAGCATTCCTTCCTAGTCCTGCCTGACTGCCCGGTGCCGCTTTTGGGCAGAGATCTCCTGACAAAATTGGGAGCACAAATCTCCTATACCGCTCGGGGCCCAGAATTAAAATTTGCACACCCGAAAGTGGGGGACCTCCATCTCCTCACATTAGAACTCCCAGCCGCTGAGGAGTATCGGTTGTATGGAGCAGCAGCTAAAGCCTCTGTAGCTGCTGTCTCCCCGAACAACGAGGAATGGATTCACAGGTTTCCTAATGCGTGGGCAGAGACAGGGGGCCTTGGGCTGGCTAAAGAACAACCTCCGGTGGTAGTCACCCTTAAGCCCACCGCGGTGCCGGTGCGTGTAAGACAATACCCGCTCAGTCGAGAAGCCCGGGAAGGCATAAAACCCCACATCAGGAGGTTTCTGGAACTGGGCATTCTGAAACCATGCCAGTCAGAGTGGAACACTCCGGTCCTACCGGTAAAGAAGCCAGGAACAAATGACTACAGACCGGTCCAGGATCTGAGGGAAGTCAACTCCCGGGTAATAGACATTCACCCTACAGTGCCCAACCCCTACAATCTCCTGAGTACCTTGCCTCCAGAGCGCAATTGGTAGGTACACTGTTCTGGATTTGAAAGATGCCTTCTTCTGCCTACCCCTCCACCCAGATTCCCAAAAGCTCTTTGCTTTTGAATGGTCAGACCCTGAGGAAGGGAGGACAGGGCAGCTAACATGGACTCGACTTCCGCAAGGATTTAAGAACTCCCCAACACCGAGACCTTCGGGGGTATCGAGAGACCACCCCTGATGTCACTCTCCTCCAGTATGTAGATGATTTACTCCTGGCAGCTGAAACTCAGGACGCCTGCAAACTTGGGACTGAAAAACTTCTAGATACCCTGGCTAGGCTGGGGTACAGGGCATCTGCCAAAAAGGCGCAGATCTGTAAAAACAAAGTCACCTTCCTCGGTTACTCCTTGGAAGGAGGGAAGAGGTGGCTCACGGATGCCCGGAAGCAAACCGTGGCCAGCATACCAACTCCAACAGATCACCGGCAGTTACGCGAATTCCTGGGCGGAGCTGGGTTCTGCAGACTCTGGATTCCAGGGTTCGCTGCCATAACCGAGCCTTTCTCTCCCTTATTAAAAGAAAAGACCCCTTTTGTCTGGCAGAAGGAGCACCAGCTCGCATTTGAGAAACTGAAGAGGACACTCCTGTCAGCCCCGGCGCTTGCTCTCCAGGATGTAAGTAAACCCTTCACCCTGTACTTACATGAGAAGGGTGGGGTGGTGGTCGGCGTCCTAGTACAAGCCCTTGGTCCATGGAATAGACCGACTGCCTATCTATCAAAGCGGCTTGATCCTGTAGCCAGGGGATGGCCGACCTGCCTCCGGGCGGTGGCAGCAGCCGCCATGCTGGTGAGGGACGCAGATAAATTAACTCTGGGACAGCATCTGGCTATTATAGCTCCCCATGCATTGGAGAGCATTGTCCGCCGGACCGATGGCTCAGCAATGCTCGGGCCACATACTATCAGACAACTCTCCTGGACCGGGACCGCATCACTTTCGGGCCCCCATCCGTCCTTAACCCAGCCACCCTCCTCCCAGTTGCCCAACAAGAAGAGGAGGGAGAGCCAGTGCATGACTGTGGTGCCATCCTGGCGGAGGAAACTGGGGTCCGGACAGATTTAACGGACCAACCACTGGCCAACCCGGACCTGATATGGTATACGGATGGCTGCAGTTTCCTAATGAGGGGCAGCGGAAGGCGGGAGCGGCAGTGGTGGACAAGAATAAGGTCATCTGGTCTAGCAGCCTCCCAGAGGGAACCTCGGCTCAAAAAGCCGAATTGATTGCGCTCACCCAAGCCCTCACCATGGCAGCGGGTAAGCGAGCCACCATCTACACAGATAGCCGGTACGCATTTGCAACCGCGCATGTGCATGGAGCCATATACAGGGAGAGGGGACTATTAACATCGGCAGGAAAGGAAGTTAAAAATAAAAAATCGAGGCGCTACTAGATGCCGTCATGCTGCCTCGTGAGCTGGCCATCGTACATTGCCCAGGACACCAGAAGGGCGACTCCCCAGTTGCGGTTGGGAACCGGAGGGCTGACCAGGAAGCAAGGGAGGCAGCTCTCCGAGGCATCAGGCACCTGACAGTCCACCTGTCACCCTCTAAAAGCCCAGTCTCTGAAGAGCCTCTGGCCCCTGAGACTCTGAAGGACACTCTGGAACGAATCCACAAGCTGACCCATCTGGGTAGCCAGAAGTTAGTCCAACTCACAGCAGAGAATAAAACCCACTCCCCGTCTGAAAGGAAGCGGATGGCAGAGGAAGTGGTGGCAGGCTGCCAAGCCTGCCAGCAGGTTAATGCATACCCTGGTCGGGTGGCTCCTGGAAAGAGACTACGAGGGAGTCGACCGGGCCAACACTGGGAAGTGGACTTCACTGAAATACGGCCAGCTAAATATGGCCTAAGGCATTTACTACGAGATGTACTCAAGATTTCCCAGAAACTGCTGTTACCCACCCAAAACCACCCAGACCCTGAGTAACCCCTCTACCCCACCCGTGTGAAACTGCCCTATAAAAAGCCTATAAGCTGGAGCTTCGGGGTCTTCAGTCCTCAGCTTGACTGTTGACCCGTGTGCACACCTACAATAAACTGCTTCTGAGTGACTCAATATCGGAGTGCAGCTTCTCTTGTCAGCGCCGACTCTAACACAAATAAGCTATTTTTAAGAATGATTCTTATACTGGGTTCAGAAATTATGCTGAGAAATCCCTCCTTAGGGCTCTAAACTGTAGCAACTGACTGAAATCTAAGTGAAGGTTTCCTATTTTGTGTTTTTCCAGCCAGTTTCTAATTCCATCCTTAAAGACAACCAGGGAGCCTTTTCAGAAAAAAAGCCTGTCTCAAGTTCTGCTCTGGCCCTCACTAAGGCTTTCCTTTAGATGGAACAAAGTCTCAAGAATGCAGCACGTGTTTCTGAACCGTCCCCAGTCCCTACAACTTCCGGAACCCTTCTGAGGATCCACTAAGACCTGCCAAGTTAGCGAAGCCAACAATCCTCCACTACCCTCCTCTGCATCCCTCCCACCACGCCCTCAGTAACCTTGGTTACAGTCACGCCCTCCTCCGTAGCTGCCCAATCATAAAGGTCTGACGTCTGACTTCACAGAAAACAGCTCAAGAAGAGAAAGTGTCAAAATCTTGATTTGGTTCATTTTCTTGGCTGTTCAATGATTTTTCACTGAAGAAAATGGCCTGTGTGTGCTATGGGAAAAACTGGAGGCAATGGATCCAACCCCTGGTCATACTCATTTATATAATTAGCATCCTGATCTTGGTTACCTTGTGTATTTTGAAATATCACAATGTGAAGGTAAGAGGGTCCAGCACCTTTACACTTTCTTAGTCTGTTTGGCAGGATCCCTTTGTCAGCCTTTAATGCTTGGGGGGTCAGAAAAACATTTCATCTCTGAACATTAAACAGACCTGTTTGATTTCACTTTGCCGCTACAAGTGGAGGTGGAACCTGGTGGAGAAAAACAGTAAACGTTGCTGCTTAGAATGCTTCGCCAGTACCCATCAGTTCCCAGAAAACTATTCTTGAAATCACATCTGCTGTGCAGATACTGGGCTTGACCAGATCAGATAAACTACCTTGAAAGCTCCGTTCTGGATTTTATAAGCTTTTAGCCTGCTTCCTGGAACGAAAGGATTCCCGTTAGTTGGACTTTGCTAATTGTTTTTCTGTTTGAAGTTCCATCTTTTGTTTCTTTCTTTAATGAGATAAAGTCTCATGTAGACCAGGCTGTTTTGGAGCTTACTTTGTAGCCTAGGATGGTTCTCCAACCTCCACATTCTCAGGGCTTCTGTTTATTCAACACTGAGGATGGAACCCAGGGCTTTGAGCACTTGAGGCAAGCAAGCATTCTACCAACTGAGCTAAGTTCACAGATGTCATAATTGATTTCTCAGAAGAGCAGAAGGAGCCCCCTGGCAAATAAATTTATATTATCTTAAAGGGAGAACAGTAAGAGACTACCTGAAAAAAAAATATTTTCCTGAAAACCTGGAGCATTCTGAACACACAGGTCTGCTTTCCTCATCCTCACAAGATGCAGTTTCTGCAGGTTCAAAGCCATCCTCCCCGATGGGCTGATATCAGGCTTTTGAACACATTACTTCACAGAATGCAGCTGCTGCATCCAAGTTATGTGAAGACATTGTCACTGATGTCCCAAAAGAGCAGGAACCTCCTGATACAAGCCAACATCAAGACTTGGAAGACACAGTTGCTTCACAGGATACACTTTCTGAGGCCAAGCTATGTGAAGATGTCATGACTGATATCCCAGAAAAGCAGAAGGAGCCCCCAACCTATCAATGGATTCTTAAAGGTTCCACAATCCTCTTTGTGTGTAGGCTCAAGATCTGGACAGTTCAAAATAATTTAGAAATATTTTACCGAGAAAATGCAAAAGAGATGTAAATCTTGGCTTGTGATATTTTGAAGTGGAAAAATTTTTTAAAAATGAATATAATCTGGAGTATATTTTAAAAAATAGACACCCTGAGTAACTTTGATAATGTTAGTTTGAAAACTAGATTTGAGACCAAAGATGTTGGATATTTTTGTGGCTGTTGTAGGATTTCATTGTCTGCACTGAAATGTTCCTTGCGGCCACTGCCCATCATTATTCGTTCTCCTATAATCCCTACATGCGAGAGGCAGAGGAAGGCTCGTTCTTTGACTCTTTCCTGGCCTTGTGGGATGTGTCAGATATCAGAGATGATATTTCTGAACAAATAAGACACATGGGTAAGTAACAGCTATCTAACTTCTGTTGGTGTGAGTGTATATATAGGGGGTTGTCTGCGTGTGCAGGTACGGTCAGAGGTGAACCTCAGGTGTGGTCCCTCAGGAGCTGTTCAGCTTGGGGTTTGGAACAGGGCCTCTCACTATCCTGGGGCTCACAGATTGATCTGGGATCGTTGTCCAGAGGCCCCAGGATCCAGCTCTGTCGCTAGCACAGGACTGCAAGCTGTCCAGCTTGGGACCTGTGCTGAGGATTGAACTCAGGTCCTCATTCTTGTGTGGCAAGCACTTTGCAGACTGAGGTATCACCCCAACCCAAATACATAAGATTTACTCTAGTAATTTAAGAAATAAGAACATACTTAAAGCAGTACCATGATACAGGCTCTTCAAATCTGGGGAGAAAAAAAGAGGGGAACTATTTTTAGAATGGTAAAAATAACTTTTGGCTAATAAATTTATATTATCTTAAAGGGAGAACAATGTGAGGGTATCAGAAAAAAAAGTTTCCCTGAAGACCCAGAACATAGTGAACACACAAGTCTGCTTTCCTCATTGTCACAAGATGCAGTTTCTGCAGGTTCAAAGCCATGCTCAGCCGTGGGCCAATATCAGGCCTTTGCACGCACGATTACTTCACAGAATGCAGTTCTGTATTCTTACAATTTTTGCTTGGAACTAATATTCAACAAACTCTTAGACGATTTTCCTCTTTTTTTCTCTGTGTAGCTTTGTGCCTTTCCTGGAACTTACTCTATAGAACAGACTGGCCTCGAACTCACAGAGATCCGCCTGCCTCTGCCTCCCGAGTGCTGGGATTAAAGGCGTGGGCCACCACCGTCCCCCAATTTTTTTTTTTTCAAAGCTGTATTTTAAGTTTACGATTAGCGACTTTTCAAGGTGAAAATGAAAATTTTTTTCTGGGCAACATTGTCATCTTTAGCTGAAAAACTACCTTTCCCAGAATGCATTTCTCTCATCAGCCCACTGTTGGGAGTGAGAAAAGTAGCTCACATTTCCCATAGTTCTTTTTGGGTCTGGGAAACTTCCTGTTTCCTTTTACTAGGCTTGCTTTCACATTAAAAAGAGTAAACGAGCTTATTCTCACTATGGGAGTTTTCTTGAGTCAAAGGTTTCCTGTTCTCCCTGACGTGGCCCTAATAGGTGTTTCTATTTCATTGGATCTGGTCCCAGATCAGCATTGTTTGCGTGCATCAAGGCATGCACTCCTGATTCTAAAATTTTCTCGGGGCATTGTGCATTTTCCCTAGTCAGTGAAAAGAAACAAAAGCATTTAATAAAACAGAGCTTTCCCGCAGCTCCTTCAGATACTTTCTCCCAGACAGATATCTCCTTCTGCTTGTCACTAAGGGAGGTTTCTGTTCTCCCTAAGCTTGGATTAGGACAGGTGTACTTCCCTACATTTCACCTGACCCAGTCACCCAGCGGGTTCCGTGCACTCTCAGACAGCGGCTTATTCCTGGAGTCAACAACCTCTAGGGCGTCACCCTCTCCTCACCGGGAATCAGAAACCA
The DNA here is from genome assembly GCF_049852395.1 of Peromyscus maniculatus bairdii. Taxonomy (NCBI): domain Eukaryota; kingdom Metazoa; phylum Chordata; class Mammalia; order Rodentia; family Cricetidae; genus Peromyscus; species Peromyscus maniculatus. The sequence goes on from NC_134856.1 coordinate 29,253,455, forward strand.
CAAGTTCTCAGTTCTGTCCTGGCTCTGCAGCTGGGCTTCACTGCTTTCCCCAGCAGCCCCTCCCATCAGAGAAGAATGTCCCTCCAGCTCCATGCTGGACAATTGCAGGAACCCTCGCATCCCGCATCCTGGAATGCACCCAAACTCCGAGGTGCTGCCTCGCGGCTTCTCAGTGCAACACTAACAGAGGGTTGCCGCTCAGTGCAACACTAACAGAGGGTTGCCGCTCAGTGCAACACTAACAGAGGGTTGCCGCGGAGAGGCTCCGTTTTTACTGCTGCATGCGTCCGAGTCAGCAGTTTCCTGCCCCCCTGACTGACGCTCTGTGGCTAAGGCTCGTACTCCCAAACATTTCCTCTGGGGATTCTGTCTGCTGCTCGCCTGGCTAGAAAAGCCAGAGCTCAGAAGAGAGGTTTTACCCTGCTCTAAAGATTTGTTTTTCCTTAGAGTGAATCACAAGTGGATTCCTGTATACGTCATTAACAGGTGAATCTTATTTTTGTACTTACCGAAAGAGAAACTCAGAGAGTTCTGAAAGGCCTTTTTAGTCTTTTAGCGAGATTTTACCAAGTTTCCCCCCCCCCAAAAAAAAATGCTTTCAGCTTGAGAGAAAGATTAAGTTTTTCCCAAGAGAGGGAAACACCATCGAGTTCATTCCCAAACTTCTAAATTTTGACTTATTACACCTACATTTTGCTTCAGGGAGAATAACTTTCTCCTGCTGCTTGGACTTAGCATTTTAGCTGCCCCCATGGCAAAAGCTTCCATAAGAATCTTTTTCCTACCCGATAAACTCAAAGACGATAGATTTTTCCCAGTTGGTGTTCATAGCCCCAAAGTGAAGACTTAGTTTTTCTGTCTAGTTGCCTAACTTGAGTTTTCTTTGTGCTATTTTCCTATATTTTCCCTACTTCACTACTCTCAACCTTCCTAATTTTTCATAGATAGAAAATGAGAGACAGGCTGGGAGGTGGTGGCGCACGCCTTTAATCCCAGCAGGGCCAGGCGGATCTCTGTGAGTTCGAGGCCAGCCTGGTCTACAAAGCAAGTTCTAGGAAAGCTACACAGAGAAACCCTGTCTCGAAAAACACACACACACACACAAAAAAAAAAAAAAGAAAAAAGAAAAGAAAAGAAAATGCAAGATAGAAATATCGAGAAGATTTTATGCTGTAGCACCTGATATCCTTCCAGAAATTTTTATCAGGAATTTTTCCTTTCCTCTTGAGGATAAAACACCCTGCCCTATTAACTTTTTCTTTTCACTCAAAACAGGAATGAGCCCCGGTCCCACTCTGCCTTTTGCCAAGCACTCTGAATATTATAAAAATATGTTATTATTACCTTTTCTTTTTCTTTGTCCCTGTTCAGGCGCCATCTGTGGAGGGGCTACCCACGACACCCACATTAGAGTGCTCTCGAGTAGGAGCAGCAGGAAATGTTAGAAGGGTAGAGGGGGAGAAACAGATAATACAGGATAGCCTCCAGAGGGCCTGGGTCCTAATCCATCAGTCTCCACTGTCTCTGCCCTAGGGTACATAAATGAATGCCAAGGAGTGAAGCAAAAGACCTCCCCACAGCACAGCCGAGTGCAGACCATCCCAGACACCTGCACTCAGGCCCGTGGTCCAATCATCCTCTATGCGGACCTGCTGGGTAACGCCACGAGGAACCCAAGAACGGGCTCCCACACTGGTCTTTCTGCAGGACAGAGCAATCCTGTCCCTTTCTGGGAGAGCCGCTACAGTGGAGCTTTGCTCAGCCCCCACTGAAGGGGGCTTCCTAGCAGAGGTCTGCTTCTTCTCTAGCCTAAGATGCTGCTTCTTTTGCTTCTCTTTGCAAAAGGGGAAACCCCCGCAGAAATGTAGCAATCTCCTGGCTCTGGAGAAAAGTGTTACTTTTTCAGCTTTCCCCCTTGGTTAGTCCACTGTGAGATGTCTCCGCAAGGTTCTTACTGTGCCAGTGAATGAAGATCTTCACACCCAAACCTCTTTTGAGAAAGAGATTTGGGAAGGAGTCCAGGAAAGTGACTGCCTCTACCAGGGTGGAGATAACGGCCACCAACTGACCAGGCAGGGCGGTTTATATAGGATCTTGGGGGGGGGGGCGTGTCATCCAGGGATTGGTTAGTTTTTTTCTGCCCAGGGATTGGTCAATTTTGTGGGCGTGGATCAGACATGGCCCAGAGCCAAACTGTGTTTCTTTCACTGGCCTTTTTTTTTTTTTTTTCCCCTCCAAACACTAATTCTAAGGCCAGGGCACTTTTCTTTTCACTGACTCTGATTCTAGGGACCAAGAGTGTTTCTTCGGTACTGGTTTCAGAGTCAGGGCATGTTTCCTTGGTTCTGGGTTTGGGGATAAAGTGTTCATTTCTCTGGCTCAAGTCCCAGACCCAGGCTGTGTTTCTTTCCCTAGTTCTGGGCTCCAGGGCCAGAGTGCTACTTTCCTGCTCTGTGATTGGTTGGTTTCACAGGTAAGTTGGCTAGGGGCAGAGATGGCTCTGATCTGAGCCAAACTGTTTCTTTCACTGGCCTTTCTTAGCCTTTTGACTCTAATTCTAAGGCCAGGGCATATTTCTTTCACTGACTGATTCTAGTGACCAAGAGTGTTTCTTTGGTACTGGTTTCAGAGCCAGGGCATGTTTCCTTGGTTCTGGGTTTGGGGATAAAGTGTTCATTTCTCTGGCTCAGGTCCCAGACCCAGGCTGTGTTTCTTTCCCTGGTTCTGGGCTCCAGGGTCAGGGTGGAGGCAGCAGGCACATACATGGTGCACATACACACACTCTGGCAACATATGCACATTAAATAAATTAAAAACAAGCACACACATGAAAGACATTCTGTAGTCCTTCTGTGTCAGAATTTAGTACAGCTGGGCGTGGTGGCGCCCGCCGTTAATCCCAGCACTTCGGAGGCAGAGGCAGGAGGATCTCTGTGAGTGTGAGCCCAACCTAGTCTGGAGTGCAAGTTCTAGGACAGCCAGGGCTATATAAAATAGAGAGAATCTGTTCAAACAAACAAACAAACAAACCAGAACAGAAACCTTAGTCCCCTTGTGAACATAGTGTCTTGTTTTAAAAAGCACCGTGAAAGGGCTGAACTCTTCCTGTAAGTCCCCTTAAGAAAACGGCTGTTCCTGCTTCTGTGAGAGAAGACAGAGGACACAGCAAGACGGGGCCAGGAGCTCGAAAGCAGAAAACAGAACACGGTGGAGGAGGGGGACCAGGGCAGACGACAGAAAGCCAGGACAGTGGGCCTCCAGCAAAAGGACAGGTGAATTAGACCCTGCTGCCGCCGTTTGATGGGTCTGCCCCCATAGTTCACACAGTAAGGCTTAGTCCTCCTGTGGTGGTGGATCTTTCAGTGTTGGAGCCTAGTCGGAGGGCTTTAGAACTGGGGGTGTTCCCTGGCCAGGGGCTGGGGGTGACACCCAGGCTTTTTGGCTTCTTTGCAGTGATCCTGTAATTTTTTTCCCCTCTTGCACACACTTGTCATCAGAGGCTGAACCACTGTCCTGCCCGCCCTAGCCTTTCAGCTTTCGAAAGTGTGAGCTCTATAAACCTTGGTGAAAGCATACCAAGGGTATTTCATTATAGCACTGAAAAGTGGACTAATGTAAACAGTGTAGGAAGGCTGCAGAGACGGAAGTCACACCACCGTGAAGAGGGAATGTACCAGCGAGTGCCCCCTTCCCGCCCCCTCCCCGCCCCCTCCCTCCTACAGCTGGCCTGAGAAACTGGATGTTTCAGAATGACTTCCAGACATTTTGCTGGTTTCAGCCGTACATCGAACCCTCAAGAAACAGTTGTGTTTGGCTGGCCTGTGTCCTGGCTCTGGAATATTCAGAAGGTGTAGTAAGATCTTTGACAGAAGTCACTTTCTCAGAGCAGTTATGCTGGGCTCTCTTCGGCAAACCCTCCCTGCCCTTCCCTACCCACCCCCTTCTGTTCTCCGTCCCGTTTCAAGCCAGAGGGACCATGAAGCTGAGCTTGGCAACCCTTGTATTGCTTTCTTGTAGTCTAAAAATATTTTCTGATGAAGAACATGTGGTTGATTTGAGCAGAAAGCCGGTCAACTTACTATCCCAAAATCCTAAAGACTGCTATTAACTCCAGCTCGACAGAGGGTTGCCCTCCCCAGAGCGGTTTCTCTAGCTAAGAGCTGCATCTAGTGAACTTGACTTGCTGACTTTGCTCCAGATGGAGGCTTCAGCATACTGACACCACCCCACCCCCTTGTCCTGGGACCTCATCAGCCAAGTTTTCTGTTTTTCCAAGGAATGTTGTTAGGGTTGGGGAGTTATCTCAGTGGTAGAGAGCAGAAGTCCTTGTTTGGGTCCTCAGCTTGGGGTGGGGTTGAGTGTCAGGGGTGGGGGGCTGGACAAGACAAAATGACAAAAACAAAACAACTTCCCAAGAGCCCCAAAACCCAACCAACCAGCCAATCAACCAAGCAAAACATCCATGAGGCAACCAAAGAATATTGTTGCCATTTTAGACTAGAGATAGATTATATAAACTATAGGAACTGAATGGATTTGATGACAGCTTTTAGGATTGTGAGTGTGCTGTGTGGGCGCACACGGAGGCCCGAGCAGGACATTTCCCGTCTGTCGCTCTGCCTTACTGTCTTGACGTGGTCTTTGGCTGACCTGGCGAGCTCTCGGGATGTCTGCCTTTACCCCGTGACATGAGTGCTGACTTGAACACAGGTGTCCATGTTTGCGGGCAAGTCCTCTTACACATGGAGCCATTTCCTCGGGCCTGTGGTTTCTTTTTAAAAATTTTTTATTTAAAAATATGGAAAGCTTCAAGAATTTGCATGTCGTTCTTGAGCAGGGACCATGCTGGTCTTCTCTGTATCGTTCCAATTTTAGTATATGTGCTCCCAAGCGAGCACTTATTTTTTAATTTTTAAAGTCAAGGTTTTACTCTGTAACTCTGGCTGGTCTAGAACTCACTATGTAGACCAGGCTGGTCTCAAACACAACTCAGAGATCTCCCTGCCTTTGCCTCAAGTGCTGGGATCTGAGGTGTATACTACCGTAGCATGGCCCACGGTTCCATTGTTTGCATCCTGATGTGTAGTGTTGTGTCCTTATTTCTCCTAGAATGGGATGATCTTGGAAGGAAGCCGTGATCTGTTTCACTGGTGAGACAGTTTCTCAACATACATGGTTCTGATCTTTAGGGAGGCACTGAAGAAGGGAGAAATGGAAGTATCTATTATAATTCATAATTGCAAATTTAAGGTTCTATATTTCCCTGCTTTTCATGGTTTCAAACAGATGGAAAATTTAAAAAAATGAACGACACATCCGGCATTCCGTTTCAAATATGTTCACCAAACTGTCTTTATGTGGTGAAGTCCAGTCTGCTGCCACTGTCTCCCTTTCATTCTGAAGACTGACAGGTCCTTTCCACAGCGGTGATTAGTATTTAAAGTGATTACCCTGGGGACACACAAAGTCCGTGTAATCAACAGTGATGATATATTTAGCCCAGCTTTCCTGCTGTATAGTTAATACCTTTTAATTGTTTAGAAATTAGGCATCAAGCCGGGCCGTGGTGGCGCATGCCTTTAATCCCAGCACTCGGGAGGCAGAGGCAGGCGGATCTCTGTGAGTTCGAGGCCAGCCTGGGCTACCAAGTGAGTTTCAGGAAAGGCGCAGAGCTACACAGAGAAACCCTGTCTCGAAAAACCAAAAAAAAAAAAAAAAAAAAGAAAAGAAAAGAAATTAGGCATCAGTTTGTGATCACGTTTTTGTTCGGTTTGCTAAAATGCTTTCTATCCCTATCATTTCAGTTTAGAAACTGTGGGAAGCTTCCAAGGGACCTGTTTTCATCTGTTTGCAGGTTTATAGACCCATGGCTGGAACTAAGAACATGTTGGGAACGCCTTAGGTGACTGCCAACTTTTTCTAAGCATGGAATCAAACAGTACATTTTTGGGTGATGAATAATTAGAATGTGTACTGAAAAATAATTCTTTTATGCACATGTTTCACATTACAGACTAGTGCCTGGCCTACTCGAAACAGAAGAAAAACATGTTCTGAGCTATCATCGTGTGTGCCGACTGTGTGTACTGTGTGTATTTTCAGGAACCACCATCGTGTGTGCCGACTGTGTGTACTGTGTGATTTTCAGGAGCCACCATCGTGTGTGCCGACTGTGTGTACTGTGTGTGTTTTCAGGAGCCACCATCGTGTGTGCCGACTGTGTGTACTGTGTATATTTTTCAGGCAGGCTCTTGCAGTGTTGCTGGTCTCAAACTCATGGGTTCAAGTGATCCTCTTGTTCAGCATCCCATGTGGCAGGAACCATAGGCGTACACCACCACAGGCGTGCACCACCACAGGCGTGCACCACCACAGGCGTGCACCACCACAGGCGTGCACCACCACAGGCGTGCACCACGGCACCGACTTTGGAGAGATGGCGTGTCCCCACACTCGCAGTCCTCAGCATTCTTGTCACTGCCTCAGGTCACACGTCATTTGGGTTATAGCGAATGATCCGTGGGGGACACCCATCTCTTGCTTTGAGCTTATTTCCAGTTTATCACAGCAGGTAGGCATCCTAGCCTCTATTCCTGTGATTTTATAGCACTATTAACTTCCGTCACCGGCGTAATTAAACAGTATAACCAGTACTTATTGAACACTTAATTGATGCCAAGCAGAGTACTTAAATTAGGCAGAGTTGTTCATATTTTGGCCTGAATTCAAATTCTCTGTTACTTTGCTCAGATTACTAAATGTCTGGGAGCTGCGACATGGAGTACTTGTCTTAGTCAAAGCGAAGTACCCTGGACAGACAGATTGGCTTCAGCAGAATGTCGCTGTCTCATCCTTCTGGCTACGGAAATCTGAGGTCAAAGCGTTGGCAGCCTCCTCTGCTGCAGATGTAAATCTTCATATAACCTCTAACACAGATTTCTGTTGCTGTAACAAATGCCTGTGCTAATCAACTTAGGAAGTGAGGAGGTACATTTTGGTTCATAGTTTTGAAGGCTTTAGTCCATTACCAGTCGGTTTCATTGCTTTGGACCTGTGGTGGCACAATGTGTCATGGTGGGAATAGCAGAAAACTCTTCCATGCCCAGGGTGGAAGACAGAGGACAAGACCCGGGTCCCACAGCCAGCATGGAGGACCCCGTGATCCAAGCATTCCAGTAGGCCCCACTGAAAAGGTACCGTCTCCCACGGCCTAGCTGGCCTTTTAGCCACACGGGCCTTTGGGTCATATTCTAGATGTGCTCCCCAGGGCAGTGTATTTGAAGTGACTTTGGTGTGACATTGTTGAGAAGGGGACTTCTTAAGTAGGGCTGAGTATGGGAGGTGGCGGTTGATCCTGGTGAAAGGGTGAGCTTTTGGTTTGCTCCACCCCTTTCCAGCTGTGTCGGTTTGCTCCACCCCTCTCCAGCTGTGTCGGTTTGCTCCACCCCTCTCCAGCTGTGTCGGTTTGCTCCACCCCTCTCCAGCTGTGTTGGTTTGCTCCACCCCTCTCCAGCTGTGTCGGTTTGCTCCACCCCTCTCCAGCTGTGTCGGTTTGCTCCACCCCTTTGTAAAGTTTTATCCCTGATATGTAAACTTAGTGCATGCGTAGTGTTAACTGGTTCCTGGCTAGAGGTCAGGGAACACTTTTCTTTACACTCTATCATGTGTGAACAGTAGGTGTTGGTGAACTTGTGTTTCATGTATGTGCCTCTGTACAATTTTCCTTGACCCTATCAATGCCTCTAAGTAATTTAAGACTAGTTCAAGGGTCTCTTATGGGAAGTTTTTAATGCTTCTGCTCTCTTCCCTGCTACTCTCATTTGAAAATAGGTCAGGTTCGTTTCTTCTTTAGCCCACAGGAATGCTAGAGCCCTCTCTGGGTTTAGTAGTGACCTTCAGCTTCCTCTCTCCCTGATTCTTCTGGTGTGGGATGTATCTGCCAAAGGACAGTTCAGATTTCAAGGTTTAAAATATATCTGTCTGTCTGTCATCTGTCTATCACCTACTTAACTATCCATTCGCCTGCCTACTCACGAACCATCCTATCCATCTATCTGTCTGTCTATTATCATCTGTCTTAATCTATCTACCATTCATCTGTCTGTCTGTCATCATCTGTCTTTATCTATCTTCCATCCATCCATCCATCCATCCATCCATCCATCCATCCATCCATTCATCCATCTATCCAAGAAGCCAGGACCTTGGTGATAGGCAGACATTCCAGTGCTGAGTTATACTCACAGCACTTTTGAAAAGTTTGTGTTGCTTAGGCCTGCTCTGAACTTCTCCCCTCCGTTACTACGTTTTGTTTTGGTAGCACTGGGCATTGAACTCAGATCTTTGAGCATGCTGAACTTTTTAACCACTGAGTTGTACTACATGCCAAGTACCTCCAGGTTTGTTTTTCTTTTGGTATGTGCTGTACCTGTTAGTGTGTCTGTGCAGGTGCTCATGGAGGCCTGAAGTCCACAGTTGATATCAGTGTCCTTTGTAGATTGCTCTCCACCTTTCCTTCAGGAGAAAAAAATCCCCCTTAAAAACCACATTCATTCATTCATTCATTCATTACGCTAGCCTTACCTTTAGTTTTTTTTTTTTTTTTTTTTTTGAGATAAGACATCACTTTAGCTAGCTGGCTGTCTCTGTCCCTTCTCAGTGCTGGGGTATAAGATGTGTTGCCATCCCGGGAGAGGGGGTGGTTTACATGAGCTCTGGGGACCTGACCTCTGGTCCTTCTTCTTGTGCAGAAGGCATTTTATTGAGACATCTCTCTAGCTCTGCTTTTATTCCTACTGTTTTTTTTTTGTTTTTTTTTTTTTTTTTTGGTTTTTCGAGACAGGGTTTCTCTGCGTAGCTTTGCGCCTTTCCTGGAGCTCACTTGGTAGCCCAGGCTGGCCTCGAACTCACAGAGATCCACCTGGCTCTGCCTCCCGAGTGCTGGGATTAAAGGCGTACGCCACCACCGCCCGGCTTATTCCTACTGTTTTTTAAAACCACAGTTGTACGCATAGATCAGAAGTTGGTGTCAAGGTAGGGAGTGAGAAGCCGCTTGGAAGGAAAAATGAGAACAGGCTTGCGGGCTTCCGTCTGAGCGCAGACGTGACGGTGAGTGACTGATGCTGGTTCCTCCCAGAATGCTCCTCAACTCGTGACAAAGCCTTAGCAATCCTGCATCACTCTGAGAACTCTTAAGTAAAATCAGTGTGAACTCCCAGGGTACAAATGGTCACAGCATTATTTAACTTGTTGACTTCTGGGAGAAAATATGTATTCTATAAATAGAGCGTTTCCAGGCATTTTCCATATTAATTAGAACTTTCCCAGTGTGCTCTCTGCAGTTGAACAGGGTTACTGAATGCAGTTTTCCAAATGAAGCTTGGTTTCCTGAAAGCTATTTTGGTGTGGTGGATAAGTGCAGCTGTTCATATCTCTTTATTTTACTCTGAGTCATTGGGTGGGCGGAGCTGACGAGAGCTCCAAAGGCAGCTCGGAGGCAGTTCGGTGGGGCTGACGCTTTTATAATGGACTAGGAAGGATTTAGACAGACCCCATTGTGTAATTGAGTGGCTGAAAAAGGAGTATGTCGTGTGCAAGACCTGGCAGGTGTCTTCGCATGTGCTTCCTTTGGTTTGTTGGTGGAAGCCGTGTGCTTTTCAGCATAAGATAGCGTCCTTTGGGCTGAGTAGGTAGCTTAGCTGGTAAAGGACTTGGCTAACATACAGGAAGTCCTGGTTTCAGTCCCCAGTACTGCATAAACAGACAGGATGGCTCCTCCCTATAATCCCGATCCCGCCCCCGCCCAGGTAGAGGCCGGAGGATTAGGAGTTCAAGGTCATTCTCAGGCTGTTTAATGAGACAGTCTGGTTACATGGGATCCTGTTATTAAAAGAAAAATAGGGCTCATGGAAAACATTCAGAAGAATGAGACCGGGGATTGCCACAGACGAGCATGGCTTTGCGGATGGGAGGTTTGATGTCCAGCACCACACACACAAAGGCTAAAAGTACGCATGTTGATTGTGGACCAGTGTGACCTTATTTTGTGGCTAGTTATGGATGTGTAAAGGACCCCCCAGCTTCACAGAGTTTCACAGTAATTCCGCCTAGTTCATCCCAGGTTTGAATTTTGCTCTGTCCTGTGTGTTTATCACTTGGGAAGAGAAGTATTTTTTTTTTTTTTTTTTTTATGAAACAGCTTTTGGCCAGGCTTGATCCGTTCCCCTGCATAGTAAAGTGGCCAGTGGCAGGCTTCCTGTTGTAGGATCCCAGCTGCTCAGGGCTGGCTTGGGAAGCAATGTTAAGTTGTCCGGCTGTTCTAGGAAGCAGCTCAGATCCCTGTGTGGGCCGTTCTGAATTATGATGGAGCGAACTGACATGGCAGTATTTTCTGGTATGTGGTTTCCAGGGTTACTGTGATCTTCCAAATAAGGGTTTAAAAACAATCATGTTTTTTCTTGGTGAAGTTTAAAACAGTCTGTTAAAAAGCATTCGCTGTGAGTAATAAAAGCCTGGGGTCCAGTGGAATGATAGGCCGACCATCCAGCCAGGTGAAGGGGGAGAAGCATGGCGTTTGTTCTCTGCCTCCCACTGAGATGCTGCCAAGTGGGGAGCTGGTGAAGCCCCTTGCTAGAATGGCTTTCTTCTACCCATTGAGTGGTTCTTGGTCAGCTCTAGAGCACAGCCTGGAATGTGGTGTGCAGTTGCTTGGGTGGTGTGTATCAGCCAGGAGTGTGGGCCCGGGAACCCCCCTGTCTGGGTGACTCCCAGCTGGCTGTGTCTGCTGTGTGAGCTTGGGCAAGATCCTGGCCTGTCTGTGCCCCAGTCCTTAGCTGCCAGATGGGGTGAGGAGCATTTACAAGTGGTTGTGGGAATGAGGTGAGTTACTGTCTCTAGGCATATGACACACCTGACAGGAATTAGTCCTGTATTGGTATGGACTGTTCTCGTAAACTTGGCGTAAGTTCTTTGGTCAGACCCAGCAGACGCTCCGTTCCTGCTCACCATCCCTGACATAATTTGTCCTGGGTTCTCCAGCTCAGATCTTAAGTTCACCGGGCTGGGTAAGCATGAGCTCTTCTTAGTGGAGTCTACATGGCCACATTCCTTGCTTCAGATAGCCAGTGTCCTTTGATGCATTGTTGTGCACATAACAGTGTGTAGGAGGAGGACTTGGCCTGAGTTTGTGTCTGCTTTAGGATGACGGTTCCATTCGAGGGATTTTTGAGATCACAGCTTTACTTATTTCTTTCTAATTTTCTTCATTCTGTTGCATACATATTTATTTATTCTCAACCTTCTTGGCCCACGCTTTTGTTTGTGTTGTGGCCTGAGGCCACCTAGGAGTTACAGAGCTTGTTTGGGAAGATTGCATAAACTCACATGATGCTTTGTGTGTGTGTACACACACACACACACACACACACACACACACACACACACACACACACACGCGCGCGCGCGTGCTTTCTCCTCAGAGTGCACAGAGGCAGAGACAATAAATATTTTGTCATTACAGAGTTCCTCAACAGCATGTACTTGGTTACATGTCCTTTACTTACTTACCTATATGTCCTTTAGTGGGTTGCCACAGCCCTTTCCTGCTTGAGGATGGGGGGTGGGAAGGAAGGGAGAGACAGAGACAAAGACAGAGACAGAGAGAGAATGAATATGAATGAGAATGTCCCTGTGTGTATGTATTTGTAGAGCTAGAGGTTGATGTCAGGTGTCTGTTTCAGTAGCTCTCCACCTTATTTTTGAGACAGGATCTCTCCCTGAACCTGTAGCTCCCTGATTGGACTAGATTGGTTGTCTAGATAGTTCCAGGTATCTACCTGGGCTTAAATTGTGGCTTTGTGGCTCATTGGCTACAAATAAGCTAAGCAGTAAGCTTTAGACTTCCCGTGGAACATGGGTCTCTGCTCCCTTCTGCATATAGGGAAAGGATGTAAAACACCTTGTCAAATGCAGTACCTCCAGTCTTGAAGTTGGTGGCATTGTTGACCCTAATAGAATGCTTATTGTGCATTAGGAATTGTCTTGAGGTGTATGTAGTACGTTTGTTAGGTCCATACTATTGCTACAGTACCCATTTTACTTATTAGGGAACCAATGTACGGAAAAGTTAAACTGAACACAGTGACATTGGACCCAAAACTCAGACTTGAATCTAGGCCCTGAATGTCATTTTCCAGAGTTTCCCTGATGGAGAAGTTTTTGGCAACTTCTCATACTTTTCATCATATAAAGCTGCCTCTTCCTGCCCTTTTAGGTCTCTGCACAGCACTTTATATGTTGCGGGTGCTTTGTTGTCTGTAGACCTGCCCCTGGGCCACAGATGCAGACTGCACAGAGAAAGTTGATTTTTGCAGATGTCGCTGGCAAATGTTTACAGATGTTCCTGCGTGAGTCCTGCTTCCCCTCTCAGGAATGCCTTGTGGTGTTCCCAGACAGCCGCGGCCTGGGACGCCATGCTGTGGAGTAGTTGATAAATGATGAAAGGGAGGCTTTCCAGACCCTTCACTTCTTGCTTACGCTTGCTTGGGCCTTGCTAACTTGGGGCTGTGCTGCAGCTGCTGGGCTGATAGGAAGCACATGCTCCTCATTGGGAGTGATGGTGTTTTGGGGAGCTCAGGGACACAGACTACATCAGAACCCAGACTCACGCTTGCTGTTGTAGGCCAAAAGCACGCTTTGGGGTTGTTCTGATCCACAAGGGCAGTGATACCTGAGTGAATGCTTGGTGTGTGGTGTGTGTGGTCAGAAGCTTGTCTTCTCTCCCTGCCTGTTGACTGCAGTCACGTTGAGATTCTGTTTGGCCAGGCCAGAAAAACTCTGCAGAGTTTGACTTGGCAACAGAGTGTGTGATGCACTTACAGCTGTCGTAGTCAGCCGCCCTCGTGAGTGTGCGTGCACAGCACTGGTGTCAGCCGTCCTGAGTGTGCGTGCACAGCACTGGTGTCAGCCGTCCTGAGTGTGCGTGCACAGCACTGGTGTCAGCCGCCCTGAGTGTGCGTGCACAGCACTGGTGTCAAACTGCTGATCATGGATGCGGCCTTGTCTCGGTTCTGTACTCATGTTCCTTAGCATAGACACTGGGTTTTCTTGCTTTGCTGGTTGAATTAAGAGCTCTGTGGCTGGATGGAATGCATTTCAAACTTCTCCTCATCTTGACCCAAAGACCTGGAGATGTAGCCTCTGACAGGGCTGTACTGGCGACTCCTTCACACACCGACAACCTGCTTCTCTCACTGGCAGGATGAATTGTGAGGTGTTAGGGGAGGATTCTCTGCTTTGGATTTCTTTTCTAGTGTATGGCCTCTTTTGCCTCTGCTCTTATGGTTGTTTCTGTGTTTTAACAAACCTGTTTCTGAAAACAAGACTTATTCCCTCTAGGCCAGGAGGAGTCTTGAGAAGTGGAAATCTTGGAACTCGTAAAGGACTTTGGGGTTCAGACCCTCAGTAGTGAAGACGGCCTGGAGATCCTGGAGGTCCTCTAGGGGCCCAAGAGGAGCAAAATGATCGGAAACGGGTGGACTTGTGTCTTACGGACCTGGCTTAGGCATTTACAAAACCCGGATTTGAAATGGTTTTGGTGAGTGTTGAGAGTGAGAGTCTTGTCTCCAGAGCTTGCTTCTGGGCGGCAGTGTTCAGAGGTGCTGGGTCACTCTAAGCTCACGCGTGGATTAAGCCATTGAGGGCAGATAGAGAGTGGCAGGTGGAGAGTCTGGAGGAAGTGGCCTGCCTCGGGCTGCCCCAGGGTCAGCTCTGTTCTCTTCTGCCGTGGTGTTCTGTCCCGCCACAGGACCAAGGACAGTGGGGCAGTCTAACCCTGGAATGAAATGGCCAAAATAAATCACCTTTTAACTTGATTTTCCTGTTATTTTGTGACAGTGGTAGAAAGCCAGCTAATCTAATGAGTTTCCTTAAGTTGGCGTGAAGAGAGTGAGTGATGGGTATTGTTTGTCATATGGTGGATGTCGCCAATTCTGATTGACAGTAAGTTTTTTGTCCTGGTATAAGTATAGCTGGGATTCTGGGAAAACATATGCTTGCCGTTTCCAGTGTGCTACCACTCTGACCTAATCGATGGAACTCCGCTGTGACTGCCGAGAACTTGTCATGAGGACACTGGTTAAAAGTTGCTGTCTCTGTCCATGCATAGTGGCCTAGCACAGCAGTCAGGACCCGGATGCAAATCAGTCTCTGTGAATTTGAGGCCAGTCTGGTCTGCATAGTGAGTTCTAGGCCAGCCAGAGTTAACATAGTAAGACCTTGAAAAAAAAAGTTGGTGTCAGGCAAGGCTTGATAGATCATACCTGTAATCCTGCCTCCCTGGAGATTGAAGCAGGATCGTAAGAAATGAGCGGAGTTCAAGGCCAGCCTGATGCATCCAAGAGTTCTAGGCCCATCTTGGTGACAGTGTAAAGCTTCCTTGTCTCAGAGAGAGAGAGAGACACACACACAAACACACACACACACACACACACAGAGAGAAAGAGAGAGAGACAGAGAGAGAGACAGAGAGAGAGACAGAGAGAACCAAAACACCAGCAATAAGATGTTGTGCTGGCGGCAGTCTGTCCAGTCTGCAGCAGTCTCTTTTCTGTGTGTCTGGATGCAAACCCTAGAGCAGTGTTCTCAGCCTTCCTAACCCTGCGGCCCTTTAATACAGTTCCTCATGTTTGCTGACCCCCAACTGTAAAACTATAATTTTTGTTGCTACTTCATAACTGTAATTTTGCTAGTGTTATGAATCATCATGTGAGTATCTGTGTTTTCTAATGGTCTTAGGCCACCCCCGTGAAAGGGTGGTTGGCCACTGGTTGGGAATGCTGTCCTAGAGAAGTTCATAGTACTTGGCAGTTGCTTTCTCCTAGGAACTATTGAGAGGCCATTCCCAATTGAAAAATTCCTGGCCTAGGCATGTAGCCTTAGAGTGCTGAAGTCTTCTTCAGCACCAGGTTCATGGCTGCCTCTCTTTTTTGCCTAAATTTGGATCTTTCTGCAGTCTGTTGTAGCCCTGGCCTAAGGTGCTGTATGTTGTCAGCTCCATTGTTGTTTAGTTAGCGTCAAATATGTGGAATGAGTTCAGGTGGAGTTGAAAGATGATGGGGAACATTTAGAGATCTGGAGGAGGAGGAAAGGGAACGTTCATCATCGGGGCTTTAAGGGCAGGTAGGGATTAGGTAGCTGAGGGGAGGGTTCTGAACACAGAGGTGGAGGAGGAGGTGCAGACTCCGCTCTGGGGACTGAGCAGGTCCGCCCGGAGCATGTCTGCAGGATAGGCATTCTTGTCTTCTTCCTGTCTCAGAGCCTCTGCTAGCCCAGCTGTTCCTCTTGGTCTGTGCTCGAAGGAACGTTTCTAGCAAGTTCCTGGAGATATGGATGCTGCTGCTCTACAGGTTCCTCTTAGAAAAGCTGAAACTGAAACACAGAGCTGAAACTGTTGGAGCAGAGTCGGTGTGTTCCTCAGACAGCCAGGATGCACCCATGTGTACTGTGCTGTCCTGTTGCACAAACACTGACGAGCCTCAGGAGTGGGCACTCCTCCGTGGGCAGTGGGAAGGCAGGCACTCCTCCGTGGGCAGTGGGAAGGCAGGCACTCCACCGTGGGCAGTGGGAAGGCAGGCACTCACTCCTCCGTGGGCAGTGGGAAGGCAGGCACTCCACCGTGGGCAGTGGGAAGGCAGGCGCTCCTCCGTGGGCAGTGGGAAGGCAGGCGCTCCTCCGTGGGCAGTGGGAAGGCACTCACTCCTCCGTGGGCAGTGGGAAGGCACTCACTCCACTGTGGGCAGTGGGAAGGCAGGCGCTCCTCCGTGGGCAGTGGGAAGGCACTCACTCCTCCGTGGGCAGTGGGAAGGCAGGCACTCCACCGTGGGCAGTGGGAAGGCAGGCGCTCCTCCGTGGGCAGTGGGAAGGCAGGCGCTCCTCCGTGGGCAGTGGGAAGGCACTCACTCCTCCGTGGGCAGTGGGAAGGCACTCACTCCACTGTGGGCAGTGGGAAGGCAGGCGCTCCTCCGTGGGCAGTGGGAAGGCACTCACTCCTCCGTGGGCAGTGGGAAGGCAGGCACTCCACCGTGGGCAGTGGGAAGGCAGGCGCTCCTCCGTGGGCAGTGGGAAGGCAGGCACTCCACCGTGGGCAGTGGGAAGGCAGGCACTCACTCCTCTGTGGGCAGTGGGAAGGCAGGCACTCCACCGTGGGCAGTGGGAAGGCAGGTGCTCCTCCGTGGGCAGTGGGAAGGCACTCACTCCTCCGTGGGCAGTGGGAAGGCACTCACTCCTCCGTGGGCAGTGGGAAGGCACTCACTCCACTGTGGGCAGTGGGAAGGCAGGCGCTCCTCCGTGGGCAGTGGGAAGGCACTCACTCCTCCGTGGGCAGTGGGAAGGCAGGCACTCCACCGTGGGCAGTGGGAAGGCAGGCGCTCCTCCGTGGGCAGTGGGAAGGCAGGCGCTCCTCCGTGGGCAGTGGGAAGGCACTCACTCCTCCGTGGGCAGTGAGAAGGCACTCACTCCACTGTGGGCAGTGGGAAGGCAGGCGCTCCTCCGTGGGCAGTGGGAAGGCACTCACTCCTCCGTGGGCAGTGGGAAGGCAGGCACTCCACCGTGGGCAGTGGGAAGGCAGGCGCTCCTCCGTGGGCAGTGGGAAGGCAGGCACTCCACCGTGGGCAGTGGGAAGGCAGGCACTCACTCCTCTGTGGGCAGTGGGAAGGCAGGCACCCCACCGTGGGCAGTGGGAAGGCAGGTGCTCCTCCGTGGGCAGTGGGAAGGCACTCACTCCTCCGTGGGCAGTGGGAAGGCACTCACTCCTCCGTGGGCAGTGGGAAGGCACTCACTCCACTGTGGGCAGTGGGAAGGCAGGCGCTCCTCCGTGGGCAGTGGGAAGGCACTCACTCCTCCATGGGCAGTGGGAAGGCAGGCACTCCTCCGTGGGCAGTGGGAAGGCAGGCAGGCACTCCTCCGTGGGCAGTGGGAAGGCAGGCACGCACTCCTCCGTGGGCAGTGGGAAGGCAGGCACTCCTCCGTGGGCAGTGGGAAGGCAGGCACTCCACCGTGGGCAGTGGGAAGGCAGGCACGCACTCCTCCGTGGGCAGTGGGAAGGCAGGCACTCCTCCGTGGGCAGTGGGAAGGCAGGCACTCCACCGTGGGCAGTGGGAAGGCAGGCACTCCTCCGTGGGCAGTGGGAAGGCAGGCACGCACTCCTCCGTGGGCAGTGGGAAGGCAGGCACTCCTCCGTGGGCAGTGGGAAGGCAGGCACTCCACCGTGGGCAGTGGGAAGGCAGGCACTCCTCCGTGGGCAGTGGGAAGGCAGGCATGCACTCCTCCGTGGGCAGTGGGAAGGCAGGCACTCCACCGTGGGCAGTGGAAAGGCAGGCACTCATCCATGGGCAGTGGGAAGGCAGGCACTCACTCCTCCGTGGGCAGTGGGAAGGCAGGCACTCACTCCTCCGTGGGCAGTGGGAAGGCAGGGACTCCACCGTGGGCAGTGGGAAGGCAGGGATGACTGTTGATCAGGAGAGACTACCAAGAATGGTAACACAACTGTGGGGAAGAAGCCGTGGCTTAGGCTGCAGCAGCTTGTGTTAGGAGTGCATGCTGGTGAGAGCAGGCTGCTGTGTGTGTGTGTGTGTGTGTGTGTGTGTGTGTGTGTGTGTGCGCGCGCAGCGGCTTGTGTTAGGAGTGCATGCTGGTGAGATCAGGCTGCTGTGTGTGTGTGCACACCCAGGAAGGTGGTAAGAGGAAGGCTGTCCATGTGGCCTGGGCTTCCTTCAGCTTGTAGCCTGGAGTTGGAGACCCCATGGACAGAAACTGTTCTGGGGAAGACCTCAGTTTTTAGACTGAATTCAAGCAGTTTCCTTCTGAAGAAGTTATTGTGTATCCTGTGTTGTAAAGAAAGCTCCATGTAATTTTTTATATCTTTAAATTTTAATGCTCCCCCCCTCCACTGGTTCTCATTATACAGTCCTGCATTAGCCTGGAACTCACTGTGCGGACCAGGCTGCCTCTGCCTCTGCCTCTCAAGTGCTAGGATTAAAGGCATGTACCACCATGCCCAGCCTTTTAATTGCTTTGAATGTCTGAGCTTTACATGAGTCTGAATATTGTAATCTTGTGTTTCCCAGTTTAATCTCCTACTATCCTGTAGTTTAAATGGAACAATATAGATGTATTTATTGAAAACACTAGTAACTTCATGGAAATTCTTTAGGTCCTTCACCCTTACAGTCTTGCCGAACTAAAAGTGAGATCATATTGTTATAAGTCACTTAGACTTGGAGCTCCGTACCTCTCGGTGATGGGGTTGCAGTATATTGCCACATGTCCTGTCCCCTTATCTGTTTGTAACTATTTTGTAATGAATGGTCATAGATAACACTTAGTTTCTTCCCTATTATTCAAAGTGATGCAGAATCATTTAGAAGATTTGGAGCATAACTATAAGATTGAAAGCTAAAACTTGTTGATAAAGTGTGTATTTAGCTTGCGTGAGGCCTCATGTTCCGTCCCTGGCACCCAGGGGGGGAGGGGTTTTGTGAACTACCTGTAAATTCTAACATTGACATTTATTTCACTCAGTCCTTCCTGTGGCTCCAAGTCCATTGGAGAGTGCGGTGGATCTTGGCTAGGATTCCTTGGTAAGCCAGCAGGAGGACTTAGATGACAAATTCTTTAGTAACCAGGTGTCTGGCTGCACCTCCTTCCTGGGAGGAAAAAGTCAGGGGAAGAGACCCTGACCTGGTGGAATGTAAGCTTATCACAAAATGCACTTGGATGGACTTCAGGAAGGAGGAGGCTAGAATTGCTCAGATGAACCACATCTCACCACAGGGATCTGTAGAGAGGACCACGGAAGGGGGAAGTGACTGTGTGTCCTTTAGAGAGAAGGAAGTACCTGAAGTTGTGACAGGTCAGCCTCTTGTGGCTTGCTGCAGCCAGGGAGGAACTTCACACAGGATGACAAGAGGCAGGGCCAGGCTTGAGGCAGGGTGCAGCCAGCCGATGCCCCACAGAGGCTGCCTGTGAGGCTCACTCTGAGGGAGCCCAGCAGTGGCCTGCTGTGCTGTGGAACCTGTAGAGGCAGGGACACAAAGCAGCGTGGGTTGTGTATGGGGTCAGCCTTCCTCCTCCACCTTAGGGAATTCTGAAGAATGAGAGGGGAATAAAGGGAATGCTTCCATCTTAGTTTTGACACTCCGATCCCACAAGATTAGGGAACAGTTTGCTGGTGAAGCCTGCCTCGGTTTCTTAGCCATGAACATGTTTTTTCATTTAATTTATTCTCTCTCTCTCTCTCTCTCTCTCTCTCTCTCTCTCTCTCTCTCTCTCTCTCTCTCTCTCTCTGTGTGTGTGTGTGTGTGTTTGTGCAGGCACGCGCACAGGCATGTGAACATGTACAGGTATGTGCATGCCACAGCACATATGTGGAAATCTTTGTGGAGTCAGTTTTCTCCATCTTTCCAGGATCAAAGCTCAGACTGTAACAAGCATTTTACCTGTGGAGGCATCTTGACAGCCCAGGCTGTGGGCGATGAGTCTCCTGATTCTCCACGCCCAGATGAATGCTTAGTTTTTGTCCACTCTGGGCTACTGCTCACAGTGGGCCTGATGTGGGCTCTCCCTTCACACTGGGGGGTCTGAATGCGTGCGTTAAGGGACAGGGAACAGCTTTTACAACTTGGAAGCTTCTTGCCCAGAGCTCATCTGTGCTGCTACTGTGAGGCCCGCCCTTCTGTGTTCCTTCTTAAACAAGACAGTAACAGGACTTGATGTATCAGAATGATTTTGACATGCTAACTACTTCACTAAAGAAAATATTATTAATGGCTTGTGTTTCATCTCCAAGGAGTTTTCTTAACCAGTTGGCATAAACTTACTACTCTAGATTCCCTATGAGCCATCTGCTACTGTATATGAGAGCAAAATAAATATCTGGCTATTTTCAGTTGAAGCCAAGTTTTTAGAAATACAAAACCAGGTCAGATTTGTATAGTTCCTCATACATACTGCCAAATTCTAGGTGTCTGTTTTAAATGTAATTTCTGAGGTAAAAAACTGGCTGTTTGGTGATAGCAGTTTTGATGTACTGTGAATAATTTTGAAAAAGTTACTGAATAGTTTTTCTTGCTTAATTTTTCTTTGTGACCTTGAAGTACAGAGGGTAAGATGCTGAAGCCATAGCTTCCAATGCCCGCCCTCCCTCCCTCCCTCCCTCCCTCCCTCCCTCCCTCCCTCCCTCCCTGCCTCTCTCCCTACCTCTCTCCCTCCCTGCCTCTCTCCCTCCCTGCCTCTCTCCCTCCCTGCCTCTCTCCCTCCCTGCCTCTCTCCCTGCCTCTCTCCCTGCTTCTCCCTGCCTCCCTCCCTGCCTCCCTCCCTCCCTCCCTCCCTCCCTCCCTCACTCCCTGCCTCTCTCCCTGCCTCCCTCCTTTCTCCTAGTGCCCTGCAAATGTCCTGTGGTAACTGGATTAGGAAATTTGTTTTGCACTTTGTGAGCAGGTTGTGGGCATAGAAAGATTTGGCTCTGAAATTACTGTTCTTTGTGAAGTTTGTATAATCGTTAAAGGATCAGGGTTTGGGTGTGTTAATCCTGATCATGAGGAGTGTGATTCCTTATGATTTCATGGAGGTATGACATCACCTGAGGTGTTCTGGTGGCATTTTGATGTGGCACATGGATTTTTATCATCTGCATGGAACTAAGTGTATTTCCAGGAATGTGTTCTTCTTGTGGCTGCTCCCGAGAGAATACTGTGGCAATGGCTGTCAGCAGAAGAATTCTCACCTCCGCAAGAACTGAAGGTGTGGAATCGGTCTTGGGGTCAGATGGCTGGAAGGGCCTTATAAAGCTGTGTGTCCTCACTGGCTTCACCATTGCTAATCTGATTGCAGCATGCCTGCTCTGCATAGAATTTGTTGGGACTTGCTCAGAGGGCCAGAGTAGTTTGCAAGCAGGACAGAAGAGACTTCTGGGAAATTCATGTATAGAGACTTCCTGGTTGCTTTGAGCACATTTTTGAATTATTTAAAGACACAGAAGATTTTGTTATGTATGCCAGACACTGCAGTTGGTTCCCAGATAATAAAGTTTATTGATAATCCGTTCCTGATAGTTGGAAATAAATGCACCAAGCCAAAGGGGAGGAGTGACAGGACCTGTTTGAGTCCCAAGATTTTTAGGATTAAGTCATGAGATTGAGGTATCGGAGCTTATGCCTTTTGAAGTATTACATAATTTAAAAATAAAATCACAGGACCCCAGTATCCCTCTTGGTTTTTAGATGGTAGTGTGGGCCTTTGCCTGCCTTCCTTGTACTGGGTTTGGGCATCTTTTTGCTCTTTGGTCCCAGATACTGATGGAGTTGCAGTTGGTTTTCATTGCCGCATCCCACTCCCAACTGTTTTCAAAGGCTGAGATCAGTGGTGTATAATGTTCAGAATGGGAATATTGTAAAGAGAATGTTGGTAGTTAAGGTGCTCCTTGGCCATTCCTGAAAAGGATGTATGTGTATGACATCCAAGGACATTAATGGCATGGGCTAGAAGCCACCTAAACATAATGTCTTTCCCATAAACACAGTTGTATGAAATCCTAATGAAAACATTCACCCCTAGGAGGATAGGACTTCGATTTTCCTTCTATCTTTATTTGCTGCTTTTGGTCAGTGTGGACAGTTGTCATTCCATACGTGATGGTCAGTGTGGACAGTCATTCCATACGTTGATGGTCAGTGCGGAGAGTTGGTTGTCATTTCATATGTAGACGATTGTGCCCCATGAAATCATCACAGAGGTTTGACTCATAGGTGACTATTAAATGACGATTATTTCCTTAACCTCTAGGTATGCAAACCACTCCCTCTTTTCACAATTTATCAATGAATAAAAATTAAGTCTAGCTACTAGGAAAAAAACTGTACGAACTCCTTTTACTGGACAAACTTGTTTTCTGGCATTTTGAAAATTGAGGTTATGGACTGGAGAGATGGCTCAGTAGTTAAGAGCACTTGTTCTTGCAGAGGACCCGGGTTCCATTTCCAGCACCCGTGTGGAGGCTGGTCTCATTCCAGTTCCGGGGATCTGATCCCCTCTTCATGGGCACCAGGCACATAGGAGGGATACAGACACACACACGAGCAAAACACTTATACACATAAAGTAAATCTTAGAAGAAAGAAAGAAGATTAAGATCAGTTTGTCCATATTTATTGGCAAGCATTTTTCTGGTGTGGATCATTTGAAAGGTTTGTCTCCCTATTTTTCCCTGTTCAGAGAAGGGCAGAGAGACCCTGGACAGAGCCAGGGAGCATGCGAGCAGCTTCATCTGTCAGAGAGCTGCTCTGCATTGGTGTTGGCGGGAGTAGAGGCCAGGCACGTCACTGATTGCCACATATTCCCGAGTCTGGAAACACTAGCATTCCACCTTGCATCGCCAGCAGCCCACCCGAGACTGGAACAAGCTGAGTTGTGGTAGTGGGGAGGAATTTCTTCTTCTCTTTCCAGTTACTCTTTCTTCTCTGAACCAGGATACTTTCCCATCCCTGGGAGCAGAAGCGGGGGTAGTCCACGAAACAGCAGTAGGAAGGAGTTGTAGCCTTTGAAGCCGGATTTTATCATGGAGTCCTGAGTCCCAGCTTCACTCCCGGCCAAGGCCCAGGTTTTTGAGGATTCCGGGTCAGTTTCAGCCGTGTTAAGGAGGGCTCCATTTCAAAAACAAAACCAAGGCCGAGCCTGGCAGTGCATGCTTGCACTGGGGTGTGAGAGACTGAAGCGAGTCAGATGGTCACCAGTTCAAAGTCAGGCTGGTGCATAGACACAGTCCACATCCGATTGTCTCCCTCGCCTCCTGACCCCCAGAGTCTGCTCAGACTGGTGCATAGACACAGTCCGCATCTGATGATTGTCTCCCTCGCCTCCTGACCCCCAGAGTCTGCTCGGCTCTCCCCGCTCTGATGCTGTCCCCACGAAGGTCATGCTCCTGACCTCCCTGGACTCAGTGCTGTGCACACTAGCTGCTTGGCTTCAGTTCTTGGCAGAACCGGCTGCGCTGTAAGCCACTGCTTTGTTATTGAGCGCCCTCTTCCACGGCCGGAAGGGCTTGGGGTGCTCATCCCGGTGCCCGGGAAGTTTAAGCTTTTGCTCACTACACTCACCTCTTTCTTTAACCAGTAGCCAAAATGAAAGCCGATGAGGCTCTAACAGAGTTCTGGAATTGAGAGAGGAGTTTAGGCTGCAGGGCCAGGTGGGATACCTTTCAGGGGAAGTACTATTACTTTTTTTTCTTTTTTCTTTTGCTAACTGGTTCCTGAGAGACACTTGGCCCAGAATGTTTCAGTGAGTAAAGATGGGTGTAAACAGGATTAAGAAGGAAGAGTTTCAACATTGGAAACCTCCAGAGTAAAACATCAGCAGAGGGAGGAGCCAGAGCTTGGAGAGGTAAACAGGGATCATCATCCTTTGGCTTGGGTGGAGTGATGGGAGTGGGCGGGGCGGGAGCAGAGCCAGTGGCGGGCAGGGGCGAATAGCAGCTAAGGAATGGGGGCTGAGCTCACCAGGCAGAGGGTGAGCCCTGATGGCTGGGACGGGAGGGCAGTAGTTTGGTGTGCGGGAATAGAATGAGGTAAATCTCATCTGGTCTCACCTCAGTACCACCTCTAGGGCATTTTGTCTCATGTTCAAGCTTACTGCCTCCTTGCTTCCCTGGGATCAACTCTTAGGACCAGTTTCTTCTTCACCAGGGCCTCCTGGCCCCGTGGCCAGTGACCATTAAATCTTGTCACCTTGTGTACACGACCTAGGGAGCCAGCCGGTGACAGCCCTAACTGTTCTGATAGCAGGCACACTGATAATAGTAGAGTGACCATACTTCCTTCTGGGAAACGGTCTTGTCCTTGGGATAGCCTGAAGAACAGGTCTTTGGACTGAGGGGCTGTGGTTTAGGAAGGGCACGAAGACCCTGCCTTTGATAGGGTTCGAGATAAGAGAGTCCATTTTAAACCCAACGATGTCCTTCCATCACACTTGGCGAGAATTTACTTCAGGGTTTACTGGCTGTTTTAACATGTGTCTTTTCTTGTCTCCACGAGCCTGACACACCTCTAGGATCGCACACCAGCGCTGCGCTCTTGTTTTTGGTTTTAGAGAGGCACTTTGAAGCCTGTCCAAAGCCACGTGAAAGCATAAAGGAATGCTGAGGTGCCTGTGTGTGCCAACCTCGCAGAGGCACAAAGGGCAGGCCCGCCCACCTCACTCTCGGTGGCCGGCTCCTTCACTCTGTGCACTCAGCAGAGTTCTCTGTGTGTAATTTGAGCAGTGGCTAATAAATACTCTGTACCGTCTCAGCAAATGTTTTGGTAAAAGTGGAAAATGCATCCTGAGGTCCTTACTGTGAGTTTGTAATTTTCACTAGGGATCCTGTTGGTATGTTTCCATGCAGCTGCTGATACACACAGATGTGTTTCTCTGGGTATGCATTGCTTTACAGAGCAGCAGTCTATAACGTGTGATGTCACTGACCAGCGTCTTCTCTTATACTTAATATTAACTGTTGGCAGTTTTGACGGGGTGGGGAAAAGGTTATAGCTTACTGCTTTAACTTGAATGTGCATTTTGGCTGGGAGCAGCAGTAATTATCTTTTCACACATACATTGGCCTTTCAGTGTGTGTGTGTGTGTGTGTGTGTGTGTGTGTGTGTGTGTGTGTGTGCAGATTTAATTATTTTATGTGCTTGCGTGTTTGGCTTGCATGTACATATGCATCACATACGTGCTTGGTGTCCATGGAGTTCAGAAAATGGCGTCAGGTCCCCTGGAACTGGAATTATGGATGGGATGGTTATGAACTGTGTGGTGCTGGGAACTGAAACTTGGTCCTGAAAGAAGATCTTTCTTTCCAACCTTCTAAATGCAGAAATATGTCTTCTGGGTGTGTGCATCAAGCACTTCTACCTGAGGCTGTTTAGAGCTAATGGATGGGCTATTGCTATTCCATAAAAAGCCTTGGGGTACAAAGATCTAAGATAGGCCAGGTGAGCTGGGAGACCTGCCCATCAAGCTGTTTATGTCTTCAGCCTCAGTGAAGAAAAGACTAGATTATCTGAGTCATGTGACCTCACAGGTTGACTTGGGCCACCAGATGTCTCAGGTAATTAGGTTCTGTTCCTTCTTATGTTGTGTGCTCTATTATTTTTGTAACTGGGGCACAGTGAGAGGCTTGGCCACTCTAAGCATGCTTAATGCACTTCATAACTACCTTAACTAAAGATTTTACTCTCGTGCCACA
This sequence comes from Peromyscus maniculatus bairdii, assembly GCF_049852395.1. Classification (NCBI taxonomy): domain Eukaryota; kingdom Metazoa; phylum Chordata; class Mammalia; order Rodentia; family Cricetidae; genus Peromyscus; species Peromyscus maniculatus. The sequence continues at coordinate 29,278,731 of NC_134856.1, forward strand.
CTCCACTGATTGTTGCCTGTTATTATTACTATTTCATCACTTAAAAAGGAAATCAGTCCAGTCAAAGAAGCGGGGTTGGGGGGTTGGGGGGGCGCTTGGCCTGCACTTTAGCTCATTGAGAAACGGAGCACCTCACTTTGGGAACAGGTCGCCACTCCTAGAGCCAGGCATGGACTTAGCCCGAGCAGGCCTTCCGCAAGCCGGCTTTCGGCAGGGAGTTGTTTTTGTGGAATTTTGGCTTTGTAGTTTTTGACTTTGTCTAGTCTCCCCTCCAGCTCCCTTCTGTGTGTGGAATATCAACCAGGTGTGGTGTAGGTCCTGGCAGCCTGCAGCCGTTGGGACTTTGAGCAGTGCCGTTCTGTCTGTGACAGAGGGCTTCGTGTTTGCCCTGTGGATGCTGCTGCCCTGTCTGCCCTCCACTTAGCAGAGACACGATGATTAGCTGTGAGTTTTCTGGGAGCTCCTCCAGGAGTGGACGATGGACAGTAGTGACTTGGGTATCTGTTTGGCGATCTTCCCATGCGCAGGCCAGCGCGCCATATAAATGTGCCCGTTCTTACTTAGGCCTTGCATTTCTTTATATTTTGGATAAAAATTGCTGTGTATATGTGTGGATACCCTTGCTGTGGTGTTTGGGTGGAGGACTTGGTTCTTTCCTCCATTCTGACGAGGGTTCGGGGTCCTTAGGCCTCAGTGCTCTCTGCTCAGCCGCCCCTTGGTGTCCCTGGCCTGTCCTTGTCCACTGTTAGTGTGAAGAACCCAGTTGTCCCATTGACTCTGGCTCATTGAGTACCATTCTCCTGTGTGCATACCGCTGTCAGCTGACTGGGGTGAGCAGCGGGCTGTGGAAGGAATCCTTTGAAAGAATCTGAGCGAGTGCACGTGCGCATGCATGCGAGTGCAGGTATTCAGGTGTCATGCTTCACCCTTCGCCCTGTTTGAGAGGGGGTATCTCGATGCTTTGTATACCAGGCTAGCTCACCTTTGACCTCCTGAGGCGTTCTCTCTTGTCTGCCTCCCATCTGTTACAGGATCCCTGGAATTACGGACGTGTGCTGCAGCATCCAGCTTACATGTGTTCGGGGTCCTCAGGTTTGTGTGGCAAGTGCTCTAAGCTGTGGACCCATTGCCCTAATCCGTGGACATTAATGTGTATTATAGATGTGTATTTAATATAGTTACACACACACACACACACACACACACACACACACACACACACACACACCTTGCTGTATGGCCTCTCATTTTACTTGGCCAGGGAGTGCTCAATGAGGTATCTGATCTGGTGTTTAAACTCCTCCCACCCCATACTAATTTATAGTCCCATAAGCAGTGCGCAAGGGAGCAGGTTGTTTTAAAATTTCTTCCCAATGAGTACTTAAATTTAGGTGTGTGATGTCCCTAGTAAACATTTTGGTTTCGGTGGGTAAAGTGGCAATACCAGCCGGTGTGGCGAGGTGGTAAGGGTTCACCGGAACTTTTGCTGCGTGCTGCCGAAGGCTGTCAGGGTTTGCTGATGTGTGATCCTCGAGACTGTTGCCTTCCAAGTCCAGACTCTCTCAGGGGACTCTTCCTTCAGTTCATAACGTCCACGGAGCTCCCTGCTCTTCAGCAGTGTCTGGTTTGTTCCCGGTGGGCGTTTGAGATTCTGAGTTCAGACAGTTAAGCATTATGAACTCGTGGTAGTACTGTGAGGGTCTGGATCAAAAGTGTTTTTAAAATTTAGATGTTTTGTCCACATGGATGTCTGTGTGAGGGTGTCAGGTCCCCTGGAACAGGTATCACGGGCACTTGTGAGCTGCCATGTGGTTGTTGGGAATTGAACCTAGGTCCTCTGGAAGAGCAGCCCGTGCTCTTAACCCCTGAGATGGTGGCGCATGCGTTTAATCCCAGCACTTGGGAGGCAGAGGCAGGCGGATCTCTGTGAGTTCGAGGCCAGCCTGGGCTACCAAGTGAGTTCCAGGACAGCCAGGGCTACACAGAGAAACCCTGTCTCAAAAAACAAGACAAAACAAAAATTAGATGTTTTGGTTTCCATGATATTAAACTATATTGTACAGTAGACATCATTTTGAATATGCAGTTGTGATTATTAAAAACAAACAAACAAACAAACAAACAAACAAACAAGGGGGAGCTGGAGAGATGGCTCAGTGGTTAAGAGCACTGGCTGTTTTTCCAGAGGACCTAGGTTCAGTTCCCACCACATACAGGACTAGAGAAGATCTCTAACTCCCGTCTAGGGGACCAGAAGCCCTCTTCTGGGCCCTGTGGGCCCCTGAATGCATGTGGTGCACTGAAATACACTCAGTTCCATACATACACACACACTATGATGTAATAAATCTTAAAAAAGTATTCATTTCTGGAGTCTGACAGTCCTAACTCCACTGTCTATAGAAGGAGCGGGCCTTTGTGCACAAGAGAGCTATATACAGAACACTCCACCCTAACACAAAGAAATATACCTTCTTCTCAGCACCCCATGGAATCTTCTGGAAAATCAACCACATGCTTGGTCACAAAGCAAATCTCAACAGATACAAAAAATTGGAATAACATCCTGTATCTTATTAGAAAGTTAATTTTCAACAACAACAAAAATTATTGAAAGCCTACAATCTCATGGAAATTGAATAATGCTCCACTAAAACACCAATGGGGCAAGGAAGAAATAAAGAAAGAAATGAAAGATTTCCTAGAATTCAATGAAAATGAAAGTACAACATATGCAAACTTATGGGACATTATGAAGCAGTGCTAAGAGGAAAATTCATAGCACTAAATGTACACATAAAGAAGTTGGAGAAATCTCACACTAGTAACTTAACAGCACACCTGAAAGCTCTAGAACAAAAAGAAACAAACTCACGCAGGAGGAATAGACACCAGGAAATAATAAAATTGAGGGTTGAAATCAATAAAATAGAAACAAATACAATACAAAGAATCAATGAAACAGAATTGGTCTTTGAAAAAATCAACAAGATAGACAAACCCCTATCCAAATTAACCAAAAGGCAGAGACAGAGAGAGAGAGAGAGAGAGAGAGAGAGAGAGAGAGAGAGAGAGAGAGAGAGAGAGAGAAAGAGAGCACTCAAATTAACAAAATCAGAAAAGAAAAGGGAGACACAGCAAAAGAAAATGAGAAAATCCAGAGAATCATCAGGTCATACTTCAAAAACCTGTACTCCACAAAATTGGAAAATCTGAAAGAAATGGACAATTTTCTGGATAGATCCCAAATACCAAAATTAAATCAAGAACAGATAAATATTTAAAAAGACCAATAACCCCTAAGGAAATAGAAACAGTCATTAAAAGTCTCCCAAGCAAAAAGAAAGCCCAGAACCAAATGGTTTCAGCGCAGAATTCTACCAGATTTTCTTTTTTTTTTTTTTCCACAGCTGAGGACCAAACCAAGGACCTTGCACTTGCTAGGCAAGCACTCTACCACTGAGCTAAATCCCCAACCCCCAGATTTTCAAAGAAGAGCTACTTCCAATACTCTTCAAATTGTTCCACACAATAGAAAGAGAAGGAACACTACCAAACTCTTTTTATGAGGCTACAGTTACCCTGATACTCAAACCACACAAAGAAGCAACAAAGAAAGAAAATTATAGACCAGTCTCCCTCCTTAACATGGATGCAAAACTACTCAACAAAATATTGACAAAATGAATTGGAGGGCTCCTATTGCAAATCACCCTCTGGAGCGATGGAAGGATCTTTCTACTGGCACTTGGAGGGGACCCAATCTGGTGTTGGTGTGGCCCGGGGTTCTGTTTATGTCCTTCCTCAGGACAATGAGGTTCCTCTTTGGATTCCTGTGCACTGAGTGTGCCCTATGACTGCTGCTGAAGCCCAACATGGCAGAGACCTATTGGGCCTTCATGAAAAACTCTCCCCTTCTGATGCCAATGGGGATTGAGAGCCCAATATGGCCAGCTTTGGCAAGCATTAATGTAAGTCTAGGAACCGTAGCCATGTGGTTGGATTCTCCAGAAGGTAATGTATGGTAACTGCCTTTTCAAGTATGTTTGAGAATGTGTCACCCAGATACCTTGGAGATTAAGGATAACCCTGAAGGTCACTGACCTCCATTTGTTAACTGTAGCATGCCAGCTAAGCCTTTTCATTTTCAAAATCCTCTTCAAGCTGGTGTAGTACCTACTTTTCAGGAGTGGCTCTGGGCAACATTTATTGGCCTCCTGAAATTCATTTAGCCCCCTTTGAAGATACCTTAAAATTTATAAGCCTAAATGTAGCCATTATAAGACCATTAGTTAAGCAACTTGAGGAAAAGAGGGTTTATTATGTCTTAGAGTTTGAGGGTACAGTCCTTCCTGACAAGGAAGACAGTGCAACAGGAGTGTGAGGTAACTCATTCCATTGAGTTCACTGTCAGGAATAAGTGAGAAATGAAGGCTTGTGCTTAGTTCCTTTTCTAAAGAAATTCTTTTTTTTATTTTATTTTACAATACTATTCAGTTCTACATAACAGCCACAGATTTCCTTGTTCTCTCCCTTCCTGCCCCCTCCCCTTCCCCCCAGCCCACCCTCCTTTCCCACCACCTCCAGATCAAGGCCACCCCCCGAGGACTGAGATCGACCTGATAGACTCAGTCCAGGCAGGTCCAGTCCCCTCCTCCCAGATTGAGCCAAGTGTCCCTGTATAAGTCCCAGGTTTCAAACAGCTATCTCATGCAGTGAGCCCAGGACCTGGTACCACTGCCTAGATGCCTCCCAAACAGATCAAGCCAATCACCTGTCTCACCTATTCAGAAGGCCTGATCCAGTTGAGGGCCCCTCAGCCTTTGGTTCATAGTTCATGTGTTTCCATTCGTTTGGCTATTTGTCCCTGTGCTTTATCCAACCTTGGTTTCAACACAGAAGAGTAACAAGTATAGGTGTGAGATCCAAGATTTGTCTTCACACCAATCTGATTCTAAAGCCTGATTTTTCTCAACATAAAACTCTGGTAGGTCTCACCCATATTTTTTTCAAGAATAAAATAAAAAGAAAGCTTTTCCCTTAAGTGAATAAAAAAACTATTTTTATATTTCATAAATGTATGACAGGTGATATGACTTGAGCAGAGATCCACCTGGTATATTTATTGATGTGTTCAGTATTTTGATGTCTAGTTTCTTGAGTTGTTTACATACTGTGGAGATCAATCCTCTGTCAGATGTGGGGTTGGTGAAGATCTTTTCCCATTCTGTTGGCTGTCTTTTTGTCTTATTGACTGTGTCTTTTGCCCTGCAAAAGCTTCTCAATTTTGAGAGGTCCCATCTTTTAATTGTTGTGCTCAGGGTCTGTTCAGAATTGAGACTTCATCTTGGTGGATTTTTCCTGTGGTAAATATGTAATGTCCTTCCTGATTTATTTTGTTTGATTTTAGTTTGAAGTCTGTTTTATTAGATATTAGGATAGCTACACCAGCTTGTTTCTTAGGTCCATTTACTTGAAAAGTCTTTGCCCAGCCCTTTACTCTGAGGTAGTGTCTGTCTTTGAAGTTAAAGTGTGTTTCTTGTATGCAGCAGATGGATGGATCCTGTTTGTTATCCATTCTGGTGGTCTGTGTCTTTTTATAGGTGAGTTGAGACAATTAATATTGATAGATATTAATGACCAGTGATTGTTAATTCCTGTTACTTTTGTGGTTGTGTTGTCCTTCTTTGGTGTATGTTGGTGTGGGATTATCTATTGCCTGAGTTTTCATGGGTGTGTTTGGTTTCTTTAGGTTGGATTTTTCTTTCTAGTGTTTTCTGTAGGGCTGGATTTGTGGACTAAATCTGGTTTTATCATGGAATATTTTGTTTACTCCGTCTATGGTGATTAAGAGTTTTGCTGGGTATAATAGTCTGGGTTGGCATCTGTGGTCTCTTAGTGTCTGCATAAGATTTGTCCAGGACCTTCTAGCTTTCATAGTCTCTATTGAGAAGTCTGGTGTTATTCTGATGGGTTTGCCTTTATATGTTACTTGGTCTTTTTCCTTTGCGGCTCTTAATATTTTTTCTTTGTTCTGTATGTTTAGTGTTTCGATTATTATGTGGCGAGGGGACTTTTTTTTGGATCCAGCCTATTTGGTGTTCTGTAAGCTTCTTGTATCTTCATAGGTATTGCTTTCTTTAGGTTAGGAAAGTTTTCTTCTATGATTTTGTTGAATATATTTTCTGTGCCTTTGAGTTGGTATTCTTCTCCTTCTTCTATCCCTATTATTCTTAGGTTTGGTCTTTTCATGATGTCCCAAATTTCTTGGATGTTTTGTGTTATGACTTTTTTGTCTTTAGTGTTTTCTTTGACTGACGAATCTATTTTCTCTATTGTGTCGTCAGTGTCAGAGATTCTCTGTTCCATCTCTTGCATTCGGTTGGTTATGCTTGTTTCTGTAGTTTCTGTTCGTTTAGTCAAGTTTTCTATTTCCAGCATTCCCTCAGTTTGTGTTTTCTTTATTGTCTCAATTTCATTTTTCAGATCTTGGATTGTTTCCTTCATCTGTTTAATTACTTTTTCTTGGCTCTCTTTGATTTCTTCCAATTTTTTGTTTGTTTTTTCTTCCATTTCTTTAAGGGGGTTTTTTATTTCCTCTTTAAGGGAGTTTTTCATTTTCTCTTTAAGGGAGTTTTTCATTTCCTCTTTAAGGGAATTTTTTATTTCCTTTTTAAGGGAATTTTGTATTTCTTCTTTAAGGGCCTCTATTATCTTCTTAAAGTCATTTTTAGGGTTGATTTCTTCTGTTTCTTCTGTCTTGGTATGTTCAGATCTTGCAGGTATAGAATCACTAGGTTCTGATGTTGTCATATAGGTCTTTATGTTGTTGCCTGTATTTTTGCACTGGCTTCTACTCATCTCTTCAGGCAGTGTCTGTGTCTGAAGGCGCCTCTCTTGTTCTAATTGTTAGTCTTGGTTCACTAGGAGTTCTTGGTTAAATTGTTGCTGTTGCCTCTGTTTCTTTGGGAGCAGCTTAGTCAAATCAGTGTTAGTGGGTTCTGTGTGTGGGAGCAGTTGTTCCCAGTTGGTGTAGGGTGTGCTTATGGTTTCAGTGGTTGTTAGGTTCGTAGGGGTTAGTTTTTTATGTTTATTTTTTGTTTTTTGGGGGGAGGTTGATGGTGGAGCAGGGAAAGGTAGCTGTCTGGTTGCTGGGACTCTGATGGGTAGGGCCTAGGGGCTAGAGACCTGATCTGTAGATCTGTAGATGGGAGCTTACCTGTTCTCAGTAGGTGAAGTGTATACTTAAGATTCTAGTGATCTGGTTGGGTGGCTGGGCAGCTTCTTCTTTTGTGTTCTCAGGTCACATTTTGCTCATTCGTCAACTCCTCAGCTGATCTTGTTTCCTCAGACTTCAAACTGTAGGATTCTGAATCCTCTCCTGGATGGATTTCAGCTGAGCAGGGTAGTCTCACCAACACCTCCAAGTTGTTGGGTTTCATAGGATCGGCAGCTGGGCCCTGGGTTGGCCTCAGACAGAGTGTTCAGATCCGTTCTGGTCTCACCCCAGGGAGACGGCTTCTTCCCCAGGTGTTGGGATTAAAGGCGTCCCTGTTCTAAGCTCTTGATTAAGAGCTTGTTTTCACTAACTCTTCTTACTTGTGTTTTTAAGAACACGTTCTGATGTTCGCTTCAGCGGCACATATGCTACAACTGGGATGATACAGAGAAGATTAGCATGGCCCCTGCACAAGGATAACACACAAACTCATGAAGCTTTCCATATTAAAATAAAAAGAATGCTTCCTGGTCCTGCTGGGGTTGTCTAATTGCTGCTGTTTTATGACGGAGTGTTGGCGAGTGTGCCCAGTGTTACGGTTTAGTGACAGTAGCTGGTTTATGGTGGTTCAGGCTGCCTAGTCACTTACTGTCCCCAGGTGTGACGCTTCACTTCACTCAGGACCTCTGGAAGAGGTGCTCTTAACCTCTGAGTCATCTCTCTAGCCCTCTGGAATGAGTTTTAAAGGCCCTGGGACATGGTTATTCCTTTCATAATAACCCTCCCTCCACAAGCAGGAAATCAAACTGATATACCACTGGTAAGCTGCAGGTGCATTTATGTATATACACATGTGTGTCTGAAGTGTGTGCACATGTGTATGTGTGCAGGGCTCCTCAGCAGTAGCATCTGGCCATCACCTGTCTATACATGTGCTTAGTTCTTAGCCACTACAAGGCAGATCTCAAGCTATTCCTTCTCCTGTGAAAGTTGGATCCTCATTGGGCCAGTCATTGATCGTACTTCATAGCCAATGAGATGTTACCATTCTTTCTCTGTACCACATGAGTTGCTGTATTCTTCCATTTAGGGAGAAGAAAGAAAACTCTACTCATTCCGTTCCCTTTAACTGTGTCCCTCCTCTTATCCTGTATGCTATAAAAGCGTTGTCTTTAGACACTTCTCTTCTTGGCTGTGAGCCTAGCCTTTAATGGCTGAGCCATCTCTCCAGCCCCAGACACTTCCCAGTGAATGCACAGGGCACAGAGCCTGAATGATGATGCATCACATATACAGCTGAGTGCTGACAGAGGGGTAGAAGTTGAAGACTGTTTCTGAGTCACATCATTTTGAATGTCACTAGGTGTGTTGGACTGAACATTGAATCTCCAAAGATTTCTGCACATGTGACTATGTTATCTTTCAGGACAAAAAGGACGTTGCAGGTTGATTAGGAACCTCAAGATATGAAGCAGGGACATGGTTTCCAGGATAAAGGCACTTGCCACCAAGCTTCAGTCTGATCCTTGGATCCACATAGCAGAAGAAGAGAACCAGTCCCCTCAAGTTGTCCTCTGGCTTCCATCAATGCACTGTGGCACATGGAAATAATACACACAAATAAAACAAACAAACAAACAAACAAACAAATAAATAAATAAATAAAATGCCAGATATGGTGGCATATACTTTTAATCCCAGCACTCAAGAGGCAGAGGCAGGTAGATCTCCATGAGTTCAAGGGCAGCCTGGTCTCTGTGGTGAGTTTCAGTATATCCAGGACCCACATAATGAGACCCTGTCTCAAAAATAAAAACAAAAAAGTGTTAAGATGGAAGGAGAATAAGTATCTCCTGTTGCTGGCTTCAAAGTTGGAGAGGAGAGATCAATAGCAAGTGTTATGCCTGCGTCATGAGCCCCCCAGAGACCACCAGGAGCCTGAGTTCATAAACAAAAGCAAAGAGCCTTTATTGCGAGCTTGAGCTTGGGCTCTCTGTCTGTTCCAACACAGCGGTTGGATCAAGGAGATCCCTGAGCTCAGTTATGGCAGGGATTTTAAGGAGTAAAGGATGGGGGGGGTGGTAATTCCAGACTCAGATGGGGGTTGAACTCCTGATTGGGCAGGAGTGGGGCTCAGAAGTCTTGTCAATCAGGGATTGGTACTGGCATTGCTACAAGGAAATTAGCAACAATGTTAATAATAAAGGAAATGATATACAAGTGATGTGAGCTCTCCTTAATGTTCTGGAGCATCTAGTACTTGTTTGTCTCAATTCTGATTGGTCTCCTGCAGGGTACAGTTTGTGGCTTTTCCTGGTTATTGTAAGGGTGAGGCCGAGTCCCAGTATTGTTTGCTAGTCTGCAGCCTGTCATGGCTGCACTAATGTTAAGCTAGGCCTCTTTACAAGGAGTGTGTTCATCCTCTGAAAGCTTTGAACTGTCTCCAGCTGCTGTCCAGAAAGGAAGGGACAGGGTTCTAACAATGACCCCAGTGAAGAAGAAGAGGAATTCTACCCTAGAGCATCCAGAAAATAACACAGTGCTGATAACCTCTTGTTTTCAGCCCTCTGAGACCCATTGCCCCAGATTTCTGACTTCTTCAACAAGGAAATAAAATGAACAAACACTTAAGCCACTAAGTCTATGGTTTTTATTATGACGGCAAAAAAATTACAAGCAAGCAAGACACTGTGTCCCTCAAGTCTTTCTTCCTGGGGACAACTCTGAGAATGTGGGAGCATTGAAAGCTCCGCCTGATTCTTATCCTGACCTAGAGATGGTTCCAGGAAACAACCAAGTTGGAATGGAAAACACAAGCCAGTGTTCCTCTCTTTTCCTCTTTTTCCAGGAGAGGAACATGGAAAGTACACAGCAGAATGTATACTGTACAAGATATTCTTTCTTCATGACTGCAACAAAATCCTGATGCAGAAAGACTTACCATGAAGAAAGCTTTTGGCTCACAGTTTCTGAGGGTTCCATGGCTGCTGGACTCCATGAACTCGGGAAGAACATCAAGAAGCAGAGGGAGGAGACACAGACTGGGAAGAAGTGTAACCCTCAAGGCATGCCCCCAAGCACCCTACTTCCGCCAGCCAGGTTCCACTTCCGAAAGTTCCACAGCTTCCCACTGCAGCACTGCCAGTCGGGGAGCGCCTATTCACTCACATTTCCTACAGAAACAAGACAAGTAGACTCAGAGAGAAAGCCTGTCTCAAAAACAGAGGAGGAGGAGGGGAGGGGAAGGGGGAGGAGGGGGGAGGGGAAGGAAGAGAGAGGGGAGGGGGAGGAGGAGTCAAATTCAACCCTTATCTACAGAGGGAAGATGTTACATAAACAGGTACTGCTTGCACCAGCTAAGCCTGGTGGACTCCATTCACAGCATGGAACGTACAGAGCACTCACTTCCACACATGTGAACACACTTGTGTCACGTAAATGAGACCATTCAGGATGCATGCTTATGTGTTTACTTACACAAGGGCACTCAACAGCCCAACATATGTGAGAAAAGTAAAGGCAAAACCTCCACCTCCAAAGAGCATTCTCCTCATAGTTGAAGACAAAACTCATTCTTCACATTAGCACAAAAACCTCCCTCTAATCTTTTGTGGAAGCCAAAGTTACATTCTTGGTTTTGCTTTTTTTTTTTTTTTTTTTTTTTTTTTTTTTTTGTGCCTGTCCTGGATCTCACTCTGTAGACCAGGCTGCCCTTGAACTCACAGAGATCTGCCTGGCTCTGCCTCCTGAGTGCTGGGATTAAAGGCCTGTGCCACCGCTGTCCATTTTAAGTTTTAATTACTCTGCCTAAGAGACTCATGAAACAAAAATCGCCTCCCATCTGCAAGCCTCTTGCCCAAGGACAGATGGTTTCTGAAATGCTGGAGGCTATTGTTTATGGAGGTAACAAACCACGTTTTCATCCCCTAAACAAGTTTGGTTGACCCAACTGCACTGGATGTGCTTGATCATGTGGGCGAGAGGCATGCAGACAGGAAGTGCATCAGGATGCATGCTTGCCCTGGTTGGATGTAGGCAAGAGGTACACAGAAAGGAAGTAGTATGTCAAGCTATATGATTGCCCCTGATTGGACCTCATGGGAAATACTGTGGCCTTATGGGTTTGTCTTTTTAAGTCTCTGCAAAATATGACTCATGGCCATTTTCTGAAAATTCAGGAATGGACCTGGCCAGAGTCCATTGTCCTAGTCAGTGTCTAATTAAAGCTTGCTTCAAATTTGGCTCAAAATTGTGGTAGTGGTCTTATTCTCATCTGACAGAATTAACATCTCCCCTTGTAAAGGTGAAAAATTTCTTTGGGGATCATCATGAAATGCACAAATAACATTTCATTTTTATTTAAAATCATAAAAATTTTCAGTATATCTTTTTCATTTCTCATGTTGTTTTTTTTTTTTTTATAATATACAGAATCATCATCCTTGCCACAAAAACTTTTCCTCTCAACTTTTCTAGGTAACACAATTTCTGTTAAGTTACTAGGATTTTTCCCAAATCAGATGTGATGGCTCAAATCTGCAATTCCAGCCATCGGGAGGCTGAGGCAGGAGAATTACAAAGCTTGGGGCCAGCCTGAGATGCAGAATGAGACCCTATCTCAAGACACACACACACAGGGGGTCAGGGGTTTCATTTTCACTTCTTTTAGCCTGCACCTTGATGCTCGACAAGTGTCACTTAAATCGGTCTGAAAACAAAACGCTGGTGGAAATAAGTAAAGACTGAGCTGTAGGAAGTGCTCCGTCGGTAAAGCAGTTGTCCAGCACACATGAAGCACCGGGTGCAATCCCAGCACTGCATGAACTGCCCTTGGCGCTGCAGCCCCGTAACCCCAGGACTTGGGAGATAGAGAAGGATCAGAAGTTCAAGGATCTTGGATATGTAGCAAGTTTGAGGTCAGCCTGGGATACAAGAGAGCCAGAAAGAGGGAGAGAGGAGGGAAGGGGAAGGGGAGGGGGAGGACAGGAGCAGAAAGGAAGGGAAGGAAGGAAGAAGGCTGGAAAGCTCATCTAGAGAGTACTAATTTTTACATGAGGTGATTTGTTACTACAATAGGTTGTTTACACCTTCACAGTACTCCATCCTCAGCTAATCACCTTCATTACAGAAATCTACTGGGCAGGAGAAGGCACTTTGTCAGTTTTCTTGTGAGGAAACTAGAGAAGCCGATAGTCATGGATCCAGTATCTCTAGTAGCACACCTTGAAGATAAGGGCAAGGGAAATTCAAGTATTCATTTAAATATTTATCTCAGTGGTTTAACCAAGGAACAAACAAAACCCAGGGTAAAAGTTTGTGTGCCAGGGCAGTGAACCAGAGTAAAAACTGGAAAAGTAAAGCTTGTAAAGCATAGGGAGCCATCAAAAACTGTTCAGATAAGTACTGTGAATGTGGGGATAGTGTCTGGAATGAAGAAATCAAGACCAAGTTGAAGCATAAATCCAGGTCAGAAACACAGGCGACTGACCTAGGATTACAGCTCCCAGTGTGTGGGCCAACAGAACACAGGCTGCTGGAGCTCACAGAAGTGTCTGAGATATTTTAATTTATATCTTAAATATTTTTGAAAACAGATACAGCTGTCACAGAATACACAAATGTCTACAATTAAACTGTGTGGGCATGCATACCTAAGAAATAGAATAGTTAGATATCTTTGCTATCACTGCTGGGTGTAATTCCACACCTTGAATTCCAGCACTTGGAAGGGAGAGGCAGCCAGATCTCTGTTCAAGGCAAGCCTGGTCTACAGAGCAAACTTCAGGACAGCCAACACAGACTCTCTCTCTCTCTCTCTCTCTCTCTCTCTCTCTCTCTCTCTCTCTCTCTCTCTGTGTGTGTGTGTGTGTGTGTGTGTGTGTGTGTGTGTGTGTGTGTGTGTGTGTGTAATATTTCTTTCCTGAGGATATGGGGGATCAGAACTTCTACATTACAAACATGCTAGGCAAGGGCAAAGATGCAGCTACTCAGGTGAGAATTAGAAGATTTCATGGAAACCAGAGTAGAACAAAAGCAAGGGGCCAGGGCCTCCAGCCTCTCCATACCGAGTGACACAGCTGAGGCCTTTATTCTCAGCCCTGGCTTTACAGGCCCTTGTTCTCTCTCTGGATTCATCGCAGAGCCCTGTAAAGCCAGCAGATCTTGCTCTAAAATCAGTGACTATCAACTGTGGGGCATGGTGGCACACACTTTTAATCCTAGCCCTGAGGAAGCAGAAACAGGTGGGTGTCTGTGAGTTCTGGGCCAGTCTGGACTACACAGAGAGACTGTCAAGAATGAAAAGGAGAAATTTAAAAAAGGAAGGAAGGGAGAGAAGAAGGAAGAAAGAAAGGAAGGGAGGGAGGGAGGGAGGGAGGGAGAGAGAAGGAAGGAAGGAAGGAAGGAAGGAAGGAAGGAAGGAAGGAAGGAAGGAAGGAAGGAAGGACATCTTCAATATAAAGCAGAGCCTTTATGAGTGAGCAAATTCAAATGAAAAACTCACTATCTCTGATTTCTCTGTTGCTGTCTAGAAGTTTCACCAAAAATGAATTCCAGCTCAAAAACAAATGCAGTCACATCTGCATCTGACACCTTTGTCTCTTCATTGCCTTGATTTTCAATAATGGCTCTTAATGGTTCAAGAATTTTAGCTTTTTGAGAAACTCACAGTCTAAGGAAAACAGACAAACATTTAATGGCTGTAACAAAACATGAAGTATGGTGCTAGAGCATTTGAGACAGATTTCAGAAATTATGTTAAAAAGGTTTCCATGAGAAAGAATGGGGAAGATGACTGTAGGCAGCAATGGGTGTGTGGCTGAACATACAGAAACAGCCCTGTTAGACTGTCATTTCCAGAAGTAAACAGTAAAGACATTTGGTTATAGAACTTTAACAATACACAAGGTATTCACTAATGATTAGGCATTCCCCCTAACCAGCTATTTTAGTTTCAACCAAACAAAATTTGTAGTGCCCCTTTAAGGAAAGTTGCGAAATAGAGATCATGGAGGAATAGGGGAGAGATTGTGGAAGTCAGTCTCCAGGCTCTGGGTCACAGTGTGACAAGGATACGCTATTCCATCTGTGTCTCTGGGAGACTCGGGACCACAGCATTTTGCCCACATGGCCAAAAGGCAGAATTTCCCTGGTTGCAGATGATGACAAACCAAATATTTAAACATCAAGCAGACTCCAAGGTCAGAGCAAACAGCTAATGTTTGGGCAAATCAATCACTTGAAACTTCTCATCTGTGAAACAGAAAACTGCCTGTCTCTCGGTCCTTTTGTGCAGATCAGCTTATAGTGTTGCTACATGACCACACATGTTCAGCAGCCAAGCAAGAGGCTTAGTCACCCCTTATGTCCTACATAATCCCTGCGCTGCATGGCGGTGTAATTTACACAGTGTGATCACGCAGTCCATGTGCATGCATGGCACAGCTCCTAAGCCCATATGTGCACGTGCGGGGGCATCCATAAAAAGCAGGTCACAGACTCCTCCCCCCTTCTCCTTCTTCCTCTCTCTCCATACACAACCTCCCATAGGCCTAAAGCACATCCCCCTCTGTTCCTTCTCCTAATAAACTCCTACGGTGGGTTTTGTCATACCTCCTGGCTTTTCTCTCGTAGTAAACAGTGCTGCTTAATGAATAACACAGCACCACATAAAACTAACCCTTGTAGGTAAAGAACGTAGGACGGTGTTTGATTTCAGAAAATGATAGAGGCCATATATATTCACGTGTCTAATTGAGACACAGATGTTTGCTTGCTCCCTTGATTTAGAGAGACCTTATGATCCCATTTGCCATTTGTTTGCTCTGCAAACCTATACAGCTAAAAGCTTTGAGTGCACAGAATATGGTGTCAGAATGCCAACCTTTTCAATTCTAAATGAGTAGGACTTTTTAACACAAGTTCCAAATGTGAACATTTCATATTGGCAATTACTTCCAAATAAGCAATG
Organism: Peromyscus maniculatus bairdii; assembly: GCF_049852395.1. Taxonomy (NCBI): domain Eukaryota; kingdom Metazoa; phylum Chordata; class Mammalia; order Rodentia; family Cricetidae; genus Peromyscus; species Peromyscus maniculatus. The sequence continues at coordinate 29,293,919 of NC_134856.1, forward strand.
TTTTAGAATGATTCTTCTACTCGGTTCAGAATTATGCAGTGAAACCCCTCCTGAGGGCTCTAAACTTTAACAAATGACTGAAATCTAAGCAAAGGTTTCCTATTCTGTGTTTTTCCAGCCAGTTTCTAATTCCATCCTTAAAGACAACCAGGGAGCCTTTTCAGAAAAAAAGCCTGTCTCAAGTTCTGCTCTGTCCCTCACTAAGGCTTTCCTTTAGATGGAACAAAGTCTCAAGAATGCAGCACGTGTTTCTGAACCGTCCCCAGTCCCTACAACTTCCGGAATCCTCCTCATGATCCACTAAGACCAGCCAAATTAGGGAAGCCAACAATCCTCCACTACCCTCCTCTGCATCCCTCCCACCACGCCCTTCAGTAACCTTGGTTACAGTCACGCCCTCCTCCGTAGCTGCCCAATCATAAAGGTCTGAGGTCTGACTTCACAGAAAACAGCTAAAGAAGAGAAAGTGTCAAAATCTTGATTTGGTTCATTTTCTTGGCTGTTCAGTGATTTTTCACTGATGAAAATGGCCTGTCCGAGCAACAGGAAAAACTGGAGGCGATGGATCCAACCCCTGGTCATACTCATTTATATAATTAGCATCCTGATCTTGGTTACCTTGTGTATTTTGAAATATCACAATGTGAAGGTAAGAGGGTCCAGCACCTTTACCCTTTCTTAGTCTGTTTGGCAGGATCCCTTTGTCAGCCTTTAATGCTTGGGGGGTCAGAAAAACATTTCATCTCTGAACATTAAACAGACCCGTCTGATTTCACTTTGCCGCTACAAGTGCAGGTGGAACCTGGTGGAGAAAAACAGTTAACGTTGCTGCTTAGAATGCTTCGCCGGTACCCATCAGTTCCCAGAAAACTATTCTTGCCGGGCGTTGGTGGCGCACGCCTTTAATCCCAGCACTCGGGAAGCAGAGCCAGGCGGATCTCTGTGAGTTCGAGGCCAGCCTGGGCTACCAAGTGAGCTCCAGGAAAGGCGCAAAGCTACACAGAGAAAAAAAAAAACTATTCTTGAAATCACATCTGCTGTGCAGATACTGGGCTTGACCAGATCAGATAAACTACCTTGAGAGCTACGTTCTGGATTTTATAAGCTTTTAGCCTGCTTCCTGGAACGAAAAGATTCCCGTTAGTTGGACTTTGCTAATTGTTTTTATGTTGGAAGTTCCATCTTTTGTTTCTTTCTTTAATGAGATAAAGTCTCATGTAGACCAGGCTGTTTTGGAACTTGCTTTGTAGCCTAGGATGGTTCTCCAACCTCCACATTCTCAGGGCTTCTGTTTATTCAACACTGAGGGTGGAACCCAGGGCTTTGAGCACTTGAGGCAAGCAAGCATTCTACCAACTGAGCTACATTCGCCCCTTGAAGTTACTCCTCAGCCCCTTGAAGTTACTCCTCAGTCAAAACAAAAGTTTTACAAAAGTTCCTCGTGTATTTGTTTCTTTTTTTTTTTTAATGTATTTGGTGTTGGTGTATTCATGGGATGGCCCACTTGTGGAGGTCAGAGCACGGGCCAGTTAGGGGAGTTGTTCTTTCCTTCCATCATGAGTGCTGAGTGAGGACTGAGCTCAAGAGATCAGTGCAGTGTTGGAGGCAAGCCCCTTACCTGAGTCATCTCTCCAGCTGCCTTTTGTTACTTGTTGATGTCACAACATGACGTCGTGTGACATTACTAAAGTATTACAAGCTGGATACCTAACATATCCGTAATATATGTATAAAATGAACTTAGAATTATTAATAATAATAACCGGAAAGTACTTTATTATTTTAGAAGAGTTATGACATACCATGTACATGACCCCCCCTTTTGAGTGTGGAAAATATTTTAGTTAAACAATATGTCCAAACGTGTCTGGAGGGTCATTTTGTTCACTAAACTTTTGTTGGCTTTTCTTATTATAGTCCACATAGTTATTTAAGACTCTTATAATATAACATTAAGTATTTCTCATTTGTTAAGTTTTTTGCCATTTAAAATATATCCACCCAAATTTAGGTATAGCAATCGTAATATAAATATAATTTCCTCACTTAGTATATTCCTTGGAGTACTTAATTCACTTAGTATTCTCTTAGTTGTGAGCTTCAAGCGTAGTTTTGTGATACCTCAGTAAAATTCCCCACTCTATCCCCTACAGACAAAGAGAGGTTTAAACCAGGATTCCTAAGTGTAGATAAGAACTTAGACCCCCTTTCCCCAGGTGGCTGTATCTGCTACAGGGACTTTGGAAAACAGTCAGGATATTCGACCAAAAGACTAAAAAGGGAGGCGGGTTAAAATAAATTATATGGTCTGTGTCTTTAAGAACTAGCCTCACAAAGAAAGGGGAGAGCTCCTTCCCACCTCCCTGCTGTGAGTGAGAGGTTTGGAAGAGCCTCCCTGGAGACTTGTAAACTTAGAAAACACCTTACTTTTGCATTCTGTACCTAAAGTCTTCAGTGGGGGCTTTGGGGACTGTGATTTAGGCCAGGCCAGTTTCAAGTCCCCAGAAATGATGGCGCCAGCCCCAGGAACAAAAGAACAGAGTCAGGATGTCTGATGGTAACCAATTAACCACGAGATGCCCCTCTCCAGAGATAACAAGACCTGACCCCGGAGAGAAGTTGTAAAACTCCTGACAAGGCAAACAGACAAGCTAAAATAAGATAAAGTCCAGGCCCGGGAAAAACTTGACCAATCAAGGATGGACCCGTACTAACCCCCTCCCCTCTAAGAAATTTTATGGGTTTTGCCTATAAAAACTAACTTCCCCAAGAAAGAGGCACTCCTCCCTGCCTCACTGTATTGGGTGTAGGAATGAGTCCCTGTCTAGACTTGTATCTGCAGAATAAACCTTGCTGTTGCATTCTGGACATCCAAAGGTCTACGGTGGACTCTTTGGGGGGTCACAATCTGGGCATAACATTTGGTGCGTTGGCCGGGAAACCCCAGAGACCCCACCGGGACCCTCAAGGGTCCAGAGGTTTATTGACATCTACCGGTAAGAGCGCTCTCTGTCTTGTCTCTGTCTCTGTCTTGTCTCGTTATGTTTTGCGCCGGTCGACTGATTTGTACTTTGAAGGATTTGTACTTTGCGGGCTCGATTTGTACTTTGCAGGCTCTCACTGGGACAGACGTGTCCGGACAGTGATCCTGGGAGGGAAAGAGATACGTCTCATTCCCTCATTTGGGCAAGGGACCCCCTAGTCCCGAGCCATTTGGGGCCACCTCAGAGGTGACCATTTGATTTTGGGAGTCTCCTCCAGGGAGTGCTTAGGAGAGGAGCATCTTTGGGTACCTTTCCCCATGGTGGGAAAAAGTGCCACTTTGTATTTTGTCCCGGGAAATTGTTAGAGCCATTTTGTGGGGTTTTTTGTATGTTTTATTATGGTCATTGTTACTTTACACTCTGTTTCTCTTCCAAGAAATAAGGTACATGTCTGATTGACAGGGATGTGAAAGCCCCCTGATGTCTGTTTGATCAAGGACAGAGATCCTCAAGTCTGGATTGTTTATGGTGTGATTGAGACTGGAGGATCACTCTCCACAGAGCACATCAGGCTGTCATTGTTCTTGGAGCTTTGTTGGTTGTCTCGTTGGGGCAAAGTTTTTCTTTCGTGTGCCCTTGGTCTTGTATGTAGTGTGTTAACTGTTCTCATTGTTGACTTGACTGTGACGGACGCTATGGGACAGTCCCCTTCTTCTCCACTAGACCTTTGCCTAACCCACCAGAAGGATGTGCGAGCCGCAATTGAGGGGTTGCTTGCTGTGAGTGAGGCCACCATCATCTCAGTGCTGATGTGCTGGTACTTGAATTGTCTGTGTAAAGATCATCTGTTTCTGCTACTCACCTCCCTCCCTCCCTAGCTCTCTTGCTATCAGGACTGCAGGCAGCTGGCTGCTCTCACGAGGGTGGGGGTGCGTGCTCTCGGTACAGGCGGGCTAAGATTCTCATGTCCTGCTCTGGACAAGACAATGGCTGCCTGCAACTGACAACTGTGTGAACACTGAACAGAGAATCTGACTTTAGTCAGAGGAGTTAACAAAAACTTTTTTTTCAGGAACACTGGCAGCCAAGGACATACTTTATGACCACTGTTCCCCCTCCCTTCCTTTACTGTGATAACTTCAAGGTTTCTTCTGCCAGCCAGGAATTTCTCTTGTTAACCCTTCTCTGTCCTGGTTTTGCTTAAAAAAAAAAAAAAAAAAAAAAAAAAAAAAGGTTACCAGTTCAAGATACTAGGAAAATTATGCTTTTGTTTCCACAGGAAAAACAAAAATTTACATGGGTTTTGGTCATTTGAGTTCAATGTGTTACAAATACTTGCCATCATTTAAAAAATTGGTTTCAAATTATTGTTGGTTAAGATAAAAGTTTAAATAAATGATTTTTGATTTAAAAAAAACAGTTTAAGATATAAAAATTTAAAGGCTTAAACATGTCATGAGGTTTAAATATATGATATTTTGGGTCTAAATAAATAGTTAAAAGATATAAAAATATAAAACTTTAAAGTTCAACTTTAAAGTTTAAATAAATTATAAGATTTAAATAAGGTTTATATAGGGTCTAAGATATAAAGATTTTATATAAAATGCAAGCTATTAAAATAAGTTATAAAGGTCTGGCTCCAAGAATAAAATGTCACTGCCTATGATTGATAAGCTACCATGGCTATGTTATAAGTTTAACTAACAGTTTCTTGTTTATGGTATAGTGCTGATGCAAATTCAGAGTTCTTCTTGTTATGGTATATGCATGTATTTCTGTTCTTGTTTAAAATATTGCAACTTTACAATATATTCTAGAGTACTGAGGGAAATCACAAGAAGGACTTTGGTAAGAGTTTCTGTTTTAAAGGAAAAAAAAATAAAATTTGTCTAGCGTAAATGTTTGAGGGATCAAAGGAATGGACTGAAGGTACATGGAAGGTTGTAGAAGGTCAGAGGGGATGTGATGTAAACTGTTTGTTATGGTTTCTTATACCTGCAAATACTGAATTTAAAAGTTAATTCTTATTTGTTTTCATCTTAAAAATGGCTAATGATTCTGCAAACTGCTTATGTATGTATGTATACAGGCATGTGACTTGAAAATGAAAGCAAGCTTTAACTGTATGTATGTATGTATATAACTTGGATCCAACTGTGTGTATGCGTGCAAGTTATTGTTTAAAAAAAAAACGAGCTTTAAACAGCAACCACGTGGCTCCCTTCATCTTGGCTGGTGACCTCATGGGCAGCCATGTGGCTGGCAGCCATCTTTTACTAAGGTTATAAAGATCTACTCGGGTTAATACCTAATACTTATGTCCTTACCAAGTGTTCAACAGCAAGTTTCTAGAGAATTTAAATAGATGGAAACATATGTTTAATAAATAAGGTATTTGATTAATATTAAAGTTGCACATCAATGCTTTTATATACAGGAATATACCTTGCTCTGGCACCCAAACTTTGCAACATAAAGGAATCATAGGAAACAGCTGAGATTTGCAAATGTATGGCAGGACTAGAGTTCCAAAAAGAGTCTAGTTGCAATGGTGAAAGACATTTGAGAGATCTCAGTCTTTTAAAAACAGTTTTTAAAAAAATGTTTCTTCTTACCCAAGGTATGTTCAGGCTTCAGAATGTTATATAATGATATTTTATTTTGGTTTCTTTACTGAACCTGTATTTGATGCTAGAAGAGCTTCAACTTAAAAGCATTGTTTTTAGGCTACTTTTGTAGACTATTAAAGAACATAAATAGTCAGTCATAAATAATTGAGTTTTTTTTTTAAAATTATAATCAGGATAAATAAATACTGATATAATATTACAGGGATATGTTTACTTATTTACTCAGTCCTTTGCATATGTTTTCAGGGTTGAGCTTGAAACAAGTAACTAGAATCAAAGTTTGTCTATTCAGATACACTTGGACAGCCCTCATACTTCAGAGATCTGCAGAATATGGCATTTAAATGTTGATCTAAAAGCTTATTATATCAGACAGGCTTCCAATCCTAGCAGTGACCCAAGGTCTCCAAAGAAGATTACATACAAGGCACCACAACGTCTCTGCCTGGATCATGGCTACACTGACCACAGGGCAAGATGCCCCAATGCCTGGCTTACCCGAGAGCTGCAGAAGGAGGTGGCGCATTTTTGGGAGCTGCTGATGACTCAAGGACTCTCAGCCTCTGCCCTAAGAGGTCTAAAGGTAAAAGAGAACAGTCCTGGAGATGCTCTGTCAGTGGTATCATCTCCTCCCACCCCAGCTTCACCCTAGTCTCCTCCTCCACACAATGGGGAGCTGGAGCCCTCCTTCTCCCCCAGTGCTGAGCCCCAGATTGGGCCTGAGGAGGCCATAGAGAGGCTACAGGAGTCGAAAAAGATTATTGCCAAGATAAATGAGACTTAAAAAAAAAAATCCTCCTAAGACAAAAGCCCTCAGAATGGAGAGAGAAACATTGCTGGCTAAGATGGGCATGGCTGTCCGAGAGGATGGTACTGTACTGTAAAAGACTCCCTACCTGGTAAATCTAAATGAGGACCCCTTGATATCTGAATGTCTTCCCTACCATATCAAAGATAATGTCACCAGGGTTGGCCAGGTAGATGTAGATATCAAGTTGACTGGACAGTTCATCTGGGAGCAACATTGTCTCTTCCGAAGCATCCCCCAGCCTGATAAAAAAATGATGGTCACATTAGAGCCTGGTAAAGGAACTGATGGGAAGCTTGTGATGGAACTGCTGGTGCTGAAGTCAGGAAACAGGATCGTAATGGGCTGGATGGTGAAAGAAGATTGATGCTGTTCTGACTGGTGCCTCCAACGCTCTAGAGACCTGGGTAGGGATTGGTCCCTGTAATTTATAGGATTGGAAGCTTCTTGGTCTGCACTCAGATATTATCCTTCTCAGATTTCTGATAGTACTGATGGCTAGGCTAGCTCCAACTTTGTCAGCATGGGAGCATCAATCAGATCCTTCTGCAAGGAGATAACTAGCTTGTTAGTTCACTTTTACGATAAAAAAAAAAAACTTCTAAGCTTTGATGATCTCAAAAAAAATGATTTAAGATAAAATATATTTCAGATTACTCTCTTGTTCTATGGTTCAGAGCTTAACATTTAGGAGCCCTGATGAGCTGGTAGAGCAATGACTACTTATTGTTCAGTTACAAGCTCAACATTTTAAATTTGTTTTAGATGTCATCTAAATATATATAAATATAAACCTAAAAGTGCTTCTCATGAGGCCAAAAATCTCTGTCCAATTTATACCTGGCTTTCTGGACAGAAGAAAAATGCACAAGCTTTTAACCCAAATCTGTAGTTCTTGTTGGGACTCAAAGGTATGAGTCCACTTCTGCTGTTTTACAGATACCCATTACCTGCTTTGTTTACAATATAGATTTCAGTACAAATTAGTAATACTAACGTATCTAAAACTTTTATGTCATTTTGTAAGTAGGCCTCAAAGGATCAAAAGAGTCATAAAACCTAGACCCACTTCACAGAGGTCGGAAGGACCCCAGATAAGTATTCCTAAAGATAGTATTTTCCTCTCTCATAGTTTTGGGACTAGTGCTTTTCCCATTACTAAAGATATGGACCTAGGGGTTCCAAATAAGTTCATAAATTTTAACTTCTGTTTCTAGTTTAAATTTGTCTCAACAGATCTCCATTTGGCTGGCAGTCACCTCCAAGCTTCAGTTGCTGACTGCATTGCTCCAGACGACTGTGAGCTCCAGACTTGCTAAAAGCTGACATGGACCAGCCCAGCTAACATGATTCTTCCCTGTCCCTATGGGGTCAGGCAGCTACATGCTTCTGACAAATGCCCCTTGCCCAGTCTTTGACCAGCATTTCAGCTTTCTGCCCCATGCCCGACAACTGCGCCCCAGTGCCAGCTTGAAGCAGTTCCAGAAGAAAACACTTCGTCCATTTTCCCTCTTCAATAAGGCTGAAATGCTGGGTCAAAAAAAAAGCTCCCTAACATAGAGGCAAGTCTAATAGGGCCCACTATGATCCTCATTATCTTACTCAGGCCCTATACCCTTAACAGACAAGTACAATTTATAAAACAGGCTTGGCAGCATATAACTCATGGTACAACGGAGTTATACACAAGTCAGGACCACCAAATATGAGTCATATGCAGACCCCGAAGTGAGGACATGGGAATCTCTTAAATTAGAGCAAGTTAGGGGCTCATGATTGAGCCCCTCTAGGAACAAAGAAAGGGGGGAAATGTGATACCTCAGTAAAATCCCCCACTCTATCCCCTACAGACAAAGAGAGGTTTAAACCAGGATTCCTAAGTGTAGATAAGAACTTAGACCCCTTTTCCCCAGGTGGCTGTATCTGCTACAGGGACTTTGGAAAACAGTCAGGATATTCGACCAAAAGACTAAAAAGGGAGGCGGGTTAAAATAAATTATATGGTCTGTGCCTTTAAGAACTAGCCTCACAAAGAAAGGGGAGAGCTCCTTCCCACCTCCCTGCTGTGAGTGAGAGGTTTGGAAGAGCCTCCCTGGAGACTTGTAAACTTAGAAAACACCTTACTTTTGCATTCTGTACCTAAGGTCTTCAGTGGGGGCTTTGGGGACTGTGATTTAGGCCAGGCCAGTTTCAAGTCCCCAGAAATGATGGCGCCAGCCCCAGGAACAAAAGAACAGAGTCAGGATGTCTGATGGTAACCAATTAACCACGAGATGCCCCTCTCCAGAGATAACAAGACCTGACCCCGGAGAGAAGTTGTAAAACTCCTGACAAGGCAAACAGACAAGCTAAAATAAGATAAAGTCCAGGCCCGGGAAAAACTTGACCAATCAAGGATGGACCCGTACTAACCCCCTCCCCTCTAAGAAATTTTATGGGTTTTGCCTATAAAAACTAACTTCCCCAAGAAAGAGGCACTCCTCCCTGCCTCACTGTATTGCGTGTAGGAATGAGCCCCTGTCTAGACTTGTATCTGCAGAATAAACCTTGCTGTTGCATTCTGGACATCCAAAGGTCTACGGTGGACTCTTTGGGGGGTCACAATCTGGGCATAACAGTTTGAAAGTGCCATGAACCTTTAAGACCAATTCTAATCTGCAGTGTAAACTGCTAACTCCCCAAGTTGAGTCCCTCAAGTTCTGACAGGGATGTTTAATGGAGGATGTGCGGGTGAGCCTGTCAAAAAATGCACTTGGATATGCAAGTCTGGACCTCAGAACAGTTTCAATTGCAGGTACACGTCTTGTTTAATCTACTCTCTGCCATAATAAAGGGCCGTGGAGACAGCTCAGCAGGTGGAGCAATAACCAGGAAACCCGACCACTTGAGTTCCCTCTCTGTGACCCACCTGACTGGCATCTATGGCAAGATGGGAGGTGGACACGGAATTGCCTGGAAGCTCGCCAGCCAGCTGCCTCCACTCTGCAGCACAGCAGCAGAAACAAGAGACGCCCTGGTTCCTAAGCTGGAAGGAGAGCTGACTCCCCAGAGCTGACCTCTGACCTCCACACATGCACACCTGCACACACACACACACACACACACACACACACACACACACACACACACACAGAAGCACATGTGTATACCATGAACTGAGTGCCTTCAACAGGAATTTGTGTTTTCAGTCTTGAAAACTATTTTGGAGTCAGATATCATGGGGACCAGAGGGTTGCTGTCTAGGGAAGGTACTCTCAGGTTGCAGATGGCCATGCCCTTGCTGAATCCTCAGGTGGTTGAACGATCTCATTTTGAGATCGCCAGCCCTATGAGACTATGACCTCATTTCACCTAAGTCACTTCCCATCAGCCTTATCTCCAAATATGGCCGTTTGCAATAGGGGTTAAGTTCCGACCTCTAAAGGGGAGCACACCTAGGTACTAATGGTCAGACTTTAGACAGTGTCCGCAGTTAAAGAATGCTTGAGATCAAGGACACACAGAAGGAGCAGCAAGGGACCTGGCACCAGCATTTCCCAGGAATTCACAAGGAACCAATGAAGTGAATGCCCGGGAGGAGGGTCTCGAGGGGACATTCTGAATAGTGTGCACTGTTGCCAACCTGCCTATCACTCTTCACAAGGAGAAAGGTCAGTGGGAGCTTAGTGATTACTGGAGCTGGGAGGACCAAACCCAGAACAGAATTGTTGAAGTACGAATGTGTGGTGAAAACTTAGAATCCGGAGAATATATGAGTTTTGAAGATTTTGACTCCGAAGGAGCCGAGAAATGATAGCACAATAGGTAGAGGGGACTGAGAAGATCAAAGAAAGGTTTTGTTTTTGTGTTCAAGGTTAGAGGCTTAACTGGGGCATTTCCTCAAAATTTTAGCTCATAAACAGCAAACGAGAATCGGATACAGAAAGCAAATAACACACTAGGAATGGGCAGAGATACTATGCAAATGTTCTTTTTGTTTGTCTTTGAGGAGAAGGATGAGGAGGAGGGTTCTTTTGTCAGGCTGTCCTGGAGCTCACAGAGACCCTTCTGCCTCTCAAGTTACTGGGACTAAAGGTGTGTGCTACCACACTCTGTAACTCCAGCCCCAAAAATCTAGCACCCTCTTCTGACCTCAGCAGGTACCCACACTCACACAAGCACATATTCACACACAGACACACACATACATAGAATTTTTTAAAAAGTAAATCTTTTTTTAATTGCTACTAATTATTTGGGAAATACCAAGCAGTATCAGTAATCTAATGAAAATTTAAGACAAAAATATTGATCTTTATAGTTTTAATATCAGAATCTAAACCAATGTGTTCTTTTGTTTTTCAAGGTTGGAATACATGCTAAAGCATGGCTTATTGCTGGTATCTTTATGCTGTTGACGGTACATGTGTCCTTCTGGGGGATTCTGCAACACATGATGCATTACACACAACCCGAACTTCAAAAACCTATTATGAGGTCAAATCTTAATGTATTTGCTATTACTACTATTGACTGACTTAAATCATAAAGATGATATTAAGTGTTTTTTATGTTTTACTTTCTGTAGGATTCTTTGGATGGTCCCAATATACAGTTTAGATAGTGTAAGTATATTTTATTGTATTTCGTTAAGAATTCTTTGGCTGGAGAGATGGCTCAGTGGTAAGGAGTACTTTTCTCTTCTAGAGGACCCAGGTTCAATTCCCAGCACCCACATGGCAGCTCACAACTATAACTCCAGTCCCAGGGAATCCAATTTCTGATCTCTGTAGGCACCAGGCATGAACATAGCACATATGCATACAAGTAGACAAAATACTTATGCACATAAAATAATAAAGTAAATAAATCTTTTTAAAAAATGTTTTAGGACACCTTTTTTTTCTGGTTTTTTGAAACAGGGTTTTTCCATGTAGCCCTGGCTGTCCTGGAACTCATACTGTAGACCAGGCTGGCTTCATACTCAGAGACCCACCTACCTCTGTCTCCCCAGTGAGTGCTGGGATTAAAGGCGTGTGCCACCACCACCTTGCTTCTTTTCTGACACAACTATGCTTACTAAAGAATGCTTAATAGCCAGGCAGTGGTGGTGCACGCCTTTAATACCAGCACTCGGGAGGCAGAGCCAGGTGGATCTCTGTGAGTTCGAGGCCAGCCTGGTCTACAGAGTGAGATCCAGGAAAGGCACCAAAACTACACCCTGTCTCCGGAAAGAAAAAAAAAAAAGCTTAATAAAGTAATAAACACATAATATTGACTTTTAAAAAGAGATTAATAGTGAAATTTTTCATAGTTTTTTGTGGGTTTTTTTGTTTTTGTTTTTGTTTTTTGGGTTTTTTTTTTGAGACAGGGTTTCTCTGTGTAGCCCTAGCTGTCCTGGAACTAACCCTGGAGACCAGGCTGGACTCAAACTCAGAGATCCACCTGCCTCTGCCACCTGAGTGCTGGGATCAAAGGTGTGTGCGCCATCACAACCCAGCTTTTTCTTTCTTTCTGTTTTTACTTATTATTTGTCTTTATATTTTTGAGATAGGGTCTCACTACGTAGATCTGGCTGTCCTGGAACTCACTATGTAGAGCAGGTTGGGCCCGAACTCACAGAGAGCCCCCTGCCTCTGTCTCCCGAGTGTTGGTATTAAAGACGTGCGCCACTGCAACTGGCCAAGTTCACATGTTGTTAGTGTTGGTGAGGAAGATAATATAGTGAAAAATGCAGATGTTTCAGACATTTTTTAAATATATATTATATATATTTATTTATTATATATTCAGTGTAATGTCTGCATGTATCCCTGCAGGCCAGAAGAGGGACCAGATCTCATTACAGATGGTTGTGAGCCACTATGTGGTTGCTGGGAATTGAACTCAGGACCTCTGGAAGAGCAGTCAGTGTTTTTAACCCCTGAGCCATCTCTCCGGCCCTGTTTCAGACATTTTAATGTGTAGCTGTTTTCTTTGCTCAGTTGCTTAAATTTAAGATTAGTGGCTCTTAATCTTTTAAATAATGAAATATTGTAATTACCCTCCTCAATAAGTAGCCACAAGAGAATACTTTCCCACCCCAGGCATCAAAATGTGCTGATGCTCTGTTCCCTTATATAGAATGGTTAGCATCAGCATATGGACTAGTGTGTCTCCCCTGTCCTTACGGTCAGCTCTAGATGGCTTATGACACCTGATAGAATATCAGTGTCATACACAGGTAAGGGGACCTCTGTGAGTTCAAGGCCAGCCTTGTCTGTATAATGAGTTCCAGAATGCAGACCTGGGGTCAGGGGCTGTTACAAATATTTCTGCTCCAGGGTTGGCTGAACCCATAGATGCAGATTCTCATAAGGATGCTGATAGTTCGCTATCATGCTTTTTAGTTATTGTCTTTTATTTGTACACCACCCCACCCCAAAAAAAGAAAATAAAAGGAAAAAACACTTTCCACAGTAGACACAACTAAAGAAAATGGCTTTAGCCAGGTGTGGTGTTGCATGCCTTTAATCCCATCACTCAGGTGGAACACTTAAGTTGGAGGCCAGCCTGCTGGACATAGTAAGTTCCAGGACATCCAGGTTACATAGACCCTATCTGGAAAGAAAAAAGGAAAAAATGCCTTCAGTAGCATTTTCTGAATCAGTAGCATTTCTCTTTAACATCTGTGCTTTTCCATAGTGGTTGGCCTTAAAATTCCCCCAAGTTGGAATCTATGCCGATACCTGCAGAGACTGCTATGAAGCTTACACCATTTATAACTTTATGATCTTCCTGACCAATTATTTAACAATTCGGATCCCAAATGTAATGTTATACCTGGAAGCAAAAGAGCAGGAACAGCATCTCATTCCACTCTTCTGCTGTCCGCCGTGGGCGATGGGAGAGTAAGTGTGTTTGGTTTTAACGGGCCTCTGTGTGGGTCTGAAATATCAGTCAGCTCTCTGCAAGGGGCGGGGACAGTAGGCAGAGCTCTTACCCTATGTAGCACATAATACAGTTTGAAAGATAATAAAATACATTATTACAATGTACATGTTGAAAGATAATAAAATACATTATTACAATGTACATGTTGAAAGATAATAAAATACATTATTACAATGTACATGTTGAGAGGGTTTTTTTTTTTTATTTTTTTACATTGCTTACCACAATAGAAAAGTTCATCAATGTATTAGGAAATATTTAATCAGCATTTTTTTTTCAGTTGGGAACTGGAGCCTAAATGATTGTGCACGTGATCATACAGCTAATTGTCTTGTACTCGTCTCCCTGTTGAGACAAAGTCACTGACAAAAGCAACTTAGGAACACAGTTGAGGGTGCAGTCCCTCATGGTGGGAAAGGCACGTGGCAGGTGCATGATGTCATACTCCATCTGCTGTCAGGAAGCAGAGAGAAAAGCCAGAACTCAGCTCACTGCCTCGTGTTCAGTCCAGGGCCCCAGCCTGTGGATCGCCGCCCACCCTCAGGGTAGTTTGCCTGTCCCAGGAAATCTTTCTGTAAACACATTCACCAGGAAGCTGCATCCTAAATGTCAATGCTTTATACACGTGCGTGTGCACAAGCTCACAGTTCATTTGTGCCTCCGTTTTTCTCCTGTGTTAGTTAGAGCCATCACTATCAGTTCTAACAGCAAAGCTCCTGAGATAATCGGTTTTATTTGACTCACAGACTCAGTTCATTTGGTCCTGTTGATTTGCAGTGTATCAGGGCAAGAGTGGGAAACAGGAAAAGACCAAGATCCCAGCACCTTTTTCTGTTCCTTCTGTTCTGTGTTGCACTATAGTGGAGCTGAAGGGAGGCTTTAGGAGATAAAGTTACTAAATAATTTCAAAGTGGTCTTCAGATTTCCGTGTTGCCACCACATTCTTACCCTACTATCATTTAGGAGAATGAAATTGGCAGAAATCAATATAATTAGTGTCAGCTGTCAACGTGATTTTAATTTGGAGGCTTTGCGATGTTCTGATGCCACTGAATAGTTGAGATGTTATGTTCTCTTTCTTCTGCAGAATGCTGCTCTTTCGATGCAAACTGGGAGTGCTGCAGTACACTGTGATCAGACCAATTATCAGTCTTATAACATTGTAAGTATGGCCTTCCTTTAGCTTTTTTTAAATCTTTATGATACATAACTGGGAATATAGCTCAGTTGATAAGAGTGTTTGCCTTGTATGCACAAAGCCCTGGGTTTAATTCTCAACATGACAGAAAACAAGTGTAGTGATTCATGGCAAATAATCCTAGCACTTGAAGGTAGAGGCAGGAGAATTGAGAGTTTAAGGCCAGACTGGGCCCTGTCTTAAAAAAAAAAAAAAACAGTTGATGTTCTTAAATGGAAAAAACAAGTAGAAGAACAATGTTGATTAATAGTGTAAATACATATATAAAAGCCGGACTCTATTATGATGAACAATGCAAAGGATTGCCATGATTTTCACATTCTTTGAGAGCAGAATGTACAACACATCAGAAAAACCAAAATTAGGCTTACTAAAATAAACAGACTTACTGAAGTAAACAGGCTTTACTAAAGTAAACAGACTCTAAATTTTAAGTGTTGCTACCACTACACCTTAAGAACGTGTTCAGGGCTGGAGAGCACTCAGTGGAGCACTCAGTGTTAAGAGCACTTGGTACTCTTGCAGAGGTTTAGTGAAATCTAGTTCCAGAGTATCCAGTTCCCTCTTCTGGTCGCCAAGGGCATTGCATGCACATTGTGCACACGTATACATGCAGGTAAGACATTTGTATGCATAAAATAAGTCTCTAAAGGGTACATATTAAGATACTGGTTTACTTGGTCAGTCATAAAGTTTATTCTTGCCATTTTTAAGGATATGTGAATTGGTTGGTGTCTACGATGAAGGGAAATTTGGTTTCTCCAATGCAAGGACTTACTTGGTTATAATAAATAATTTGTCAGAACTGGTAAGTAAATCATCATTCTTCTCAATTGTACTAAATTTGTTTCTGTTGCTAAATATTATCAGACACTATTTCTTGAGGAAAAAATTACCTTTTAATTTGTACATGGAACTTGAAACAGCTTTAATATATACCTTTATACAATATAGAAGTACAGTAATATGTTCATGAATGATTTGGTGACTTACATGCAGAGCTGTTTGCTCTTGTGACCACACAGCCTTGTGAGGATAAGCATGGTGTGCCTTCTAAATAAACAAAACAATGCAATAGACCTATTCATTAAGAGGGAAAAGTCTAATTGGCATGAGAGGAGAGAGTTTAAATAAAAATGGAAGAGTTCACCAGGTGGTGGAGGCTCACACCTTAATTGGGAGGCAGGGGCAGGCAGATCTCTGAGTTTGAGGCCATCTGGTCTACAGATTGATTTCCAGGACAGCCATGGCTACACAGAGAAACCCTGTCTCAAAAGACCAAAAAAATAAACAAACAAAACAGCAAGAATTTAAATCTCTGATCTATATTTAGAATTAAAGGAAAATTAAAAATGACTTTTGTTTCCCAAAAAAAAAAATGAGTGTTGTTCTAGGCACTGAAAGGCTCTCTTAAGCTGATGTGTATTTCATCTAAAGTCTTTGGATAGTGCTTTTTACAGTATAGTAACAAACACTTCTAATACATAAATTATTAGAAGTTTATGATGGAGCCAAGCATGGCATTGCATGCCTTTAATCCCAGAATTTGGGGAGCAGAGGCAGGCAGATCTCTGAGTTTGAGGCCAGCCTGATCTACAAAGTGAGTTCCAGGACAGCCAGGGCTACACAGAGAAACCCTTTCTCAAAACACCAAAAAAAAAAAAAGGAAGGAAGGAAGGAAGGAAGGAAGGAAGGAAGGAAGGAAGGAAGGAAGGAAGGAAGGAAGGAAGGAAGTTTATAATGGAAATAAATGGGGTCTGTCTCCAGAGCTTTCTCTCATGTTCATCTCCATGACCAGCAGTCTTTTTCTGGGAATGTAGTCTAAAGAAATGGTAGAAGTGTTTTAGCCTTCTGGGATGTAATGCCCATTATAAGAAAGGACTGGAAACACTCTAAACCCGGTGGGCACAGTTTGGTCCTCCCATTGGCATTTAGACAGATACTAAAAGTAAACCTTATGAAACATACACAAAAGTTAGCTACTTTCAGTTGAAAAAGATATTGGGGGACAAAATTTCATTTTAGTTCATGACAGATGTTAGAAAATTGGGTTATGACTGTGGAATACGCCTGGAGTGTTTGCCTATTACACAGCCCTGGGTCAGATCCCAGCATGAGGGTCACAGTTCCTATGTACAAAGAAACGGCTCAGTGCTAAGAGTCTGTTTGTTTTTAGTGGTACTAGAGCTAGAACCCAGGGCCCGGGAGTGTGTGACAAGCACCCTGGGTGGCCCTGCTCCAGTGCAAGGTCTGAACTCGGTTCTTCCTTTACTGCTCTCATATCCTGAAGTATTTTAAATTAGCATAAAGTATCTCCTGGTTTTAATGGGGAAAGTAAGCTTCCAGAAATGCTTCTTGCTGTTGAAATGCTGGTTGGTTATTGTAACTGACTCTAAACTTGGGCATTTATTTTAAGAAGTAAGGCCAGCTGGACTTACACACTGCTCTCAAGGAAATGGTTTGTGTGATGCAGATTTCATGATCACAGTTTTGCTGAAACTGTACTTATTTAACGTGTTGCCTTATAAACTCTCTCTCTCTCTCTCTCTCTCTCTCTCTCTCTCTCTCTCTCTCTCTCTCTGTGTGTGTGTGTGTGTGTGTGTGTGAATGTTACACAAGAGACTAGCTAATAATAAGAATCTGTTTTTATAAAAGTGGCGGTAATTTGTGTTGCCTTTTTCTTTGACTGAAGGAAACCTTCCGTTCATGTCATTTGTTTATTGCTTTGAGTTCCAGTATGTGAACACTTAGAAACATATTCAGGAAAAATGTTACGTACCTGTCTTGAGAAATCTCACATATATGCATCTTCAGCAACATATTAAAAGCACTAAAACGTCAGTAGACTCTGGTTTCAGCTTTAAGGAAAGGTTCTGTCACTGTCTTCCTGCTGCAGAATGTTGAATGTTGCTTTTGTTTCTAGTTCGCCATGTACTGCCTCCTGCTGTTTTACACAGTGCTAAAGGAAGAGCTCAGCCCTATAAAACCTGTTGGCAAATTTCTTTGTGTCAAACTTGTAGCTTTCGTATTGTTCTGGTAAGTATTGCTTGTTCTTAAATATCCTCATTTTATAAATGCCAATAAAACTGTTGGTTAAGGGAGTTTTTTTAAATAAGGTGAATACAATGCCAGGCTCAGTGGTGCCTGTCTGTAATCCCAGCTCTTGGGAGACTGAGGCAGGACTACCACTCAAGGCCAGCCTGAACTAGGAAGATGCCTTTGGGGCTGGAGAGAGGCTCATCAGCTAAGAGAGTGTGCTGCATATCCAGAGGACCACAGTTTGGTCCCCAGCACCCATGCCTGGCGGCCCACAACCTCATGGAACTCTAGCTCCAAGGGGTCTGAAGTCCTCCTCTGGCCTCTGTGAGCACATGCACAGACTTGCAGTCAGACACACATAAGAACATCTTTTTAAAAAGCCATCCCTTCAGGTCTTGTAAGATTTACAGAAACAGGGATGGAGAGATGGCTCAGTGGACAAGAGCACTTGCTACTCTTGCTGAGGACCTGGGTTTAGTTCCCAACACCAACAAGGTTAGTGGCTCCCAACCTTCTGTAACTTCAGATCCAGGTTATGCCCTCTTCTAGTATCTGCAGATACTGCACATGCATCATATACACACATTCAGGCAAAATGCATGCACATTAAAATAAATATTAAATAGTTTTAAAAAGATAAAAAACAAATAATCTTAGTCATGTGTGGTGGTACATACCTGTAACCCAGCATTCAGGGTGAGGCAAGAGAATCTCACATTGTGAGTTTGAGGACAGCCTGCTCTATAAAGCAAGTTGTGGACCAGCCTCTGCCACATTGTGTTATCTTGTATCTGAACAATCAAAGAAGTAGTCAGATGGCCACTGTGACATTTAAAAGATGAAGATAATTTGAGATAGCCTAAATATCTTGATGTTGGTGTGGTGGTGTATACCTTTAATCCCAGCACTCCCCGGGCAGGCAGAAGCAGGTGACTCTCTCTGAGTTCAAGGCTAGCAGGGTCTACATAGCAAGTTTGAGGCCAGTCAGCTACATAGTGAGACCCTGTCTCAAAATGAACAAATTACCTAAAATCTGTCATAACTAAAACAGCTATCAATTTGGGAGAAAACATGTAAGGACAGGGAAATGTTTATCAGTGAGTGTCCTTTAAAACACAGGGTAGGGCTGGAGATCCATCACAGTGTCTGCCTGGTGTATCCACTGCCCTACTGTCTGTCCTCACTGTCACAAAGCAAACAGCAAACTAGCCATGGTGTTAGGACAGGATAGATACTAAGAGTTATAGAAACAATCCGATCCAGTTTAGCAATTCAGCAGGGCAGAGGAGAAGGAATTCATGAAATTGCACTGCCAGAAGTAATCATTAGCAGTTGAAGGCACACATCATATGCTACAGAGACTTCTGGGACTCGATGGCATTATAATGCAGATACTCTGTGGGCTGGCAGGCTAGCTCCCTGGGGAAAGGCACTTGCTATGCAAGCCTAATGAACTGAGTTTAATCCCCAGGACCTCTGTATAGGTGGAAGTAGAGAACCAACTCCACAAACCTGTCCTCTGGCACCCTGCCACACTAATCATAAGAAGTAAGGCTTAAAAAGGGAGAGAAATCAAAACTGAAATTAATAGGGCCAGTGAAATGGACCAGCAGGAAAAAAAAGCTTGCCGTCACCAACCTGACGATTGGAGTTCCATCAAAGAGCCCACGAGGTAGATGGAAAGAAATGACTCCTGCAGGCTGGCCTCTGACCTCCACACACACAACATGTTACATGTGTGCACACACACAGCCAGAAATAAATATTTTTTGTCCTAGTAATTATCCAGGCATGGTGGCACATACCTTTAATCTCAGCACTTGGGAGGCAGAGGCTGCCAGATCAAGGCCAGGTCAATCAGCATAGCAAGTCCTAGAAAAACTAGGGTTCCATTGGTAGACCCTGTATCTAAATGAATGAATGAATAATACAATCAAATCCTAGTAATTACACATGTAAATACACTTGAGTACCAGCCCTTTACTTACAAGCTGTTAGAACTTAGAATCTAATTGTTTGTGCATAGTTTCAAAGCAAAAATGATATATGAGCCAAATGATGAAGGTCTGAGAATACATAATGAAATTCATCTTATGAAGCTAGTAGAATAAATTCATGAGGCAAGGTGAGTATATTTCATATAAGCAGACCTTGTTTGGGACTATGCCCTGAAGGCAGAGCAGTGGTGGGTCCTGGGGTACATTGAGGCCTTCACTGTTTTTAGGTGCACGTTTTAATCTCTTTGTGTATAGGATATGCATGTGTTTATTGTGTGAGTGGCACACGTCCATGCCATGTGTGCATGTGGAAATGAGGACAGCTTTGGGTATCGGTCCTCGCCTTTCATTTGAGATGGGGTCTCTTAACTGTCACTCTGCACACATCAGGCTCGCCGGCCTGCAGTCTTCCCAGGATTCTCTTACCCCACCTCTCGGCTCACTGCAGGAGCTCCGGGTTTACAGATGTGCACCACCATGCCAGCCTTCCCTGGCTTCTGTGACTCTAACTCAGGTCCTCACACTTGTGCAGCAAGTGTTTTACACACTGAGCCCCCTCCAGAGCCCCTAATTGCATAGACAGTTGGTCATTTCATGATCTAGATCTGACCTTTACCTTTTCTTGACATACAGGCAAGCAGTCCTTATAGCACTGTTGGTGAAGGTTGGTGTTATTTCTGAAAAGCGTACGTGGGAATGGCAGAGCGCGGAAGCTGTGGCCATGGGCCTGCAGGTAAGTAGTGCTGTCAATGAATCAAGGGCTTTTACTGTTTAAGCTGTTTGACACAGTGTTGTCCTAAACCTGCATCGTGCAAACCATGGGCAAGACTGTTAGCTTACTCCATGAAGAGGAGCGGGAACCCTAGAGAAATGGCCCATAGGTACTGATTGGTAAATGTTTTATTCCTGGTCCACATATATCTGCACGTTTCCTTACAGTCCTCGAGGAACAGATTAAGAAATATTTGACTGAGGGAGGGCAAAAGAAATGTAAACCTTGGCTTGTCATGTTTGAAGTGGAAAAAATGTTGAAAAATGAATATAATCTGGATTATATTTTAAAAGTTGACACCCTATGTAACTTTGAAAATGTTAGCATTTTGAAAAACTAGATTTAAAGCCAAAGATGATGGATATTTTTGTGGCTATTGTAGGATTTCATAATCTGCCTTGAAATGTTCCTTGTGGCCATTGCACATTACCATTTCTTCTCCTACAAACCCTACATTCGAGAGGCCGAGGAAGGCTCGTGCTTCGACTCTTTCATGGCTATGTGGGATGTGTCAGATATCACAGATGATATTTCTGACCAAATAATACACATGGGTAAGTAACAGCTATCTAACTTCTGTTGGTGTGAGTGTATATATAGGGGGTTGTCTGCGTGTGCAGGTACGGTCAGAGGTGAACCTCAGGTGTGGTCCCTCAGGAGCTGTTCAGCTTGGGGTTTGGAACAGGGCCTCTCACTGTCCTGGGGCTCACAGATTGATCTGGGATCGCTGTCCAAAGGCCCCAGGATCCAGCTCTGTCGCTAGCACAGGACTGCAAGCTGCCCAGCTTGGGACCTGTGCTGAGGACTGAACTCAGGTCCTCATTCTTGTGTGGCAAGCACTTTGCAGACTGCCGTATCACCCCAACCCAAATACATAAGATTTACTCTAGTAATTTAAGAAATAAGAACATACTTAAAGCAGTACCATGATACAGGCTCTTCAAATCTGGGGAGAATAAAGAGAGGAACTATTTTTAGAATGGTAAAAATAACTTTTGGCTAATAAATTTATGTTATCTTAAAGGAAGTACAATGCGAGGGTATCAGAAAAAAAAATGTTTTCCTGAAGACCCGAAGCAGACTGAACACACAGGTCTGCTTTCCTCATCATCAAAAGATGCAGTTTCTGCAGGTTCAAAGCCATCCTCACACCTGGGCCAATATCAGGCCTTTGAACACATGATTACTTCACAGAAAGCAGCCGCTGCATCCAAGTCATGTGAAGACATTGTCATTGATGTCCCAGAAGAGCAGGAACCTCCTGATACAGGCCAACATCAAGACTTAGAAGACACAGATACTTCACAGGATACATTTTCTGAGGCCAAGCTATGTGAAGATGTAATGGTTAATATCCCAGAAGAGCAGAAGGAGCCCCCTGGCTAATAAATTTATATTATCTTAAAGGGAGAACAATGTGAGGGTATCAGAAAAAAAAGTTTTCCTGAAGACTCGGAACATTCTGAACACACAAGTCTGCTTTCCTCGTCGTCACAAGATGCAGTTTCTGCAGGTTCAAAGCCATCTTCACTTGCCCCAGGACCAATATCAGGGCTTTGGACACACGATTACATCACAGAATGCAGCTGCTGCATCCAAGTTATGTGAAGACATTGTCACTGATGTCCCAGAAGAGCAGGAACCTCCTGATACAAGCCAACATCAAGACTTGGAAGACACAGTTGCTTCACAGGATACACTTTCTGAGGCCAAGCGATGTGAAGATGTCATTATTGATATCCCAGAAAAGCAGAAGGAGCCCCCAACCCATCAATGGACTCTTAAAGCTACCACAATCTTCTTTGTGTGTAGGCTCAAGATCTGAACAGTTCAAAATGTTGGAAAAATTCAAAGACAGGCAAAAAACAGATATAACTACTATATATAATAAACACACATAAAATGCCAATACACACATGTTAATATATATATTTGTGTGTTTTGTATATCACAAATAACATTTAAATTTCCTAGGCTTTGGTTTTCTTAAACTGTTAGAGTATCATATATTCAAACAGTAAATAACAACTTCAGCTGAACTCTCTTGCATTTCTCAAGAGGATGGACATTTGAAAAAAAAAAAAATCAGAGCTTCTTACCACTGCATGAATGTAATGATCTGGACTGAAAATGTAAATACAAAATTAAGATTAATTTAATCATAATCATCATGTGCGATTTAAGTTTACATAATTATAGTTCAATTACATGTTTTTCGATAAATGCAATACCATTTTCTGAAACTCTTACGTATCTTACTCTTTTACTCTTTTTTTTTTTTTTGAGATAGGGTTTCTTTGTAAATCCCTGGCTGTCCTGGAACTCCCTCAGTAGACCAGGCTGGCCTTGACTCACAGAGAGCAGCCTGCTTGTGCCATCAGACTAAAAGCATGCACCACCACCAACCTGGCTGTGTCTTACTCTTTAAACATAAATTCTTAACGCTTTAACAAAAATTGCTTGATTAAAAGTCCACATTTTTTTAAATTTTTGAGCTAGACTTAACGGTGTACACATTTAAACCCAGCACTCAGGAAGCAGAGGCAGGTGGGATTTGGGCAGTTCCTGGCCAGTCTGGTCTAGGCCAAAACCAAAAAAACAAAACATTGGTCAAAGAAACAGAAGATGAAGCTAAATGGAAGGACACCCTGTGACTCAGAATAAATCTTATCAGAATGTCCACACTACGAACAGGAACATATAGATCAATGTAACTGCCGTCAGAATCCTAGTGGCATGATTCAGGCAAAGAACAGTCCTAAAATTCATATAGAAATATTTTTTTAAAAGGCCAGACCACTTCTGAGGAAAATTGGACACATGGCATTTCCTGATTTGAAATACAAGCTGGGTGCCATGGTTCGTGGCCTGTCATCCTAGCATAGGATGTTTGAGATTATCCTGAGCAACATAATACACACACATACCCCATGTCTTTTTTTTTAAGAAACTTTTTTATTCATTTTACATACCAACCACACATCGCCCTCTCTCCCCTCCTCCCACTCTGCCCCCTAGCTTTTCCCTCCCACTCCCATTCCCTCCTCCAAAAGGGTAAGGGCTCTCAAGGGGAGTCAGCAAAGCCTGGTACATTCAGTTAAGACAGGACCAAGCCCCTCCCCCCTGCAGCAAGGCTGAGCAAGGCATCCCACCATAGGTAATGGACTCCAGAAAGCCAGCTCATGCACCAGGGATAGATCCTGATCCCACTGCCAGGGGCCCCTCAAACAGATCAAGCTACACAACTGTCTCACTTATGCAGAGGGCCTAGTCCAGTCCCATGCAGGTTCCACAGCTGGCCAGACATTTCTTACAGTGCTATTATTGTATAAAAGTATCTGATCGTCTAGACAGATCTCATGTAGTGAAAGCAAAGAATTAAATTTTAAAAATCTTTGCTAGTTTTAGGTATACAGTAGCACCTTGGGTTGATTTCATTTTTATTTCCTTAATAGATTGAAAGGTGGTATACCATGTGATTTAGCTTTCAATTCTATTGTTTTGTTCTAATATGCCAAATTATGAATTAGTTCCTGCTGATAGTTTCTTATTTTCAGTCTCAAATAGTTTCTCTAAACATAAACCTTTGGTTTTCTCTCATACCATAGTAGTTACTTTCTTTTAGTCCAAGGGTAAAATATATACCTGTCTTTTGAAAATTAGCAAACATGTCTTCTCATGGAAATTCCAATCTTGACTTAATAACCTGTGAAATCTTAAGCAAATTATTTAATGTCTCCAAACCTTGATTTTCAAATCTATAAGTTAAGAAACAAAATAATGTATACCTCTTAGGGATGGAGTGACAATTAAATTAAAAATACATATGGGTTTTTTTTTTCATTTTTATTTTTTCCTATTATCAGCTTGATACAGTATAAATTCTTATCCTAATAGTGAAATGTTTCACTGAGGCTTGCCCAGTGCCTGAGTAAAACCAAAACTTATTATAAGCCACAGTCATTCTAGGGTCCCCCCTGCTATATAGCCTCTCTGATTCTGTGGGTTGCAGTCTAATCGTTCTTTGCTTTATATCTAGTATTCACTTATGAGTGAGTACATACCATGTTTGTCCTTTTGGGTTTGGGTTACCTCACTCAGAATGATATTTTCTAGTTCCATCCATTTGCCTGCAAATTTCACGCTGTCATTGTTTTTCTCTGTAGTACTCCATTGTGTATATGTACCACATTTTCTTAATCCATTATTCAGTTGAAGGGCATCATCTCTAGGTTGTTTCCAGGTTCTCACTATTACAAATAGTGCTGCTATGAACATAGTTGAGCATGTATCTTTGTGGTATGATTGAGCATTCCTTGGGTATATGCCCAAGAGTGGTATGGCTGGGTCTTGAGGTAGATCAATTCCCAATTTTCTGAGAAACCACCATACTGATTTCCACAGTGGTTATACAAGTTTGCATTCCCACCAACAGTGGAGGAGTGTTCCTTTTGCTCCGCATCCTCTCCAACATTGACTGTCATTAGTAGTTTTGATCTTAGCCATTCTGACAGGTGTAAGGTGATATCTCAGAGTCGTTTTGATATGCATTTCTCTGATGATTAAGGATGTTGAGCATTTCTTTAAATGCCTTTCAGCTATTTGTGATTCTTCTTTTGAGAATTCTCTGTTTAGCTCTTTAGCCCATTTTTTAATTGGACTGTTCAGTATTTTGATGTCTAGTTTCTTGAGTTATTTCTATACTTGGGAGATCAGTCCTCTGTCAGATGTGAGGTTGGTGAAGGTCTTTTCCTATTCTGTAGGCTGTCTTTTTGTCTTATTGACCATGTCTTTTGCCCTACAAAAGCTTCTCAGTTTCAAGAGGTCCCATTTATTAATTATTGTGCTCAGTGTCTGTGCTGCTGGTGTTATATTTAGGAAGTGATCTCCTGTGCCAATGCATTCAAGAGTACTTCCTACTTTCTCTTCTATCAAGTTCAGTGTAACTGGATTTATGTTGAGGTCTTTGATCCACCTGGACTTGAGTTTTGTGCATGGTGACAGATATGGATCTATTTGCAATCTTTTACATGTTGACATCCAGTTATGCCAGCACCATTTGTTGAAGATACTTTCTTTTTTCCATTGTATAGT
This sequence comes from Peromyscus maniculatus bairdii, assembly GCF_049852395.1. Lineage (NCBI taxonomy): Eukaryota > Metazoa > Chordata > Mammalia > Rodentia > Cricetidae > Peromyscus > Peromyscus maniculatus. The sequence continues at coordinate 29,319,356 of NC_134856.1, forward strand.
TTTGGCTTCTTTGTCAAAAATCAATACCCCATGTCTTAAGAAAAAATTGTTACAAAGCTACAATGGTCAACAGGGTGGTGGGCTGGAGAGTTTGCTCAGTGGTCAAGTACACTGGCTGCTCTCCCAGAGGACCCAAGATTGACTTCTAGCACCAACATGGTAACTCTATCTGTAACTGTAGTTCGGGAAACGTAGTGCCCTCTTCTGACCAGCTCAGGCACCAGGCATGACACTGGTGCACAGGCTTGTATACAGGCCAAACACCCAAACACATAAATAAAAATGTTTAAAGGAAAAAAAGTGGGATGCTAACAAAAACCAGACAAGTAGAACAAAATGGAAAGTCGGAATAATTGCTGACAAGAGCACCAAGTGGGCGCACTAAGAAAAAATAGCTTCCACCCAGTGAATTGTCCCAAGAAGTCTGGATTCCAATACCAAAGAATGAAACCAGACCCTTATTTTACGCCAGACCCCAAAATCAACTCACTGTGCAAGGCACACAAATGTGAGGCCTGTAACTAAACTAAGAGAAGCCCCTGAACCATTGGCTTTGCCAGCGACTTTCAGAACACCACACCAGAAGGTACCATGCAAGCTTCCAAAGTCCTACACATCTATGGCAGAACCACGTCAACAACGCGCATGCCGTGACGACCCTAAAGCGCAACAGCGGCATGCGCACCTTGGCCGTAACCAACAGCTCTAACGACTGAAGATCTGCTCGACAAGAGGAAACCTGCCTGGGACTGGAAGCCTGGCTAACTCCTTAGTGCTAGTGATTACTGGAGGAGAATCTACAACCACTAATTTACTAAACCAGCATAATCCCTAACAACAATCCATAAACATCTGTCCTTATACTCACAGATAAGTGTAGATTTTACCCCTCATCAAGGAAACATCTGCAACAGACCATTACAGAAAACCATTGCCAAATGCAGAGTTGTGGAGCCCAGTCCCAGTGGACACATCAACAAAACACTCCCACACCTAAGGCTCAGGGAACATTGCAGAAGATGGAACCGGAAGATTGTAAGACCCAGAGGATCAGGGACTTTGCTGTGAGATTGTGTCTTCTAGTAATGTCAGAAGCTACACCCCCTAAAGTCTCACAAACATGACTGCCCAAATGTGAGCTGAACAAGGACAATACCAAGGGAAAAGCCCACAGGCCTCAACCCTACACAAAGAACTATAGGCAACTGAGGAAAGCTGGACGTCAGAGAGATGGTCTTTTCCATGAAAAAGCATAATAATTAGTTGTCTAGTGCCAAATGCTCAGCTCCTAAAAACATAAATACAGGTAGCATTATACAGACTGGGCAGGCTATATCTAGGAATATATATGGTATACTTATAACCATGCAATAACAATGAGAAAAGAGGCCATGAATTTGAAGGAGAGCAGGGAGGGATATATGGGAGGCTTTGCAAGGAGAAAAGGAAATGGAGAAATGTTGTAAATATATTCTAAAAAGAAAATTAAATTAAGATCACACCATAAGTTTAGCCCACAAAAACAAAACATGAGTGAGCAGGACTTGATCTGCCACATTCTACAACAGATGGCACCTGTGCACCCACTGATGCACACAGCCCTAGGTCACAAAGCCCTGGGGAGATGGCAGTTGTGCTGGACACGGACTTTTCTTGTTTATACTTTCCACACAAAACACCTACACTGTCTTAGTTGCCATATCTAGAGCTCCCGTAAGGATAGGACAACTATATCAATCTAAAGCTTCTGCAGAGCAAAGGAAAAATATCAGTGACCTCAAGCAGCAGCCTACCTACTGGGAAAAAGACTTGCAAACAATATCTAGCTTAAAAGGAGCTAATACCTATAAAGAACTCATACAGCTCAGTAATAGAGCAGCCCTGCTACAAATTAGAAAAATCTTGAACAAACATTTCAATAAAGCAGACAAAAATGGCCAGCAGGTGCTGTCTGCTCCTTCCTGACTGTGGACATAATACGACAAGCCACTTCATGTTCCTGCCACCACACCACAGGACTGCATCCCTCCATAGACCTTCACTCTGTCTCCACTGGGAGCTGTGCACTTGGCTCCAGCCAGGTCCCACATCAAGGCTCGCTTCCTTGTCGATTTTAGTGCAGCCCCTGCCCAGGACAATGTGCAGATTGGACACAATCAGCAGCTGTGGGGTTATCTCAAATTAAGGCCCCTGCTGCCTCTGGGTCTCTGCAACCCAAGACATGCTGTGAACCATACTCTTGAGGAAATTCATCAACTGTCAGTCATACTAAAAACCTGGCCAGCAGAATACTTCTAGACTATGGAAGTCTTTGGAACAAAAACTCACTGGATTCAGTGACCTGGAGACCAGGATAGAGCCAGAGTCTGCTGGGCTCTAAACAGCATGCTGGACACTGGATATACAACAGCAGGGTCAACATTGGCTAACAGCCTCCTGGAGGCTTAACTAGACTTGAGACCTCAGTGTCTGTAACCCAGCCTGCAAAAGGGAAGCCCAGAAGCAGGAACAGCATTCCAAATGAGATCCTTGGGGGCGGTGGGAACGACACCCAGGGCACTGTGACCAATAGCTAAGACCTAGCCATGAAATACCTAAGAGCATGTCAGGCTTCTGGAAACCAGGAAAAACGTGCCAAGACTTGAGACCGAATCCAGTCAACAGGACAGACAACTCTTATGCTGTTACCTTTTTATCCACATTTATCCTGTCAGTTTTGTTGTTCTAGAGCTACTCTTTTTTTTTCTTTCTCAAAGCACCCAGGCTCCACTGGTTTGTGGGGTCTGTGTCAGCCTCCTAAGAGCTTGGGCTGTTATATTACCTGATACTTTGTATCTCCCCTTCTTGTGGCCACATTGGGAGACCCCCAAGCAAGGCCACCACAGAGCCAATATCTGATGCAAAACACACAGGGGTTTATTGATAACAAGCAAGCCCAGGCTTGGTCTGTGTCCAACACTCAACACAGAGAATAGAGGAGGATAGCCCTGAGCTCTCAGAGTGAGGGGTTTTTTAAGGGAAAAACCGCAAGCAGGGTGGTACAAGCCTTGGATTCATATGATTGGGTGAGGGTATGTAATCTTTGAATTTACTGGTTAGGAGTTACAGTTATCATTTTTGGGACAGGCCTGGACAAGTTCCAGGCTCTGTCCTTGAGCTGCCATGGAGGCTGGCTGGCCTGGCATGTTCACATTGACCCATGCATATAGCTCTAAGTTGGTGAAGAGTCTCAGACAGTAAACAATTGACTGAACCTTGAGCAGTCAGAGTACGTGCAGAAAGGGAGCTACTGCAAGGACTATGTCATGGCCCTGAAACTGCTGCTCAAGTCTCAGGAAACTGAAATTGAGGCCTGACCTCTGAGAGAAGACTGACAGCCTGCTATGGCATCTGCTTGGTCCTTTCATTGCCCCCTTGAGTGGTATATAATCTCCAATCTTGGAGATGTTTCTTTTTGGTAAAAGACTTTATCACCAGAGTAGTAGATCATTTTAGAGACTAATTGGATCAGGACTTAAGAGTTTTCCCATTATCAATGGCAAAGTGAGTCTCCCCTTATTCAGTTGTTGCCATCTGCAAGTGTGTCGTGGGTTCAAGGGTTGATATTTGGATTCTAGTATCCTCAGTTTAGTGGTACCCAGACAGGAATCTTCACTTAGTTAAGACATCAGTAACATAAGAGCCAACAGTAATTAGCAGAAGCACAAGGGCCAAAAGCCCTGTGATGGCTGACAGTTCCTTATCCTGAAGGAACTTGGAAATGAGAATGGGGACCAGTTATTACTTTATCTCAGGCTCCCTATGACAAGAAATTCCCTTTTGATCTAACATTCCAGGTGGGGGACAAGGGCAACGTTTTCACTTCTGTAATTACTTCCTGCTGACATTGGGACATTGTTGTCAGGGCCCTGGAAAGCTGGAATGTTAGTCAAAGGCAAGGAGGGAATGTTTTATTGATCAGCTGAAGAGATGGCATGTATATTGGCTGAATTGGTTAATATCAGCTTTCAGCAAGTTCAGGGCTCACAATCATTTGGAGTAGGTTGTCACCAGGAAACAATGCTTGGATGTGTCTGTCAGCCAAGTGGAAACCTGTTGAGAGATATAAACTAGGATCAGGAGCTAAAATTCATGAACTTATTTGGAACATTCAGATTCATAGTCTCAGTACTTGTAGTATTATCAATTTGCATTGAAATCTATATTGTGTTTTCTATCTAGAGAGACAGGTATAGATTGGACTGATATGTCTTTGGCCCAATAAACAGCATCTATCTCTCTATATCTCTCTCTATGTCTCTCCCCGGCTCTCTCTCCCTGGTGTGCTCTCTCTCTCTCTCTCTCTCTCTCTCTCTCTCTCTCTCTCTCTCTCTCTTCTCTCTCCTCTCTCCCCTTTCCCTCCTAATAAAGCTCTAAAAAAAATTTAAAGAAAAAATGCATCTATAAGTCTATATTCAGAACCTATTTCTCTCTCTCTTTTTTAAGAGACTTAGTAGCTTTAATTAATTAATGCATTGATCAATTAATTAATAAGGTGGCTGCAACCTTGTGGAAGACTCTGGCTGACTGATGTTGCTAAGCTGACAGAGCTACAGCTAGCCCCGTCAGTGCCATCAGAGACCTGAGAAGGATACATTGTACCTGAGTGCAGACTTCCAAATCTATTAAAAAATGACAGGCTATCCATTACCCAGACCGCCATCACCCCAGGCTCCTGTAGTGTTCATAGCATTGGCAGGACAGGTGTCAGGACAGCATCAACCTTGGCTGCTGGGCCCATGACGTGAAATTTTCCCTGTGGAGGAGCAACTTGGGAAAGACTGACCTTATCTTGTCAGTGTCTCATTTGGGAATTCTGGGCCAGATCCCTGGCAGCAGGTGTTGAGCTGGGGCATCTTGCTCAGTGGTTGGTGTTATCACCAATTCAGGTGACACCTTCCTGTCATTGTTCCATATCTTCTTTGGAGATCCTGGGATTGCTGGGAGCTGGGAGTCTCTGTATGTTATAGTAAGCTTTTTATCAAATAATTTAAATACCATATTCACCAGATCTTTGATGGGTTTGAGGATCATTATCTATTAAATATATCTGAGCCAAAAAAATCTAGGCCTAATCTTGAAAACATCTCTAAGTTTGGTAACAATAACCATGCTAATTTGTTATCTGTAGATATATTAGTCAAATGTACCTCTCAGGTTCTGTTTTTTTCTTATTTAAATAGCTTATAATTAAATAAGAATTAACAGTACATGCTTTAAACTAGTACCTGGATAGCCGGATGACTAGCATTAACTTGTATTCCTTAACAAAGAGGACATGCAAACTCATATATTCAAAATCAAACATACACGTGGCCACATTTTTATCCATACCTGTGGGGCATACATGGGCTGCAAAAAGGGTGCTGAGAGAAATTCAGATAAATAGAGCTTAAGCTTTAAGCTGTTTACGCAGAGAGTGGATACAAATGGTACCAGAGGAAGTTAGTTTAAGCTGTTTGTACAGAGAATAGATACAAAGGATGACAAAAGGAAGTTAGCTTGGGTTGTTTGTATGGAGATTAAAGACCAATGGTGAGAAAAAGTTAGCTCAAGTTATTTATGCTAAGATAAGATACTAAAAACAGATGATGTCAGGGCATAAACAACTTGTAAATAGGGTGCCCTTTAAAATGATTGGTTTGTTCCTTCACCCCCTCTTAGGGTTCTGAGGTTTTCTGGTAGAAAAGAGGCTTACTGCCCATCAATAAACGAGTTCTTGCTTGACTTGACTCCCCGCTGTGTCTCCGGGTAAGAGGGAGGCTGGGAAATGGGCGAGCGGCCTGCACTTGCCTTTCCTTGGTTCCAGGCCACTTCTTCACAGGTGACCTAAGTTCCCGGTGGGGCAGGTCCCCACACATACCTATGGAGTAGACAGACATTTTTAAAATTATGAATCTTTGGAGACTCAATGTAACAGCAGAATAGCAAGAAAAAGAATCTGAAACATGCTTCATTCTTTTATACACCTTAAGTCACTTTTTTATCATTACTTAAGCCTCTTTACCCTCAGATCTTTATATCTTGCATTTTACATACTTTCCTTCTTCCCAAAACATTTCTTATATTCTTATATCTAAAACATTTATATCTTAGACCCTACATAAACTTTATTTATACTCAAACCTCACAACTTACTTAAACTTTAAAATACTTAATGACAGGATGATAAACGGTGCTGGTGGCAGCGTGCGGCACTGGTGGCGGTGCTGGTTACCAACGGAAAAGTCACAAGCCATGGCCATGACTAGCAGAGTTACAGAGAGCTTTATTGGAAGGAAGTGGGGGAGAGGAGAGAGGAGAGAAAGATGGTGAGGTGGTGGGCGAGGGCAGCAGAGCAGAGAGAGCAGAGGGAGCGTGGAGTCTGCGTCTGGCTTTTAAGGCACAGAATGTGTGACCATGCTGTGCATACATAGTCACCAGCGCCCACTGATGACATAAGACGCCAGACCCTGAACGGCACATGTGCAGTCGTGTAGCTGGAGTGAGGGCAGAATTCTAACACTTAAAGTTCCACATTTGTACACCTCAAACTACTTTCTCAGACCCAAAACATCATATACTCAAACCTGCATGACATACTTAAGGCTTCAAATTTTTACACCTTAAACTGCTTCCTCAAATCAAAACATCATTTATTCAAACTTTTATCCTCATATCTCAAGCCTTTATATTCTTATAAAAACATTACAACCTAAAACAACTTTTTTTATTTAATTCATTGAGCTATCCTTTACTTGGAATTTGACACAGGTTTTTTTTTCTCCTTATCTTAACCAACAATAATTTGTAACCAATTCTCTTAAGTGATTGCAAGTACTTGTAACCCATTGAACTCAAAATGACCAAAACCCATATATCTTTGACTGTTAATTTAATATTTTTCTTTTCAAGCAATATCAGGACAGAGAGGAGTTAACAAGGATAGCTGCTGACTGGCAGAAGAGACCTTAAATTTATCACAGTGAAGAACTTGGCTTAGGAAGGAAGGGGGGCGGGGTTGGCAGCCAGGCATAGAGTGTGTCCTTGGCTGCCAGTGTTCCTGAAAAAAGTTTTTGTTAACTCCTCTGACTAAAATCAGATTCTCTGTTCAGTGTTCACACAGTTTTTGTCAATTGCAGGCAGTCCCCATCCCCCTGCCCATAGCTCCCATCTCTGCCCGCCTGTACCTAGAGCACACCCTCTGTGCGAGTGGCTGCTGCAGTCCTGATAGCAAGAGAGCTAGGGAGGGAGGGAGGTGGCCCTCGCTGTGCCTCTCTCTCCTCTTTCAGGAGAAGAGGGAGGCTAGTAGACAGAAACAAATAACATTCACACAGACAATCCAGTGCCGGAACATCGGCACTGAGATGACGGCCTCACTCGCAGCTAGTGAGCCCCTCTTACAGTACAGCAGCCCCACCTGGCAGGAGCTACCTGCTTATCTCAATTCAGTCAGGGGGACCCAGTTCCCTCTATTGTGGGCAGTGGCTCACGCACATCTGTCAGGCCTGCCGGCAGTCAGCTGGGTAGCTGGGTAGAGCCTTGCGGATTGAAGAGACAATGAAGAAGACAGAAAAGAGTCAAGAGGTCTGCTGGTCAATGCTAGACAGTCCCGAGTTTATTTCACAGCCAGCTTATATACAGTCTTGAAGGACAGAGGTAGAACAATGCACAGCACAGGCATTCAGCAACAGTCTATCCTGCCTTGCATCAAGGAGCAGGCAGTTTCATTTTCTATCTCAATATACCTCTGGCTGGCATGGACAGCCTGCATCTAGCTAGATAATGTGTTCCTTCTTGTAGGATAATCAGGACTTTCTCACAGCCCTTCAAGGAGGCTCTGTGGGCTAATCAAAACTTTCTCACAGCCCTGGAGCACACAAGCTTGAACTCTACTGACTCAGAATAGACTTCAGATTCAAACTAGGAAACTGAGTCAGTTGTGGGCTCCCACTATTCCTTTTTATTTATTTTAAGACTCCGCTGAGTCTCTCAGATGACTGTGCCTGTCTTAGGTGTTTCCTTATCACACTCCAATCTTACCCATCATGTGAGCATGAATTCTATCATTCACATCCTGTCCTAGGTTGAAAGGAAGTAAAGAAAACTTACCCGTCTTTGGCTACCAGCATCTGGTGTTAAGTCAGAGGAATGTGCATAGTTTTATTCCATGGAATTCTGAGCCCAGTCTCCATAACAAGTTCAAAATCAGCTTGAGAATCTGTCAGGGGCAAGGACAGAATCTCTAGTTAGTGGAAAAATACAGACCCCCGATAAGACAGGGAACTAGATCAGCTTACAGTCAGGTTGTCTAGCAACAGGACATTGAGTCAGAGCCCTTGACCCTTTCACCCTGTAAACATCCTATAAAAACATCCTGTTAGCTTGCCCCCCCTTATGCAGATGACAGCTTCTTGCTCCCCCGACCCTGCAGGAACTATATAAACCTTTCTGGAGAAAATAAAGTGGCACCTTGATCAGAATCCAGACTTGATGTATTTTCCTTTGTATCTCCTGTCCCTACATTCCCTCCTTAGGGTGGTCAAGAACCCGTTGTAGCCCTGCAGGCAGAGCAAGAATCATAGGCAAACAGATTATGCCTACTACATGCTCCAATAGCTACAACACTACTTAAAAGTGAAGTAAATGATGACCGTGAAGGGATAGCCCTTTTGAATTGTTCTAGAATATCTTCAGCTGTTTTAACTGCATCAAAATTCAATTTAGCCTTTTTCATTTCTCTAAATCTCTT